>NC_140752.1:92805000-93405000 GCF_051527215.1 Medicago sativa | reverse complement strand
TTAAGAACGTAGTTAATGGCTTGAAAACGTCGTTAATGACAATTAAAAACTTTTAAGTCGCATATTTTTGTATAGGAATTACTTTTAATTGCTTTTATGCATTATGCACCAATCACTCTACCAATTACTACCTATTTAAAGCAATTAACTACGTACTTATTTCAAAAATTAACACGTATCAAGGTTGATTCGATTTTGAATAGTAATTATTATGTATTGTTAATGGCAATTAAGAACGTAGTTAATGGCTTGAAAACGTCGTTAATGACAATTAAAAACTTGAAAGTCGAATATTTTCGTATAGAAATTACTTTTAATTGCTTTTATGCATTATGCACCAATCACTCTACCAATTACTACCTATTAAAAGCAATTAACTACGTACTTATTTCAAAAATTAACACGTATCAATGTTGATTCGATTTTGAATAGTAATTATTACGTACTGTTAAAGGCAATTAAGAATGTAGTTAATGGCTTGAAAACGTCGTTAATGACAATTAAAAACTTGAAAGTCGAATATTTTCGTATAGGAATTACTTTTAATTGCTTTTATGCATTATGCACTAACCACTCTACCAATTACTACATATTAAAAGCAATTATGACGTACTTATTTCAAAAAATAACACGTATCAAGGTTGATTCGATTTTGAATAGTAATTATGATGTAGTGTTAATGGCAATCAAGAACGTAGTTAATGGCAATTAAAAACTTTTGAATATTAATTATTACCAATAGAAAACTATGATTAATAATCACATTTGAAACTAACGAAGAGAACTGCCAATTACCTATTTAAATACCACTTAGTTGTGCTAATACAACCATTCTCGACTTTAAGCAAAATTAAGCAAATATAACTCTTTCTTGCACTTGCTAATATGGCAAACATTTTCACCCCCATTTCAGCTGTGACAGGTGGAAAGAAGGATTTGAAGTTGATTGTCTGTGTGGCCCATATATGGCTGATCCGTGATAAGGAAAATCCAGACGATATCATCTTCATGAACATGATATTGGTTGATGAAAAGATATATTATATAAATCGATTGTATAAATAAATGATCCTTTTTTCAAGTTGCCACTACGATAACATATACTATGATTTATGTTAATGACAAGTTATTTTTTGTTTAGCGAGGACGTATCCATGCCACTGTTCATAAGTTCCTGGTGCCAACGATTCAAGGAATGGTTGAAGAAGGAGGAACATATAAGCTAGAGAATGTCATGATAAGATTTAATGAGGGGAATTACAAACTCTTGCCACACAAGCACAAACTTAATATGGAATTGGTGTAAGGCTTGGATCAAGTTTCAAAGGAGTCAATTTTTGTTTGTTTTATTTGTAATGACTATTAACAAGAGTTACTTTAAGAGATGGGTTGAATACGTAAAAAAAAAAAAAAGGTTGATGATAACCAATGATGAATGTGAAAATACTAATGTCACTTCAAATGTCGTTTTTATAGTATTTCGTAATGTATGATATCTAATGTAAAATGTACGATTTTCAAACTATATATTAATGTCAAGATGATATGATTAATGTTATACATTTTTATCATGTGAATATTTCATTTATTTATTTATTATTATGATATAACTTTTTCGTACATATTTTAGTCGGTGGGACCCGTGCGGAGCACGGGTCGATGGTCTAGTTATACCTAAAGAATGAATTGTAATATATATTAAGAGTGTGTGTGTGTGTTATTCGTAATAAAGTAGTTATTTTTATATTTAATAATAGCATCGTCAATATCATTATTAATTGATTTTTTTAAAAAAAATGGGGTAAGCGTAAATTGTTATTAAATTGAGTGATGCCAGTTATCGTTTTACGACTGTACCTGATGACTTGACCTTGTAACATCAAGGAAAAACAAATAGTGCTACTTTAATTAATAATAATTTATCTCTTTCCCATTTTTTGTTTTAAATATTTTGAAAATAAATATTTTATGTTTTTTGTGTCCTTTTATTTTCTATTTTTTTATGTTTTCTAGATTAGGTTTATGTCCTTATTAGGGTTTTTTATTTTGTTTTATTCTATTTTTTATATCGATTCCTCAAATACAGTCCTCCAAAAAATATTTCAAAAGTAGAACTATTATTAAATAATTTTACTATTATTTTTTTGAAGGAAAATAATTTTACTATTATTAAAATCCACTATTTTACTAAAAATGCATGAATGTCCCGTTGGAACCTCTTCTGGAGGTCCATATGAGAATGCCTCGTTATTTTACGCGTATTCGACATTTAAAAAACTATACCTGAGTTTAAAATTTAAAGAAGTTTACCTATTTTTAGTGAAATATAAAAAATACTTTTTTAATAGTCGTGTGTACAAAAGGGTTTTGTACTGTTAACCCACCACCATTAAACTCTTAGCATATTACACAATAATAACAAACTGTTGTATTATATTTTTTTTTATCAAAAATTTAAATATTTTTATTTATAATAATGCTTATTTGACTATATATATTCAACAATCATTTGAATAATTCTTATTTGACTATATATATTCAATGTATTGAAGTATTTAATAGTATGTCTAAAATAATGTTTATTTAACAAATATTACATTTAATATTATAATTCAAGTCAAACAGATGTAGAGAAAAAAATTAAAACTCATTTGAATAATGCTTATTTGACTATATATATTCAATGTATTAAAATTTTTTTAAGGTATTCAATGTATTAATAGTATTTCTCAAATAATATTTATTTAACAAATATTACATTTAATATTATAATTCAAGTCAAACAGATCTAGAGGAAAAAAAAAAGTTAACACTCATTTTTTTTTGAGGGAGTTAACACTCATTTGAATAATGCTTATTTGACTATGTATATTCAATGTATTAATTTTTTTTAAGGATATTCATTGTATTAATAGTATGTCTAAAATAATTTCTTTTAACAAATATAACATTAATAGTATAATTCAAGTCAAACCAATGCAGGGAAAAAAATTAAAATTTAACACAATCTTAATTAAATTTATTATATATAGTTATGTTCACATTCAAACTGATTAAAAAAACAAAAAAAAATGAATAAAATTGAAATTATTGGATATGTTTGGATTTGCTTTTGTAACAACAACTCGAATAGGATCGAATTTTAGATTTCTTTTTTACAATCGGACTGAACCAAATAGAACCGCATACATAAATATTAGGGTTAATAAAGTAAATGCTCCCTATAAATATTCAAAATTTTGTTTTTTAGTCCCTACAAAATAAAATCACACTTTTTTAGACCCTATGACATTTCGAAACCAAAATTGTTGACGCACATTTTTTACAGGAACTAAAAATGTTGATGGAAGATTTTAGAGGGACTAAAAATACTGATAGAAAATTTTACAGAGACTAAAAGGTGTAATTTTATTTTGTAGGGACTAAAAATGAACTTCTTAATATTTATTTTGTAGGGACTAAAAATGAACTTCTGAATATTTATAGGGACTATTTACTTAATTAACCCTTAAATATTAATACTTATTTATTTTTTGTTAGTATAATAATTTATTTTTTGTTAGTATAATAATATATTCCATTAATCTTTTTTTGGTGGTGGTCGGGGTTCGAACCCCATACCTTGCTTTATTGCATATATTATGCATTGTTCATACCAACTGAGCTAAGCTCACGATGACATATACTTCATTAATCTATTATTTGTTGGTTTTTAATTATTTTGTCAATAATACTTATTAGTTAAATTTAACCTAATTTTTCTAACTATCATATGTTTCTACATTCAGAAAACTATTTCATATGTTCAAACGCAATCAATTATTGTCCTCGTTAGCTTAGCTCAGTCGGTAAGAGGACAATGCATAATATATGCAAGGTCTGGGGTTCGAACCCCGACCACCACGCAAGGTCTGGGGTTCACCACAAAAAAAAAAACACAATCTTAGGCTTCGAACCCCGGCCACCAAAAAAAAAAACACAATCAATTATTTTTAATTGTTAATTCAGAAAACTATGATATTACCGTTAGTTTATCATATTGAATTTTCTTAAAAGTCATCAAACCTAAAACAAACGGTGAGCATTTAATTTTTTTGATCAAATAATGTATTTTCTTGTAACCGATTCAAACCACATATCGAACTGCCTAACTATATTTAATAAATATTTTTTTTTTAAGAGGCTAAAATGTAATATTATTACCACCTCAAAATGGCCTTCCCAGCACAAGGTGTACTAAGGAAGAAACACCAGAATTCAAAAAGTATCACATGTAACACCCACTTTTTAATTACTTGATTTATTCCTTGTTACTTGATTTATTGGTTTATTTATTGAGCCTAGAAATATATTTATATATATTTATATGAATTATGTGATGAGATATGAATATTATATGATTTCGTATGATTTTATGTGGTGAGAACATTTATGTGATTTTATATGGTTTATGTGCCGTGATATTTATGTAATGTATTTATGTGAATATATTTGTTATTTGTGAGAGATATATTTAATTTAGAAATAAATAAGATTATGAGGAGTATATGATTTTGTGAAGTTGTTACGTTGGGTGACTTATTTTATTTAATAAATAAAATAAGATATGAAAAATAAAATAAAAATATTAGAATTTGGGATGTGGTGTGAAAAGAGTATTTTTAGAGGTGTAAAAAGAAATTAGAGTGAGGTTATAAATAGAAGGAGTTAGGTTGAGAAAAGTTTTTAGGCATAACGTACGTTTTTGGAGAAAAATGGAGAAAAGTCAGAAAAGAGGAGAACAAGAGGGATTTTGAAGTAATTTTGAAGCTAAAACTATGTGATTAGATGAGATGTCGGTGAGTTTAAGAATTAGGGTTGTGAGATTTTGGAAAACTATTTTTTTGAGTGGTTTAAACTTGAATTTTTCTGTAGAATATGATAGAGCTTAGTGTCAGGAGCGCGTAGGCGAAAACGGCATCGAAAACGGATCAACGGTTTGAGTTTTACGGCCGAAAACGTGAAAGGTAGAAAATCTGAAGTTGTCTGTCGAACTATGAACGTGCCACGATGGAAGCCCAACGTGCCACGATTTTTCCAGAGCCGAAACCATTTTTAGGTTGTCCAAACGTGCCACGATGGTACCTCAACGTGCCACGATGCAGTGTTGACTTAAACTATATTTGACCCATTTTTATGCCTCTAAAGGGTTCCTAAGATGTACAGTAAGGCCCCAAATCAATAAGCTTAATGAGAGGGATTTAATTAAGGGTTATAGGAGTAGTTCCTTGCCATAGTGTAACCCACCTTGTGAGTAAGTGATGCTTAGTTGCCTTGATTAGTTTCCTTGCGATCCTTTCGCACATGTAGTCTTGAGATGACCTTGGGATAGGGATGAAAGTTGTTCATGAGATTATAAAGTATTCAGAGAGCTTAAGCTAAGATGATTTTATGTTAGTATAAGATGATGAATGATAATAATATATGATTAATATGTGATTTATAAAGATGTTTATAATGTTGTTTCTCATTGAATGATATTGCTATTTTATGATGCTAATTATGTGCTGCTATGTTACTATTACTATTGAATTATGATGATTAATGAGACGATTAGTGTGCTAATGCTATATGATTATTATGTGACTTATGTGCGATGTTTATGACGTTGTTGCCTATTGATTGATGTTCATTATTATGCTATTCCTGAGTTATCATGTTGCTGTTAATTGATTATGTTGCATGAGTCTACTTGAGATGTCGTCCAATTTGTTGGAGTCTTTAAAAAGTTGTCCATTTTAATGGAATTGTATAAGATGTTCATGTTGTTGTTCAAGTTGCATTTAGAGTTGTGTTGTTGCATAGTCGGCGATGGGGGCTTAATGCCTGACAAGTGGGTGTAACGCCCTCCTTTTTATTTAATTATTTTTATTAAGTTAGAGTCTATTTATGTGATTTATTTATTTATATGAGGTGTTAGTATTTTATTATGTGGCATTATTCTATTATTTATTAGAATATGAGAATTATTAGAATAAGTAGATTTGGAGGTAGTTTTGAGATTAGATATCTTTTTATGATTTAGCCGATTTATTTTGATGAGTGATATTTTGTTATGTTATATGTTCGTATTTACTAGAATAATATATATTTGTTATTTGTTAGATATATATTTGTTATTTGGTGTAGAAATATATTTGTTATTTGTTAGATATATAATTGTTATTTGGTGTAGAAATATATTTGTTATTTGTTAGAGATATATTTGTTATATGGTGTAGAAATATATGTGTTATTTGTTAGAGATATATTTGTTATTTGGTGTAGAAATATATTTATTATTTGTGAGAGATATATTTAATTTAGAAATAAATAAGATTATGAGGATTATTAGTGTGAGTGGAATTGGGGGTTAGAATAGAAAGAAGAATAAGTTGTTGGGCCTAAATAGATTTGGGACGAATATTTTAGTATTATAAATAGAGGAGCTTAGGTTAGAAAGAGTTTACCTTAAACCGCTTTTTGGAAAGAAGAGAAGAGAAGAGATAAGTCAAGAGAAGAGGAGAAGACCTTAGGAAAGAAGAACGCTGCTGCTGATTCAGGAATTAATCTAAGGTGAGGGTGAGACTATCTTGCATTAATATTAAGTTGTTAAATCATTAGATTACATCTAACAAGTTGGGGAGAGTTTGTGAGAATTTGAGAATTAGGGTTTTGAGAGAGATTTGATGATTAGATGATGAAAACTTGTTGAATTGTTGTAGAAATTGTGTACATACCTTAGATAATCCATAGGATGATTATTGGAAGTAGTTTTGAGGTTAGAACCATGAGACTAGGTGAAACTTGGAGAAAATCTGCATTCTGCCCGAATTTTGATATTAAAACTGGAATTGATCGGTGCCGAATTGGTCTTAGGTGTAAACACGAAAGTTGTAGGTATGGATGTTAGCTTTCTAATGCCGTTAGTCTCACGTCAAAACGATATATAGAAATTGAGTTATGGTCAAATTACTGCACGTAGGTCACAGTGAATTTTTATGGACTTTCAGCACAACTTTTCTGAATTTAAAATGAAAACTGGTATTGATCGGTACAGAATTGGTCTTAGACGTAAACATGAAAGTTTTAGATAATTTTGTTAGCTTTCTAGTGGCTTTGGTTTGAAGTGAAAATGATGTTTGGTCTTTGAGTTATGATTAAAATACTACAGGGAGGTCTTAGCGAAATTGTACGGTGACAACATTCTCTGTTTCATGTTTTTGCGTTTTGTTCATATGTTTCTGTTTTGAATTGATCTTTGTTGTAAACATGAAAGTTGTTGATATTTGTGATATCTTTCCAGTAGCTTTGGTTTGACATAAAAATATGTTGTGGATAATTTATTATGTGTTTACAAAGATACATAGTGAATTATTGTTGATGTTTAAATACGATGTTATATGAAGTTGTTTATGATTGATGAATATGATGTTTTAAGATGTTGTTTATTATCATTTGATATTATTATATTATGATATGACATGAATTATTTATGTGATCCATATGTTGTCAAGATGCTAAGATGTTAAGACGTTAAGATGATAAGAGTTGTATAAGTCGGTCTAAGTTGTCATGATTTAAGAAGTTGTCCATTTTAATGGAATTGTATAAGATGTTCACGTTGTTGTCCAAGCTATAGGAAGATTGTGTTGTTGCATAGTCAGCGATGGGGGCTTAATGCCCGACAGGTTCTTGATGACCTTAGCGATGGGGGCTTAATGCCCGACAGGTCCAAATATGACCTTAGCGAAGGGGGCTTAATGCCCTGGTGGTACCACATGCATATTGAAGTTGTCGAAGTTGTCTAAGTTGTTGTCGAAGTTGTCTAAGTTGTTGTCGAAGTTGTTGTTGCATTGTAGAGTCGTCATAACTTATATTTAATGATGATTTGATAAGTGATGTTCGATGATGATGTTTTGATTATGTTTTGATGATGATGTTTGATGATGATGTTGTTTATGATTGACGATGATAATAATATGATATTAAATGAATATTAATGATGATGTTATGATGTCTTGAATTATTGAATATATGATGATACTTGGTTATGATTTAATGATGATGTTTGTTTAAGAAGTTGATTATGAACTTAATTATGAAGTTGTTTTCGATAAATGATATGCTTTGATAATGATACTTATGTGAATTACATGTTGATGCTTATGATTGATATTGATGCTATGTGATGATTGTTGGTGACTATTATTTGATGTTATATAATGATGTTTAAGATTAGTAATTGATGATATATGAAGATGTTTATGATTAGTGTTATGATAGTTTATGACTAATGTAGGAAGATTAATGATACTAGTTAAGGAAATTTAAGTTGTTAGATATGATTAATGAGTTATAAGATGTTTAAGTTGTTGAATGTACTTTATATGATTTATATGTTTAATATTTTTGTTTTGAGAAATCTCACCCCTCTGCTTGGAAATGTTGCTCTTCGTATGGGTAACTTGCAGGTAATCAAGATTAGAGGCGTCGTGAGTGGACTCCTCACATGTGTGTCTAGGTGCTCTGATACGTAACGGGATGGGACTTGACTTTACTTCTATTCCTTACGTATTGTTTATGAACTTTTATGAATAACTATTGAATTAAGACTTATGAGATTTTCTAATGAGGCCTGCGTGCCAAAGACTTTTTATGTTGAATGAACTAATTCCGCTGCGAAGTTTTGAATTACTTATGTTAAATGATTTTGAAGAATAAATTGTTATTTATTCAGTTTATGAATTTTTTTAAGAAGTGTAGCATTCCGTTTAAAGTTGAATTACTCTGATTTTTAATTATGAAATTTTTACGTTGGGAAAATGGGGTGTTACAGTTGCCTATTGATTGATGTTCATTATTATGCTATTCCTGAGTTATCATGTTGCTGTTAATTGATTATGTTGCATGAGTCTACTTGAGATGTCGTCCAATTTGTTGGAGTCTTTAAAAAGTTGTCCATTTTAATGGAATTGTATAAGATGTTCATGTTGTTGTTCAAGTTGCATTTAGAGTTGTGTTGTTGCATAGTCAGCGATGGGGGCTTAATGCCTGACAAGTCCTTTATGACCTTAGCGATGGGGGCTTAATGCCCGACAGGTCCAATTATGACCTTAACGAAGGGGGCTTAATGCCCTGGTGGTACCACATGCATGTTGAAGTTGTCTAAGTTGTTGTTGAAATTGTCTAAGTTGATGTTGAAGTTGTCTAAGTTGTTGCAAATTTGTCTAAGTTGTTGCGAAGTTGTCTAAGTTGTTGTCGAAGTTGTCTAAGTTGTTGTTGAAGTTGTTGTTGCGTTGCAGAGTCGTCGTAACTTATATTTAATGAGGATCTAACGATTTGATGATGATGGTTGTTTATGCTTTGATTATGTTTTGATGATGATAGTTGTTTATGTTTTGATGATGATGTTTGATGATGATAGTTGTTTATGTTTTGATTATGTTTTGATGATGATAGTTGTTTATGTTTTGATGATGATGTTTGATGATGATGTTTGATTATGTTTTAATGATGATGTTTGATGATGATGTTGTTTATGATTGATGATGATAATAATATGAAACTAAATGAATATTAATGCTGATGTTATGATGTCTTGAGTTGTTAAATATATGATGATACTTGGTTATGATTTAAAGGTGATTTTGCTTATGAATTAAGAATGATATTTGTTTACGGACTAATGATAATATATGATGATAATAATTAATTATGATTTGTTAAGATGCTAAGTGATAAATGTTTAATATGTTAGAGATGTCTTACGTTGTTAAATGCATTTTGATGAATTATATGCTTAATTTGTTGACTGTGAAATCTCACCCCTTCTGCGTATATGTTGCCTCGACCGTGGGTAATGTACAGGTATTAAAGATTAGAAGTGTTCGTGAGAGGACTCCTCACTTGTGTCTAGGTGCTCTGATACGTAACGGGATGGGGCTTGCTTTCTTATCTATTCCTTACGTGTCTTTATGAACTTTTTACGAATAAGTATGGAATCAAATTATGAGATTTTCTGATAAGGCCTGCGTGCCAAGACTTTGTTCATGTTGAACTATTTCCGCTGCGTATTTCCATACTTTTATGATGTTGAACCTGGAAGGATATTTATTAATATCTATTTTATGACTTAAAAGTAGTATGTGACATTCCGTTTATGAATTAAATACTCTGATTTTAAATGAAATTTTCAAGTTGGGAAAACAGGGTGTTACATCACATATATAATTACAAGGCTAAGCCAATCCGCAATGGCGGAAAAACCTCAAAGAAACTAACATTAACCTATGCCAAGAGTAGTAAACGGACTAAGCCACCAACCATGGTATTTTCCTTTCAACCACATGAAAGTTGTCGACTTAATCTTGTCAACCACCTGTTGAATGGGGCAAATTTTCACATTAAATATCATGTTGTTTCTTCCTTCCAAATTTCCCAAACAGTTGCATACCAGATAGCCTGTAAAATGTTTTGTTTTGATTTGGCGACACCACCAAGAAAACTGAACTGTTTAAAATGGCTTGGTGCATCGCTAGGCATAACTGAATAAACGCCTAACCACCTGAGAATTAAAGTCCAAACAGACCCAAAAAAATCACAATGTAAAAACAAATGGGAAGATGTTTCCATTTCCCCACACTCTCCAGCACAATTCTGAGCATCAAAAGTAATAACATGCCGACGGAAAAGATTGTCTTTAGTAGGAAGCCTATCACGAAACAGACGCCAGGCAAAGATAACCACCTTCAAAGGAACGTTCTTGTGCCACAGAGAAGACGCAGGCACAACTTGATCAACATGAGTAGAAGCTGGCAACAATTTATAAGCACTACGAACCGAATACACAGAAGATGTTTCCAACCGCCACAACCATTTATCGACCCTATCTACCTACAAGGAAACATTATGAAGTAAAAGCCTAAGATCCCCCACTAGCTCCTCTTCCCAAGCAAACAATCTTCGCCTCCACCGCCACGCACCACCCTCAATCCCCCACCCTAAAAAATGCATACCAAAAACAGACTCCTCCTTCAATAATGAAAGATCAAATAATCTAGAAAATCTGTCCCTTAAAGACATTCCCCCTACCCACACATCCGTCCAAAAGAAAGTATTTTTACCATCTCCCACAACCTGATGAACATTATTATGAAACCATTCCTCCTCCCTCAAAGTGGAGATATCCCTCCACCAACTAGAAGCCTCTCGGCCACCATCAGTCAAACGTCCCCCCTCCACCCCGTACCTCGCTGCCAACACCCTAAAGCATAACCTATCCTTCTCCACTAATAACCTCCAGCACCACTTCCCTAACAGAGCTCTATTAAAATCCCTAATTCTCCTTACCCCAAAACCACCAACCTCCTGACTCCGACAAATAGTTTGCCAATCAATCCAAGATATTTTCCTGTGGTCTACACTCCCCCCCCCCCCCCCCCCAAAAAAATTTTTTTTATTAAAAATAGATTCGATAGAGGAAACAATACCTGACGGAGCCTTGAAGAAGGAAAGGGCCTAGACAGGCAGCGACGATAGGACAGACTTCAACAAAACCAAACGACCACCGAAGGACAAAAAATCCGAACTCCAAGCAGACAGTCTAGCAGTTATACGCTCAATGAGAGGATTCCAAAAAGCCAACCGACGAGCATTACCCCCGATAGGCAAACTAAGATACATAAACGGAATTGAACCTACCTTACAATTCAACACCATAGCTGCTTCAGCTAGCCACGAACCAGGGACATTTACCCCAACTAAAAGGCTCTTCGTGAAATTCACCTTTAGACCAGACAAATCTTGAAATAGGAGAAGCACAGCTCGCATAGCACGAATATTCGCCCATGATTTTTCACCCAATATTAGAGTATCATCCGCAAACTGAAGGTGAGAAACCACTACCGAATCATTCGACCCTACCTTGTAACCATGAAACAAATTATTGAAAGACAAGGATTCCATTAGAACATTCAACCCCTCCGTAGCCAGAAGGAATAAAAAAGGCGACAATGGATCCCCCTGCCTCAATCCTCTTCCCAAAGAAAACTCATTAGTTGGAGACCCATTTACCAAAATTGATGTTGTGGCTGTCCCAATACACTCCTTAATCCACTTTCGCCAAAGAGTCGGAAACCCCATTCTCACCATCACATCTTCCAAATAATTCCAATCAATGGAGTCGTACGCTTTCTCAAAATCAACCTTAAACATGATCAACTCTTTCTTGCCTTTTCTTGCTTCGTCGACAACCTCATTAGCAACCAAAATTCCATCAAGGATCTGCCTACCTTTAATAAATGCCGACTGAGAATCAAAAATTAACGAACCAATCACCATTCTGAGCCTGTTCGCTAGGACCTTTGCTAAAATTTTATACATACTACCCACCAAAGAAATAGGACGAAAGTCGTTCAGACGCTGCGGATTGTCAATCTTAGGAATAAGAGCTATGAATGTACTATTTATACCTTTGGACAATTTTCCATTTCTATGAAACTCCACCAAAAAACGCATCACATCTTCCTTCAACATTTCCCAAAAATCTTTTATGAAACCAAAAGAAATACCGTCAGGACCCGGGCATTTGAAGTTATCACATTCCCAAATTGCAGCCTTCACCTCCTCCACCGAAAAAGGTTTAACCAGACCAGCCCCTTGACAACTGGATAACAACTGAAAATTAAGATCTACCATACTCGGTCTGTTACCATGGCAAGGCTGGAAATGAGTAGAAAAATGAGAGAACACAGCCGATCGGATATTGTCAACCCCCTCAACAAGGCCGCCATCCACCCTAATGAACTGAATAGCATTTTTGCGTTTCCGTCTAGACATGATACTGTGAAAAAACTTAGTGTTCGCAGCTCCTTCACTTAACCATTGCATCCACGACTGTTGCCAACAAATACTAGAATTTATCCGAGATAACGAAAATAACTCTTCGGACTGACCATGAAGCTCCTCTAACTCCTCATCCTCTAACATCTCAGTTTCACTTTTCAATTCTAAAGTGGAAATACGGTCCTTCAAGACTGAGATCCTATTCGGTAAATTCTTGGAATGACGTTGATGCCAATCTCTTAAATCCATTTTGATTAACTTCAATTTTTCTTTCAAAACAAAACCACCCCAACCCTCCAAATTATAACTACTCCACTTCTCACGGACAAAATCTTTGTAACCTGAAAAGTTCTCCCAGCATTTTAACATGCGCACCGGTCTAGGACTCCAGTTCTCCTCATCAATACTCAGCTGAATAGGACAATGATCTGACAACCCTCTTGATAAAGCCAGCTGAAAACAATTAGGCCACGTCAAACACCATCTCTCCGAAAGCAGAAAACGATCAATACGGCTCATAGACCTCCCATCTCCCTGAAACCAAGTAAAGTTGTGTCCCCGAAGAGGTAAATCCACAAAACCATGATCTTCAATGAATTGATTGAAAAAACCGCACCCTGCTTGCGAACTATAACTTCCAGCACTTTTACGTTCTTCAACACTCAGGACCGCATTAAAGTCCCCACACACACAAACATTATGATCAGATAAATTCGTCAACCGTAAAGAAATATTTTGCCAAAGATTTTGTTGACGCAGAGTATCACACGGAGCATACACATTCAACACAGTGAACTCCTCACAAGTCTTCACAAATCGACCTTTAATTCCTAAAACATGTTTAAACTGTAAAGATGCCCAAACCTCCACCTCCGAACAATCCCAAAGAGTCACCAATCCTCCCGATGCACCCATAGATGGTAGAAACGAATAATCAATGTTAGGCTCATTCCATAAAGACTTACACACCAACCTATCAACCACAGACAACTTAGTTTCTTGAATACACAAAATGAACGGTTTCTTCTCCTTCACCAAATGACCCACCTCCCTTCTTTTTTCAAACCCACCTAACCCCCTGACATTCCAAGAAATAATCTTCATCACAACCACGACACACCACCACACCCACCCACCCCCCACACCTCACACCAGCCTCGCGGCCTAACCCTCTTTCCCATCACCCTCTGATTTTTTTCTCCCTCTCCCTGACAACACATTAAATCTATTATTTTTATCACCGTCAAAATGCAGCCCCACCAACTTTCCAATCCCCCGAACATCGTCTGACAAAGTCTTGTCGTTACCGTGAAGAACCAACCAGTTCGTCCAATCATTGCTAACGGACGCTTGAGATTCACTTTGAGAAGAACAATCATTAACAGTTGCCTTATTCTTCGAAATTTTAGAATTTTTTAAACGTCTCAAATGCGACTTACGTAAAGCACAAAGAACCTGTTTACGTTCACCAACAGAAAGTCTTGTATTATTAATATTAGTAGGTTTGCATTATGAATTCATTGTAATAAATATTTTCTTGGTTTGCATGTACACCCTTCGGTCACAAATATAAGCAAAAATTCATGTTTTAGATTTATTCAATAAATAATGTATGTGGTCTTTATTGTAGACAACATACATCATTTATTGAATGTATCTAAAACATGAACTTTTGCTTATATTTGTGACCGGAGGGTGTATATCAATAGTCATATATAATAAATAAAATATGAATTGTTTAAGTCGGATTTATAATTATTAAAAGGGAAATACTAACAAGTGTCCTAAAGAAACTTTTTAAGAAGTTTAATTGTCAGTTTTTATAGAAACTTAGGCATTCAATACATCGGAAATTGAAGTATTAAAATTTTTCAATGAATAGTTTCTTTTTCTTAATTAAGAATCCTTAAAGAGTGTCCTTAGGGCACTTGTTAGCGAGACCCTTATTAAAATTGTCATAGTTTGAGCACATGGAGAAAAAAATAGTTGCATGAGGAAGGATTTAGCCATCATGTTTATCAAATGCAACATGTGAAGGATTATGCTACATCGGTTAAGGCTAATAGAGTGGTTAAAAATGTCGTCTTCTGGCCGTTATTATAGGAAGGAAGCCCCTTGCGAGTGGTTGGATTAGGTTGAACTCAGTCATATGGTTCTTGTAAGGAGAGCGAGATAGCCGGCCGGGTGTGGAGGGGTTTTGAGAGGAAGTGATGGCGAATGGTTGGGTGGATTTACAAAGTGTATGGGGATTTGTAGTGCCTATGTTGCATAATTGTGGGGGTGGGGTAGATTTACGATATGCTAGAAGACTTGGTTTTCAACGAATTGAGTTGCATGTGGATTCTATGATGATGGTGCATGTCCTTAACTCAGGAGTGTGTGGTGTGGCACTCTAAGTGGGAGGTCTCTCGTTGAAGATCGAGCGGTTGTTAGACATGGAGTGGTTATTCAACATACTTACCAAGAGGAGAACCACCGGGTTGATGCATTAACAAGCAATGATGAATTAAGATTCAGATGCCAAGTATTCCAATTAAGGTAGCATAAATACCATTTTTTACCAACATAAATACCATTGTTATTACTCCCCTTGTAGCACTTATATTGTTGTTACTTAGCAGGTCATGACTTCAAATATTTGTGATCACCACCATGACCGATGATTCTAGTCTTTCAATTATGATCTTGGAAATTATTTCATATAATTAGTATGAACAACTTTGATAAAATAAAATAAAATAAAATACAATGATGGAGTTAGACCTATCTTATAGTATCATATTACTCTAGATATGAGATTACATAAAAAAGAATAGTTTCTAGCAAGCTTGTAGAATCCTTCAAAAAAAAAAAAAAAACAAGCTGGTAGAAGACATGGAAAATAGAACCAGTAGTCTAGTACCAATCCCAGTCAGGGAAGATCACAATGCTTCTTCTTATACAACACTTTGAGGGAAACATTCAAACATCGCATGATATCCACTGACCACTAAGAATCCTCTCAGAAATCTCTTGATCCTATGAGTCCATACCTACCGTCGGTCGAATAATGCGATCATGAAGCAAATATTATGTTATTCGGATACATTTTTAATCATGATAGTCAGATACACTTCATAAATGGTTATATCATACTCCCTCCATTTCAAAATAAATGTTAGTTTAAGGTTTTTACACATTAAAAAATGCAATGGTTAGAAGAAAAATAATAGTTTTTTTACCAAATTACCCTTATTAACTATTAATTTTTTTTTCCACTAAAGTAAAAATAATGTTATGATAGTAGTGTACATAGTATTAATTGAAAAGAAAAATTAATATTGCATTGAAAAATAAAAGTAACATTCATTTTAAAACAATTTTTTTTACTATAGTGATCGACACTCATTTTAAAACATACAATACGAGTATACTTTTTTCTAAGGGAGGACGTACGAGTATACCTAGTAACGACACTAAAAAAAAATATTGCGGCAGTTTAAACGTGATGCTAAATATGTTGAGCTACAATTGCATAATTGCGATTGTAGCAGTGTGGTTTTGCGGTGTGGTTTTGAACAGGTACAGACCAACAAACCTTGTTAATAGCCTAGCCTTACAAGAGCCATATTGATCATCCCGGAAGAATGTTCCACATGATTAAAGTAGATTATTTTATTGTAATGAATTTTTTTGTATGGGGGATTACCTACATAAACAAATTAAATAAACAAATTATATTTGTAGCATTTAAGGTTGTATTTACCTTTTTCTGCAAATCAATCAGTGATAGAAAAAAAAGATTGTTGCCAATCCAAAAATATAATTTTTTTTTGTTGATAGTAACCCTTTGATTCCAAAGGGAAGAGAGTTTTGATAGTTCTAAGTTCAACCGTGTGGTGTGGTAGTAAATATTGTTTGACTAATAATTATTTCATCTAAAACTTGAGCTCAAAATCTTCTAAACCATTTATTTTTTCAACACGTATTATTTTATGATAAGGTCAATATTAACAAACAAAAAAGTTATTGATAAGTACAATATAAACTCGAAGAAAAATATATTTATTCTTATGTTTGTGTACATCACAATTCAAACAATATGATTAGCATGAAAATCGAAATCCACTATTTTTCTATTGTACTTGAGAAAATAATATAAAATTGTGAATTGTGTTTACACAACAAAGGCGCAACGTTTATTAGTTGATATATGGTTGATACCAAGAGTCTTATTATGAAGATGCAATTCAAAGCAGCTAAAATTTGGATTGCTCAGAAGAGTGACGCCAAGCAATGAAACTGTCGAGTGTGCTAGCATCAACCCTACGAGTTTTTTGTGTATACTCATATAGCTCTGACCATTTGTAATCAGGATATTTTCTAGCTTCTTCATTTTCCAAAAGCTCATTTGGAGGACTCACTGTTTTGTCTCCTCTTGGATTCACGAAGAAAGTCAATGACTTCCTCTCCAGCTCGTTGCTAACCAGTACCCTATGTAGGCAACTCTTGTACAACCCATTGGTCAGTGCCTAAGACAGACAAATATACATAAATAAAATAAAATAGACAAACACACTAGTATCATTTTACCATTTAACCCGTTTCATTAATTTTATAGGGACTAAAACATATTTAACCTGTTTTGTTACGTGCTAAGAAACACTAGTAATTTTACCATTTACGTACCATGAAAGTGTCACCTATGTTGATGACAAAGGTATCAGGCTTTGGAGGAACAGCAAGCCATTTGTTGTCAGCATAAACTTCTAGACCTCCAACTTGATCTTGTAGGAGAATAGTGATAGAGATTGGGTCACAATGAGGGCCATTGCCAAGAGCACCAGTGAGGTTAGCACTGCAAGGCGGGTAAAAGTTGCATCTCATCATTGACTCAGCATCTTCAAAAAATCTTTGGTAATGTTTGCGATCCACACCCAAACTTATGGCCAATAGCTCCATAATCACCTCAGATAAATCATTCATTGCATCACAGTACTTTTGATACACCAGCCTATTCAAAATAAAAATAGATAAACAATAGTTGTCAAGGAAAATTTTTAAAAAAAAAAAAAAAAAACCAAAAATTGGAGAATAGAAAAATTATTATTAGGGAAATGTTAACCAGTGCCCCCGGGGCACTGATTAAGGAGTTAAATATAGTAGTGTCTTACATTGAAAATTGTGCTATCATTGCATTAAAAGCTTAAAAAGTGTTCTCTTTGACTTAAAATTTTCACTTTTGGCTTCCTTAACCAGTACCCCCGGGGCACTGGTGAACATGACCCTTATTATTATTATTAATTGGAGAATAGAAAAACTCAATACTTGTGAACTTTGTCCCTTACAATTATAAGATCAAACTTTTACCGTTTAGCTAATATCACATGATGGACTTAGTCACACATAAAATTCATTGTCCCGGTCCAACATGTATTTTGTGGCAATCCAAAATTGATTCTTAATTTAAAATATAATATTTTTAAACCATACTATGCAAATTGAACTTATGGAGTAAAGTCCTTACCCAGATTGTTGGAAGTCTTCACCCAAGAGAGAATTGACAACATCAACAACTTGTGTCTCATCTTTGCTGTTGTGTTTGTACATGAAAGTAAATGTCTCTTTCCATGGCAAAACAGTAGTATACCTCTCAGCATGAGCAACTGAAAAGCCAGAATCTTTGGCTATAGCAGTAATTTTCTTGCTCAATGGAAGCTTGAAAATGTTGTGGGTTTCTTGAAGAACAGCATTGATGAAATCTGAGTCCACACCAATGTTAGTGACTTCAAAGGCACCATGTTTTATGCATGCCTCCCTCACAATCTTAGCAGCATTGGCCATTGCAGCCTCTTCACTCTTGATGACACCTATGTCAATAAGAGGCAGCTCAATATTTTCTCCACTGCTTTTCACCCAATGCTCAGAAGGCCAAATGAACTCTTTTGGTACATTTCCTTCTTTTTGCAATAAGGTGAAGTCAAAAAATTGGACCTTGTTTTCACCTTGTTGGTCCTTCGGTGGAGGGCAAAAGGGAAGGCTAGGAGTGTTAATTGATGCCATTGGAATTAATTGAGATGTGTTTGCAAGGCAGAGTAATAGGTTTGGATACAAGTACAACTTACAAGAGCAAGCTATATAAATATATTTTTTTAGGTAGCCATTAGGGGAATGATGGAAGAAATGATTAAAGTTTTTTTTTTCTTTTTAAAAAAATATTGAAAGAAATCAATATTTTTTTATAAAAGTTTAATGTGAAAAAATAATGTTCAATGGATATGAACAACATAAATGATTCAACGAACCATATGAGAATTTAAAAAATAAAATATTATTTTTCATTTTAAAAAAATTACTTGAAATGTTTTGACTTTACTAAAAATAATCTTATTTACAAATATGGGAGTCCCTAATATGGACCCTAAAAATAAAGGTCCACCCATGGACCTGTACATATTACCTACTACAACAGGTTACCTTAAAAAAAATTACAAAAGGTTAGAGCAAGGAATGAGAGGGACAGTTTGGTAGTTTCACAGAAGGCATTGGAAGGTGGAAGGAATTGAAAGAGAGTTGGAAAGGAATATTTGGTTGGATCTTACAAGAAAATAACCATCGAAAATTTTCTATATAGATCTATGATGTTGGATTTTGAACTTTCATCATCACCATTGCATTTTGCACATAAATTTTCTCTGGATGTTGAGAACTTGGAACTTATTTCTTCTTCTTTTTCGGTAGCTCAATTTTTTTCCCTGAACATTAATTTTAATTCACATATGTTAATCCTTTTATTATCCTGCCTTGTGTAATCTCTTCCTGCATAACAGAAACAAAAACCCAACTAATTTCTGTTATTTTAATTTTAATTTCATTTAAATGTAAAAAAAGGATTCCCCAGGGAGAATTAACAACATAAAATAGCAACCCAATGTCACTTAGTTGTTGTTAAGCTGTATCCATAAGCTTGCTTATCAAATCTCAAATGACTTTACTGCAAATCAATGTCATGCTAGCTAGTGCTTGGAGAAGAGTGAAGTGGTTGGGTGATTTTGTGATGAAGATAATAAAATTCAATTTTTACTAAACTTAGGGTAACCTGCTATAGCAGGTAATATGCATGGGTCCATTGGTGGACCTTTATTTTTGAGGTCCATATTAGGGGCTCCCTACAAATATATTTTGAAATGAATAGATAGATCCAATTATACAACTATTAAGTTATTAATAACTTCATATGTAGCATTTAAATAATAGACAAAATCGTTGAGTTACGACTATTTTAAATACTCCCTCTGTCCCTTAATGTAACCCCCCTTTGCATTTTTCACATTTTTTAAGAAAAGTTGTCAGTGTAATTAATGTGTCTATTTTGTGTATTAATATTACCAAATTGTCCTTTCTTTGTATGTGTATTAAATTTGACTATTCATATTTGAAGACAAATTAGTAGTATTAATTAGGGGTATGTTTAGGAAAAAAGTAATAAATGCATCTAGTAATTTGAAAAGGGGGTTACATTTAGGGACAAAAATAAAATCAAATGGGTGGTTACATTAAGGGACGGAGGGAGTATGTGTCAGTGTCATTTTATCATCGATTTTACTGTATGTTGACCGAAAATGAGTACCTTTATTTGGTTAAAATATGATGTCGGTGAATTTGTGTTGAGTTGTTTGAGTCAAAGGCTTAGACAAACGACATAAATGCAAAAGAGACTCTCTCAAAAATTAGTCAAGAAGTTTATACTTATCATTTCAAAATATTTTATGGAAAACTTTCAAACCAAATGAAAGTATTAGTAGTTTTCTTTAATATGAATAAATTAATAGTTTTCCTAATATTAAATGTTATAATATTAATAACGTTTAATATAATATCTTTAAAAAAATGAAAGTATCAGTAGTTGTCTTAATATGAATAAATTATTAAAAAAACAAATTAAATGTTCATATATGAAATTATTTAATAGATATTGAATTTAGTATTGAGACTTAATTTATGTTTTTGTACACACATTATGAAAAATTATAAACAATGAACCAGTGGTTTAGTGTAAATTGGTTGGTTTGAGATCTTGGAGTGTGCTTCTTTTAAGCTCTCATGTTCAATTCCATCCGGTGCTAATTTCAGTGGACAAGTTTCCTGCAAGTGGACGGTGGGATTCATCCATTCAAATTAGTCGGTTCTTGAATCGGATAACGAGTTTAGATAAAAAATAAAAAAAATAATAAAAAAAGACCATTTCTCGGGTTCAAAGGGTTTCACAAAGATTGTGGAAGTTTCGGAACCAGTCAAAGACGCACACAAAAAAGATAATTCAGTCAAAGACTCTTGTTTCATTTTATCTTCAAAGAGAATGGCAATATTCAAGGTCAAGGACCAATACTTCGCCACTAAATGTGTGTGTGCATCTCAGTGGCGAAGTACGTGACTTTCAAAAATTGTTCTCTGCACTTAAAATTTCACACTTATAATGTTCTTATTGTTTCACGAGTTTTCTATAGTGATGCAGAAGTTGTACATCACGCACTGCATTGTACATCAAACTTGATTTGCAAGACCTGTATACGTCTATTTATAGAATCTAATGAAAAATAAACTCTAATAGCTAGGTTTTTATTAGATCATATAAATATATTTAAAAATTTAAATCTTGATACATATATGAATATTGTAAAAGATGATTTCATCTATACTGTACAAAAAGAGATTAAATCAACTAAAATCCCATAGCACTAAAACAATTAAACAAACCATGCTTCCAAGCAAAATTCAATTCAACATGAAGATGGATATTTCAAAATATCAAAAGTTACAAACTAAATGAACAACTAGCATACGTAGAAATTCAATGAATACATTTGGAATTGATACAGTAAGCGTAAAACAATGAAAGATTTGTAGGATTATTTGTCTGAAATAGTAGACTCCTGAGTTATAATCTGGTCATTGTAATATGATCAAGATTGACTCTAGCAACCTACGGTAGTTGGTACATGAACAAATAACAAAAAAAAAAACTCAGCAACCCCATGAGCAACTCAAAAGGACTTTCAGTTCCATTTTTTGTTTTTATTTTTTATTTTCAGCATCTTCTAGAATCGTTGAAGAACTTTGTTGGAACATGTGTGGAAATTGAGTAAAAAGACTAAACACAAATTCCCATGTTGTGTAGAACTAGTGTTGTGTGAATTGAAAAAAGTGGAAGTCCCACATCGGATGGAACACACATTAGTAGTGTTTATATAGTGGGGGTGTACCTCTAATTAATGGGGGTACATAATTATGTGAACGAAGTAAGCACTAGAGAAAAAATATATATATCATATATTTTATTTATATTTTATTATTTGGTTTAATTTATTTGGAAATGATAAATTAAATAATTAATTTAATCATTATTAGAAAATTTAATCATTATTAGAAAGTGCTTTCTTAGTCCCCAAGTTTTGCTAAAATATTTTTGTACTAAATATAATATATTTTGGTACTCAATTGAGATATTTTTGTACTAAATCTAATATGTGAATTACTTAATGACAAAGTAATGTATTACTTGTTCCCAAAGTTTCTCACTTATTAGTTGTGAATTTTTTCTATAAATAGAGAGCTCACACAGTACATTCCACACACCAAATCGCACAGTTGATGCTTCCTGTGCGGTTTCTCTCTTCTCCCTCCGACTTGTGTTAACAAGTTTCTTCTGCTTCTACTCCTTTATGTCCCTTCGGAATTAAGAGTGTTCTTAAGACCATAGTCCCTTTTCGGTTTAATGTCCCTTCGGAATTAAGAGTGGTCTTAAGTTCATAGTCCCTTCAATAATCTAAGTCCCTTCGGAATAAAGAGTACTATTAAGATCATAGTCCCTTTCGTAATAATAATGTCCCGTCGGAATTATGAATGATCTTAACAGTATATAAATTATTTAAATATTTTTATATTTGAGGAGAAATGGTGGTATCACCATATTTGAGTGGTTGTAGTACCATATTGAAAGTTTGGAGAACTTAAAGGTTAGAATGGTGGAAACACCATATTTGAGTGGTCTTAGCACCATATAAAATGGTAATAATACCATATTAAAGTGGTTTCAGTATTAAAGAGTGGTCTTAGTACCATATTCGAAGGTGTAAATCTCGAACGATTTTCTACCGTAGTTAATCGAACAGTTGTAGCTAGGCTTGTTTTATCCTGGAGGCGGCGTGGTTGATAGTCTACCTTGCACAACTTTGGGTAGTGCCACGAAACGTCTTAAAGAGAGCGACCTGGTCGTGACTCAACCTAGTAACAACTTCGGTAGATAATAGAATTTGGAAATCCAAATACAACAGTTTGGAAATCCAAAAACAACAAACTTCAAAGGCATAATTTTAAACTGTTGCTTCTTTTTGGATGCAGAGAATCACAACACAGAATAAAAAGTATGAAAAAAGTCTTAGAACCATATGCCATTAAAAAAAGGTAGGGTTAAATAGGTAAATGATCCCCTTAAATATATCAACATTTGATTTTAGTTCTCCTAAAATATTCCTTATGCTTTTGGTCCCTCCAAAATTTTCCACCCATGAGATTAGTTCCTACTTTTTGATCATCTCTCGTGTTTAACCTTCATATTTTTTAATAAAATTTTCCAGAAATAGGTAGAATTATGACAACCTCCCAAAAAAAATATTAGAATTTTTTAACAAAATATGAATTAAATATAAATTTTGATATTTTTGGTGCTAAAAAATTCTAATCTAAAAGAATTTGGTCTTATTTACAGATCAGATCACCAATGTCTGCTTTTCAATTTTGAGTTTGACAATGTGTGTGAGTGAGTGAAGATTGCGGCGCTCTACGCATGCTTGTGTCCTCAGCCCTACAACTGCAAATTCAATTACAAGTACCATGTGATGGTTTTTTTTTTTTGAAAGGAAGTACCATGTCATGGTTGTGTACTTCAGGATTTGCATCCAACCAATCTAAATTTGCTTCAAATTGAGTACTATAAAGATGTACCTCCAACCACCGACAACACAAGCAGTTGTATGGCTGAGGACACGAGTGTGCGTAGAGCGCCGCAATCTTCACTCACACACACTGTTAAACGCAAAACTGAAAACTCTAACTAAATAGAAGAGTTGTGGGTCTTGCTTTGTTTCTGACCCGCCCATGCCCTGTAAGAAACCCTATATAGGTTTTAATTATCAAATATACTCCGTTTCAAAATGAGTGTCGCTTTAACCAATTACACACAGATTAAGGAATTGAATGATATAATCATTAAACATAACACTTTTATTAAACTGCCCTTACTTTATAAGAAAAAGACAAACTTAAAGTTGCATTGAAAATTGTGTGAGAGAAAAGTTGGAGAAGGTAAAGTTGGAAGAAAAAAAATTAAAGTTGTATTGGAAATGTAAAGTGACAGTCAGATTGAAACAATTTTTTTTTGCTAAAGTGACACTCATTTTGAAACAGATGGAGTACCTTTTTCCAACGTTTAAGTGTCTAATGCAATTAGGCTGAAAATAAATTGGCCTGAGTTGACTTTATAAAACCTAGGTCTAATCAAATTAAGGTTTAAGTATGGTTTCTTATTTGTTATAGACTTATCTGTGTGTGTTAACGTGACCTTTTTGTGACTTGTAAGTCCAATTAAAAGTTTATTTCTTATTAATATCTTTAAATAAGTAATGTGGCAACACATTTAAGTAGACTAAGATTATCCACAATGGTGGGTGTTTAACCTATTTAGTACCACATTAAATAGACACCTCCATTCTGGAGTAAAATATATGGGTGTCTATGGAGAATGGTGGCTATGGAAGGCTACTTTCTCTCTTCATTTTTTGTTGATCATATTTAATAAATCTTAATAAATTAAATAAATTTTGTTGAAATGTAATGATATATAATTATTTGTGGGATTTATTTAATAATTTTTTTTGAGGTGTTGTGTTGGAGAAGATTGATGTTTATTAAGTATTACCGTAAAATTAATAATGTAGACACATGAGACCCATTTAATCACTCAATTTGGGGTGCTCTATTGTGGATGGTCTAACAAACTAGAATGTCAATCACATTAAGTTACTATATTTTAAGATTTAACATGATATTTAGGTGGATTTTATGGTGAGGGTTCAATTAAGTCCTTTACCTGTGGACCATTAACAAAATAACGTTGGATTTAATCAAAGGTTCAGATTACTTGAAAATAAAATTAAGTTGTTCTTGGTCTGGTTTCTCTCCAACTCGGTGCTAAATAATTGTTACAAAATAATGTTTGATGCATCAAACTACAAGCCATGATAGATTATTTTAACCAAAGACACACTCCAACATAGGCTTCAAGATTTAATAAAAGGCACACCTAAAATATGGAATTACATATCTTATGGAAATCTTTTGTATATCTCTCTTTGGTTGGGACTTGAGGTGACGGTTACTACCATGGTGAAGGAGATAATAAAAGCCTTTCCCAAAAACAAAAAGCAACTTAACCGCTGAACAAGAACAAAATAGAAAAGCTCCGAAAAATTCATTCATCAATTTCTGATAATCCAAATATCAATACCAATGAGTCTGCCGTCAATGGAGAAGTTACCGATACAGTAGTCATTTCAATTCAACTCCGGCTTAGTAAGTAGTCCATGGGAAGAGATAGAGGCAGGATTGTATGCAGAAATGTATACATTTTTTTTTGAAGGAATGCAGAAATGTATACATGTTCACTTTATTATTTTTAATCAAGATCAACCATTAATTAAATCTAAGGGTATTTTGTTCATGGTTGAGCCCTCACCCTATAATCCAAATCCCCTAAAAAAATGATATTTAAATAAAACCGATTGATAAACTTAAAAACATTTTTTGTGTCAGTCGCCGGACCTATTTTCACTTTTAGGTGCAATGCATTGTTAAATGCATCCTCCCCAAACTTATCATCGTAACAATAATCATCTAAACCCAACTACTCATAGGCCATAAGCTAAAGTTGGTTATTATTTTATTTTTTTGTTCAAGTAGTCTAGTGGCTAGATTCACACACTTTATGTGTGAAGAAGTGGGGAATCCGGGGTTCGAACTCCGGCCCTGCACAAATTATCCCTGGTAGCTACCAACTGAACTACACTTACAGGACGCTAAAGTTGGTTATTATATTGAACTCAAAAAATTATAATGGGTATCCCACATAGAGAAAAGATATTTTGGTATTATTTAAGAAGATATATTGGTCTCTCGTCACATTTCATCACTACCTCCCCGTTAGGGCTGGAAATGAGTCGAGTCGAGTCAAACACGTCTGAGCTCAACTCAACTCGATAAGAATTGACTTAGCTCGAAACTCGGCTCGAATTCGTTACAAACTATTTTTGTAACTCGAGTTCGACTCGTTTAAAGTTCACGAACAACTCGGTTCGGCTCGTTAGGTTCAACTCGTTTGCTCGAGTAACATAATTCAAAAGTTTTTTTGTTTTTGTCAAAAAAGTATATCTTGACCTTTTAATTTATTTTTAAAAAATTAATTAATTTTTTAAAAAATAAAAATTGAACTAACATTATATAGTTAATCTCCTCTCTATTGTTTTAAACCCACGGATGTTGGACAATTTTATCTTCTCTTAAAGCTTAGACTAGAGAAAACGCTATATGTATTTTTTTTTAAGAACGCTATATGTATTGAACTGTGGAATTTTTTTCAACATTTATTTTTGTAAATAAAACTACTTTTAGTTTATTATTATTGCTAGTTATTGGACATATTTCTTTTTTATTTTATGTTGGCATGTGATTTATTATTTTTAATTAGACAAGAATTAAAATTATTATTAGAATATACGACAAGCCAAATAACATATCAACTATGTATACTCATGTGTCGAATTTTTTCAAGAGTTGCATACCATATATCCATATGTAACATGTATGAATTTTTTCAAGAGTTGCATACCATATATCCATATGTAACATGTATCGAAGTGAACTACGAATGAGCCAAATGATTATGCAAACAACCCAAAACAAAAATATAAGTACACCAAAACTAGTACATATATCAGACAAAATCCAATAAAATTCAAGTACTATTATTAAGAATATTTGCCCCATATCTCAGTGACGGATCCAGAAATTTTAATAAGTAGGGTCAAGATCACTTATTATATTCAGGTATATCATTTATCATAAAATATAATAATGCACTAGCGATAAATGGCGACATCATATTTATCATTAGGGAAAAAAATTAGAGATTACAAAAATTATACCTTTATATATCTAAAATCTGAAGACACATCACTCTTTAGTCAATTAAAATAATATAACACTAAATAATTATCTGTTAGAGCACAAGTGTAATAACTTGAAAAATATTGAGGGAGAAATTACTAAATCTCAATAATACAATATTACAAAAATGAAAGGAAAAAAAGTAACAACCCGTACCACTAAGATGATAAAAGATTATAGAGACATTTGATATGTTAGAATAGAATTTTGAACCACCATTTCTTACTTCTTTGTATTTAGTGTATATGAGTTTTGTCACTAAACTTTTTAGGAAGAAAAAAATAATAAAAGAACAACTTACATTAATGTTTCGTCACTAGATTTCAATAAACTTCAAACAAATTAATTACACCTTCACGAATCTCCCACTTATTTTTTATTAGGGAAATTCTAACTGGTGCCCCCGGACACTGGTTAAGGATATGAAAATGGAAATTATATAATAGTTAATGTATTGAAATTGTATAATTCATTTATAATAAAGTCAAAAACAGCTCCCTCTTATGGTAATAATTCCCTTTTATGGTATGCTTAACCAGTGTTCCGAAGACACTGGTTAGCAGAACCTTTTTATTAATCAAAGAGTCTCCCACTTAAAAGTTAAAACACAAAACATCAAGAGTAGAGACGAATTTAAAAAAAAAAAAAAACTTATGTGGTGCGCATCACCTCCCACAACACAAGTCCACCCATTTCCATTTCGTTTATCTATAATTTAAGAAATTTTTTGATTGTTGAATAAAGACCAGCATTTAGTTTCCAAAGCAATGCATAATTGCACACTAAATAAGTAGTAGTAGTGTTTTTTTGCGGTGCAATTGATTAATTAATTGGACAATATGGGGGGTCAACATAACATTTCAAGTGGGGGGTCAAACCATCAGAATATAAAACTCTTGGTTGGTAATTTCTTGAAGGAGTGGGGTCAGCTGACCCCATTATAGGCTGTGTAGATCCGTGCCTGCCATGTCTATGACGGGGTTCCAATTGTGTAACATTGGCCATTTTCATGTTATATAACATTGCCCAATCAGGATGTGCCACGTGACACAGCTTTAAAAAAAAAAAACAACACGTGAGAGAGAGAGAGGAAGAAAACTCAAAGCTCCACCCTTTCCTTCTTCTTCTTCTTCATTCCTTCCTCTTCAAAACAAAACCCACCCACCATCATCATCAGCTTTTCGTCCAGCTTTTCTTCAAAACAAAACTCAATGCGTCAAATTAAAAGTATATTAACCATAAAATTCATTATAGACCTTAATTACACTAATAAAAGAACAGAGTTTTAAATGGACAAGAGTAACCCGTTTCTGCAATTATAGTGTTTTTGCTTTCATTTTGTATGTTGATAATGGTTCAATTAAATATTTAAATGGACAAGAGTAATTGTAGTGAAACAAAGAATCTGAATTCATTATGTTCTAAAAAGAGTTACAAACTTATATCAAAAGAATATATTTTCCAATGGAACTACAACTATGCCTTCTATCAGCTTCAAATCTTCCTTTGTGCTGTCAAAGTCAAGTGGAAGTGTTCAGAGCAATTTTGTGTTTTGTCTTTGTGGATTATGCTTTTATGTTGTCAAATTTATGTCCAGTGATACATCTTCAGCCAAATTGAAGAAGAAAAGGGTGTGGTAGATAGATGGCGGCGGAGGCAGCGGTGGACGAAAAGCTGATGATGATGGTGGGTGGGTTTTGTTTTGAAGAGGAAGGAATGAAGAAAAAGAAGAAGAAGAAGAAGAAGAAGAAGAAAAGGATGGAGCTGAGTTTTCTTCCTCTCTCTCTCACGTGTTGTTTTTTTTTTATTTTTTTAAAGGGTGTGCCACGTGGCACACCCTGATTGGGCAATGTTATATAACATGAAATTGGCCAATGTACACAAGTGGAACCCGTCTATGACGGATTTTATCCGTGGATACCCGCGGATGCAGATTTTTTGCCATCATTATCCTTGAGGCATAAATATTTTATTATAAATATAAAAATATAGATTTCGTTTAATATAATAATTATGTTATTATATATATATATTATCGAGTCAACTCATGAACCATTCGAGTCGAACTACATATAGCTCAAGGTCAACTCAATTATTCAACGAACTTAATTTTCAACTCAATTTCAACTCGTGTGGTTCATGAATCAAGTTTAATGAACAAATTGTCGAGTCGATCTCCAAACTATATTCGAGTTGGTTCGGTTCATTGCCAACCCTACTTGTAATAATGATCTTGAAGATGAGAATGAGATACATGTTTATGCACTGCAAGTTTGCTACAAATTGCTGAAAAGAGGCAACTCTCCGAGGAAAGCTAGAGTCACACATGACATCAAGTGGTAGTTGTTCGTCTATTGTATTTACCATTCTTGCAGTCCTTGATGTGGAAGATTGTGCAAGATTTGTGGCTATTTTATGGAGTATATGGCGCGCTCGTAATGCTTGCTTATGGGAACAAAGACTTGATAATGCTAAAGTAGATTACATTTTAGCATTAGATACGAATTGAAACTATATGGGGTGCCACTGTTTCAAAGTCGATGTGTCGATTGTTGATCCAATTTAGGCTAAACCGTTGTTAGAGTGGAACAAATGCAACTTGGACGGTGCTTTTTTCGAAAGTGAAGATAAATATGGTGTCGGTATATGTTTTCGTGATAGTCTTGGACACCTTATCCAAGCTCATTTATTATTTTTCCCTGTGTTGCAATCACGGCCGAATGTGAAGCTACTGCTCTACTTCAAACCATTCAAATTATTCTTGGCCTACTAGTCCTTAACCGGGTTGTTTTCAAAACCGATTGTCAGGTGGTTATGAATGCAGTCCTCAACAACAATTTATATGTGAATGAACTATGAAGTATTGTCTAATTGTAAGGCTTTGCTTTTGTCTAATGCTAGTTATGCTCTAACTTTTATTACGAGAAAAGTTAATAAAGTCGCTCATAATCTTGCTCGTATCTGTATTACATGTTAGTCCCTCTATTTTCTACCATCCACCTTATTGAATTCACTATGTTACTATTATGGATGAAATAAAATGTGATATGCTTTTTCCTAAAAACAATATTGAATACTCTTATCCTTAATTTTTAAAAGTTAAAATATGTTTACAAATAAAAAAATAATAATTAAGTGAAATATTTATAGAACAATATCACAAGTAATTATGTGTGATTTGTCGAGATATTCTAGATAACAAAAAAAAAATCAATAAAAATAAATAAAAAAGTTAAATTACTGATGGATTTGTTTATTTTTAAATATTGAATACTCCTTATTCTTAATAAAAACCATTGAAAAAAGTTTGGCTTAAATGCATATTTGATTCCTTAACTTTTAAAAAAATATGATTTTGGCCCCTTAAAAAAATTGCCCTTTATCTTTATGAAAATATGTTCTTTTATTTTTATATCTTTAAGGAAATATGTTTTTTTGATCATCTATCTTTAGGGAACTATGTTTTTTCGATCATTTATCTTTGCAAAAAGTTGTGGTTTTGACCTCTTGTTTTTTGACATCACTACAAGAAAACAGTCAAATTAAGACGGAACGTCGTGACGGAATTTTATTTCCGTCCCAAATTAATTAAAGCGGGACGGAATTTGCGACGCTTTTGTGTTATAAATATTTTGTTTTAATTTATATATATTTTTGGGACGGATTAATATTTCTGTCGCGAATTTGGGACGGAACTAATATTTTTGTCGCGAATTTGGGACGGAATTTTTATTTCCGTCACAATTTGGTCTATTTTAATCAAAAAACTTTGTGGGAATTGTTGGAGGGAATATTTTTTTGATGAATAGTGTGGGCGGGAAACTTGGCGCCACTTTATTATAATTAATTTTTATCATTTTTAATTTTTTATTATTATTTATTATTTTCCCTAAAAAAAAATATAAAGATAAGTTAAAATATATGACTGAATCGGAAATCCAATCCATCCATATACACACACAACACAATCCATCTATAACAAAAAAAAAAACAAAAACAAAATCACAATCCCTAATAACAAATCGCTCTCTCTCAAAGCTCTCAGTACCTTTCCATCGCTCACTCAAAGCTCTCAAAGCTCGTTCAAATCACGATGAAGATAACCCGTAACCCTCCATAAATTCCATCTCTCACTCGTTCAATCGCTCACTCTCGTTCAATCTCGCTCTCGTTCAATCGCTCACTCGTTCAATCGCTCTCTCGTTCAATCGCTCTCAGCTTCTCAGTCTCGTAATCAGCTTCACAGTTCTTTGCAATTTCAGGTTTGGAATTTCCTTTCTTTCTCAGCTTCGTTCCTCAATATAGGTGATATTCTCTTTTATTTTTGTTAACTTATTTCTCTTGAATGAATTTTTTGATTTTGATGAAATGGGTTTGTTGAAATTTTGATTTTTGGTAAAAGAGTTTGTGTTTTTGTTTCTGGTAATAAGATCCTTTAATTTGATAGAAAATGCAGAATATCTATTAACTTAAACTCAGCTTGTCTGTTTGTGTGTTTAACTTAATTTAAAAGAGTTTGTATGTTTGTTGAAATGGGTCTTCTGCAATTTTTTTCCTGCTGCTGGTGGTGTGTAGGCCCGTGTCTGTTTTGTGCTACCATCAGCTGGTGTGCTGCACAGGCCACTTCCTTTGGGGGTGTTTTTAGTACTTTGGCCACAAGGTTTGTTTTTGGGGTCTGGTTTTTGGCTTTCTGTCATTTTAAGAGGCGTGATGCAGGGTATGCCTGCGGTTTCAGCAGGTATAGCTCAGCCTCATTCCTTGTTTTGGTAGTTTTTGAGGTGTGTGGGGTTTGGGAGTTCCGTGGCTCCTTAAATGTATCTTTTTTCTTTCCGCGAGTGTTTGCATCTTGCATCTTTTCATCAAGAATAATATTTGCCATTTCAAAAAAAAAACTTATACTCGATATGGATTTGAATGTTTGAGGGAAGAAAGAGGTTTTTTGTTTGTTGAATATGACTATTATATTTACCACAAAAAAATATGACTGTTAAGATTAAGATAATGAACAAAAGAAAAAATGTTGAATGCTTTTATGGTAGCTAAAAAGTGGTACTTTACACATACAACCTAGCAATCAACATATTGACTAAATCACATTTTGTAATTGTGGTTTCATTAACTTAGTGGGATAGTGTTCTAAGACTAGTTTAGATTTGCTTCTAACTTCTACCAGCTTCTCAATTAAAACGTGTTTACTAATTGAAAAAAGTTCTTGTGAGTTTATAGATCTTCATAGATAAATTAGACGAGAGTTTCTGAAAAAAATTAAAATACACCTCTTCAATTTTTGCTGCAGTCATATGTAGTTGATTTTCATACATTGGCACTGTCTTTATAATCTGCAAATTGATAAGTTGGTTCTCATGTTTAAAGTACATTTATTTCTTCCTCTAGTGAAGTGTTTTCTTCCTCTTCTTCGAAGAAACATTAACCTGCTGCATAGTTTCAAAGGGATATATTTTTGTGGTTGTTTCTCGTTCTATCATTCGTTTTCGTTATCTGCAAAAATAAACTTACATGTGAATAGATTAAGTGAGGGGTCTGTTTTAATAAATTAATAGTGTAGGAGGTTTATATTTGGTGGTCTGGTTTGGTTTTTCTGTAGGCATGTGTTGTTAACTTTCTTATGCATACATATTTTTAGTTCATGTACTTGCAGGGAGGTTGCGGTTTTTAAGTTTATGTTCACTCTAGTTTGGTGTTGACTTTTGTGTGCTTCTGCCAGATTTTTTTTATGATACATCCATTTTATTTTCTCATACAATGTTTTATATTGAAAGCTTTATTATTAATTAATTATCTTAAGTAGTGTAAGTGTTTGGTGTTTAGGCAATGGATGTGTCTGCACATAGAGAATGGATGTATAATAGGGTTCTACCTGATGGAGTGGGACTGAAAAATACCTTTTATGAGGGTGTGGAAATTTTTATTTTGCATGCTTGTCAATTAGATCAATTTAAGAATGAAGGAACAATTCGATGTCCATGCTTGATCTGTGATTGTCTAAACAGCGAAATTCCAGATGAAGTGAGAGATCACTTATATAAGAAAGGGTTTAACCTGGCAGAGCAGCAGGACAACAAAGGCGCAAAGTTATTGAAGAGAAAGAAAAGAATGCAGCTCATTTGCATGTACTTTTAAATTGTGAAGAGGTTGAACCATATCAAGAGTAAGTCAAAACTATCCTAGTAGCTTTATAGTATCAAATTATTTAATAATATAACTTATAAAAATGGTTTATGTTGCAGTTTATTTGTGGAAAATTTAAAGTCAGCTAGGCCAAACATTAGTGATGTTGATGTTGATCGGTGTATCGAAAATGAATTTCCAGAGTGGTTCAAAAATCATGTAAGTTTATTGTGATTCTAGATATAATTTTGATATTGTTGAGAGTATTTATGAACTTTAATCTTCTCTGTTTTATCAAATAGGTGCACAAATCAAAGAACACAACTCATAGCCAGTTTATACATAACATTGCTTGGGGGCCATTGAATATAGTACACACATGGCCTATTTATTTTGTCAATGGCTATAAGTTTCACACAACATCATGGAGTGAAGGAAAAGCTACTGCTAACAATGGTGTGTCTGTCAAAGGAACTGATTATGGGCAATGTCAATATGATTATTACGGTAACCTTGATGAGATTGTGCAATTGGAGTACCCAGGGGAACCAATAAAGAGAGTTGTGCTGTTTAAATGTTCATGGTTTGACCCGACCTCTAACATTGGAACAAGAGTTCATAAACATCATGGAATCGTTGAAGTTAATTCACAAAGGAGGTATTCAAAATATGAACCATTTATTTTGGCTCAACAAGCAATTCAAGTGTATTACACACCATATCCTGAAAAAAGACGCGATAATACAAACTGGTTGGTGGTTATTAAGACAAAAGCAAGAAGCACAATCGATGCAAGAGGCTATGCAATAAGTCAGACACAAGCTTACCAAGAATTTGAAAACGTGCAAGTGTTACCGGTTACTCCTGAAGTTGAACAAATTGACAACTTACGAGATAATGGTAGTAATTTTGAAGAAGTGGCTGATGACCCAACTAATGATGGATCAACTGATGATGAAGTGGAAAGTGAAGAATTAGAAGAATTTTATTATAGTGATTCAACTAATGAAGATATTCCAGCTGATTATGTTGGATCTGATGATGATTAAATTAGTGAAAAATAAAGCTATTCCAGCTGTGTATTTGTTCTCATTTTGAAGTCATATTGTATGGCACTTCCATAGTTTGCTACTGTCCTGGAGACTCATTTCTGTTTCTGTTTCTTTTGTTTTTGTTTGCTGCATTTTTCATTTTCTTTGTCTGTTACTGTCTTGACACTTCCATATATGTGAACACTGTTTGCTGCATTTTTCATTTTCTTTTGTTTGCTGCATTCTTATATATTCCAGCTGATTATGTTGGATCTGATGATGATTAATCTATATGTCTTTATCATTCGTTTAGATGTCAGGTATTGGTAGACCAAAAGGAAGATCTAGAGGATCTGGAGGTAAAGAGAATGGTAAGGTTCCAACCATTCCTACTAGTGTGGAGCAAAGGAGCACTACTAAGTATACAACTCCACGTGTCGGCACACCTTCTCCGTCATGTAGTAATCATGGTGCTACTCCGCCCATTCCTTCTAGTTCAAAGCAAATGAACACTTCTAAGAATGCTCCTCTTGGTACTATTCCTACTCCATCATCAAGTAATCCAAGTGTTCATCTCAGTACTTCACATGTTCCATCTCCTATAACAGAGAGATCACCGACTCCACAATATCCAACATCACCAATAGACACAGAGTCTGAGACCGTGCCACTAACAGAAGAAGATAATGATCACAATAGCCAACCTGAAAATTTTATCCCATTTGGAGACCCTACCTTACCTGGTCCTCATAATCCACATCTACCATGGGGCAAAGATCTTACTGATAACAAAATTTGGATTTATACTCTTAAAGGATAGTAAGTCAAGTTGTTTATTTAATTTAATATGCATGTATAGTTCCTAGTTTTAATTTGTTGTAAATTATATATTCTTTTTTATTTAATTTGTTAATTCATGTGTTGAATTTGGCAGCTTTTATCCTGATGATAATGAGACTAAAGATATATCGAAGGCAATTAAATCTATCTTTGATGGCCCTTACAACAATTGGAAATGTTGCAATGATAAAATAAAAGAAATGTGGTTTAATGAGTGGGCGGTAATGCATCTTGGTTATTTGCTATCTTTTCATAGTGTTGTAACTTTGAACTATTTTGAATTGAATTTTCTATTTCCATTTTCAATAATTGCAGAAAAACTACAAATGGATTGGTGAACAAGAGGCAACTATTAGGGCCACATGGGAATCAAAAGCTAAGGATCTACTAAGAAAGATAATGGCGAGAGTACGTGAAAAAGTGTCAGAAAAACCCAAATGGATTACTGAAGTTGTGTGGGCACAACTGCTTGCAATGTGGGGAGATGATCATTACATTACAAATAGATGTGTGGCAGCTAGTAATCGTGATTCAGATGTCGGAGGTTCATTGCACACCCAAGGATCTAAGAATCAACTAAAGCATGAACTTGAATTGGTAATTTCTATTTTAATTATGATAATATCTTAACTTGTTTTCTTTTAATATACTTACAATCTGTATGTCTCTAAACAAGTGCAGAACAAAAGGTTAGGAAGAATTCCACACAAGGGAGAACTGTTTAAAAAATGTCACACCAGGAAGGGGTCACAAACCTTTGTTGATAAGAGATCAACTGATGCATATGTGAGTATCAAGCTATTGGCTTCTTTAATTTTACTTGGTTTGTGTAAGTAGGAAAAAAGTCGAGACTAGTACTTTATCTTTTGGGTCTGTTTTGGACTGCTGAAATGCACACCATTCTCATACTCAAAATCTCACATCTCCGAATATAGCAACTGGTGTGAAGGTTGAAATTAAGCAAGTTGCTAGTAGTATTAAATTATTAACAAACATTATACAAATTAAAGTCACAAACTCTGATCTATTATAGACATGCATATAATATCAACAATTGGTATAATCAAAATAGTTGTCTGAGATGCATACAAACTCTACTTTGGAGTCATATTTCATTGTCTGAGATGCATACAAACTCTGAACTAGTATAGACATGCATACAAACTCGACTTTGGAGTCATATTTCATTGTCTGAGATGCTTGTTTTGTCTTTTATCCTTGACTTTTGGATGGATTTATTTCTCCTTGCAATTTTATTCTTCTCTGTCCATTTTTCCCCAATTAATTTGAGAGGTATATCTTTCAAGTCCAAGAAAATATTGTCTACTAGGGTGTTTTTGGTCCCTTTGATTTCTTTGATATTCATTTAGTGATATATAGTGAAAATTATGTGCTTTTCTTTATTTTTTTTCAATGAAAAACTGTCTGATCAGTGCTCTTGTTTGATATTCATTTAGTGACATATAGTGAAAATGGTTTGAAAAAATTCACAATGCCTACAGTCTGTTTATTTTTTCTCTATGCAGTTGTGATTCTGTTTTGAGCATCAACTTTATGCTTGTTTGACAGATATATTATCGGCAACTGTGGCCTTTTATCTACTTTAGTTTTTGGCTTGCATATATGTTTGGTGCTTTTTTGTTATTGCAATACTGGTGGTTTGGATAAATTGTATGAATCTAGTTATGTATGAGGTTGATGTAGTTGTTTTTTAGTAATCGAGTGACTTGTTATAGGACTCATGTATTGCCTTTATAATTTGGTTTGTTGGGATGTTCTGTTTAGGTACAATGCATTGTTCCCTCCTTAATTTGCCTTCTTAAACTGTGTTGCTTGTTAGCCTATCTTATTTATTCAGTTATTTATTTTTTAGAAAAACTTTGTAAATCTCTGTTCACAAGCTGAGTCTCAACCTCATCCTTCTGAGGCTGGTAATGATGAGAGTGGTACTCAACCCAAGCCTATTGATTATGATACACTAATGATTGAAGCTGTTGGAGGAAGAAATGCAAAGGGTAGAGTATATGGGCTTGGTTTGGATGGCAACATGCGCACCCGTGGCTCAACGTCTAAATCCAATAAATATTCAAATTATACTGATATTGCACGTGGTATGAGTGGAGAGGTTGAGGCGCGTTTAAGGCAAAAAATTGCAGAGCAACAACAAACAATCGATTCCATTAAGGCTCGTCAAAACAAAATGATTGCCGCATTTGCTAAACATGCAAATATAGATTTGGATTTAATGGATTTAGATGAAGATGATCACTCTGTTGATAATGCTACTCGTGGAAGCAATGCAAATGTTGGTGCTGATGTGGAAGAATAATATTGATGATTTATGAATGTAGGAAACAGTTTGATATTTTGTAGGCACTTTCTAGTTATTAAAACTTTAACCATTTTGGGTGTTGAGGAAATAGTTTGATATTTGTTGTTATTTTTGGATGGTTACGTGCTAAGTTAATGATGAAACAATTTATGTTTACTAATGATTTGTAGTATCAAATTTGGAACTTGATGATAGACACAAGTTAATGTGCATCATATAAATATATATTAAATTTTTGGGCGAATTTTAAAAATTGCATAAAATTTATTTGTGACAGAATATTTTATATAATTCTGTCCCAAAAGATATATTAAAAAATAAATTAGATTTACATTAATTTCATTTTGTCCCAAACTCCGTCACAACATTGGGACGGAATAAAAGTATTTTGTCGCAACCTTGGGACGGAAACAAAGATGTGTTAAAAAAAAATAATTTCATTCCGTCCCACATTCCGTCCCAAATATGTGACGGACGAAAAAATTCCGTCCCCAACTGATTGCGACAGCACTATTTGCGACGAAAGAAAATTGTCACAATTTCCGTCCCAGATTTCAATTGGGACGGATATTTACACTATTGTGCGACAGAATATTCCGTCCCAGATCAGTGTTTTTCTTGTAGTGCATGTTGCGTCCTCCGACCGTTTTGCAATATATATTTTATAAAATGGGAGACAAAAATTATTATTTTTTGTTAGAGGTCAAAATCGTAACTTTGCAAAAGTTTTTGGGCCAATAATGCTTGAAAGCCAAGAAAAAAACGAGTGGGCTTTGTGGGTGGGTTCCGTTTTTGGTAGTATATATACACGTGTGATGTGTCTAACTCCTTGAATTTAGTTCCCATATCGCGCGCGTTGCTGCTTGTTCTTCACCCCGCGACATATCTCTCTTTCGCCGCTAATTTTGCTTTGTTCAAGGTATTTTCATTCATCCTTCTTCTTCATTCTTTTCTTTTTCAATTCTAGTATATTGATATCTTGTTCTTTCATATTAGTTGTGCTCTGATGGAATTTAAAGGAACGGTGCCGGCATCTGAGTCTTCTTTAATCGATTTCGACTCACAAGCGCAAATAGGTAACTCAAATCACCTTCTTTTAATGTTTAAGATTGATTAATTAATAATATCATGCCTTTTTTGCTTTCCTGTTTATGAAAATGTTCTGGATTACATTAACAGATGTTGCTAGGAGGCAAATAGTAGAAGAGCCTTCTTTGGTGGGGCGTATTAAAACTAGACGAAATCTCATTCGCTTAACTCATGCACAGGCAAGTTTTTCCTCGAAATATTAACCAAGTTTATTGCTCTTTTTTGCCAATGTTTTTTATTCTAGTTTAGTTTCACAATATTAGTTTTGACCAATTCTTTAATATCAATCTCTTAACCAGATTGCTAGGGCAGTGCGCATGGGCCAGGATGTAATTGAACGTGCAAAATCATCTTCCAATTCCACCAGCCGTTTCGATGGACCTTTAGATTGGGACTTCATGTACTCCCTATCCGGCAAAAATTCTTCGCGGCCACCGGTTTACGAAGACCATGTGCCTGGATTGAAGAGTACGGTGCAGGTTAATTCTGATGACGTTTTCGCGTCTCTGAAAACAGAAAGTGGTGCCTTTGACGATCTTCTTGGTGGTTTTGGTAAGGGTTCCGGTAGGAATGGATCAGAGAAAGACGATAAAGCTGGTTCTGATTTTGATGATTTATTAGCTGGACTTGGTAGTGACAGGTATGTATACACTATATTTCTATTTCGTGATTATGCCTTTTGTGTGCAACCAAGTATATGCATGCTTCGAATTAAAAAAGTAAGAAACACTAGCAAATCTTGAGACCTAATTGGTTTGAAAGTTTGAGAATGTCTCACCCTGTGAAAATTAAGTTTAGCATTTTTGTTTCAAGCTCAGGGTAGTTGTATTCTCCTCAGAAGTACCTTCATTTTTACTATAACAACATCATTTTCGATCTATCGTCTTTAACTTGTTCTCTTTTAAAACATATTTTGTTTTCCATGAAATAAAACTGAAAAGGGAAAAAGAAGTGAGAAATTTTTGTTTCCGGCTGTGTACACCTTTATTTTTTTCTTTCTAATTTTAAGATCTAATTACCACATATTTATAACATGCACTCACACAGAGATAAAAGGCATAACAAGATTATCTTTGATGAGCGATTCATAGATATTGCTTAACTCGTCAATGTTTGATGTGTTGTAATCATTTTTACATCATGTTAATAACAGGCATGCTCCTAATATTGGTTTGTCCTCTGAACCAACTATAAGTGCATCTAAAACAACCTCCACTGCAGCAGAAGACCCTTTCAAAGTATTTGAATCAACTTCAACCCCAATGGATTCGTCCACAAGCAACTTTACAGACCCTTTTGAAGAAATTAGTAAATTTAGTGGTTCTAGAAGCACAAAAAATAATAGTTCATCAACTTCAAATGGCATTATATAAAGACACTGACCCTTTTGACGGGCTCGGAAGATCTGTACCAGCACTCTCATCCCAGTGAAATAGCAGTAAGGGATTTAGATTTTGACTGTAGAACCATGTGAAGATACAATACTTTTTGCTTACCTGCTTATGAAAATTTAAGTTATTGAGTGTTAATGCACATAAGTAGCTTATGTTTTGGATGAGATTGTTGCCATACTTGGGAAATTGAGACTATTTATTTAATTCTCTATTATGTTAGTATATAGATGATGTCCTACAGTGTGATTTGTGCTCTTATCTAGATGTTGTCCTACAGTATGTTAATTCTCTATTATCTTTGGCTATATCAGTAATTTTCTTGCTCAAAGGAAGCTTGAAAATGCTGTAGGTTTCTTGAAGAACAGCATTGATGAAATCTGAGTCCACACCAATGTTAGTGACTTAAAAGGCACCATGTTTTAAGCATGCCTCCCTCACAATCTTAGCAGCATTGGCCATTGCAGCCTCATCACTCTTGATGACACCTATGTCAATAAGAGGCAGCTCAATATTTTCTCCACTGCTTTTCACCCAATGCTCAGAAGGCCAAATAAACTCTTTTGGTACATTTCCTTCTTTTTGCAATAAGGTGAAGTCAAAAAATTGGACCTTGTTTTCACCTTGTTGGTCCTTAGGTGGAGGGCAAAAGGGAAGGCTAGGAGTGTTAATTGATTCCATTGGAATTAATTGAGATGTGTTTGCAAACCAGAGTAATAGGTTTGGATACAAGTACAACTTACAAGAGCAAGCTATATACATTTTTTTTTTTTGAATGGCAAATATATATATATATATATATATATATATATATATATATATATATACACACATATGGTTTTGTTACAAGCCACCCTTTGGTGGTGTCTTTTAACAAGTCACACCTTAAGGTGTGATTTTCACTTTTTAGTTATAATTTTGCTAAAAGACGCCTTCATAAAAGTAAGTTGGTGTCTTTTCGCAAATGGTCATAGAGTAACTTGATAAAAGACACCTTCATAAAAGGTGTCTTTTATCATAACCCATATATATAAATAAAAGAGAGGAATTGTACAAATACACCAAAGGTAGTCCGCGGACACCCAAAAAAGAAAAACACAAACCCCATGAAAACTCCAAGCCCCAGAACAAGAGCTGGAGAAGACCAAAAGGGCACACCAAGAAACAAAAAACACCAACAAAGGAGCCAATCAAAAGCTACAACCCCACACCACCCAAACACCTGCAAAAGCAAAGGAAAAACAAGGAGGAACCGAAGAAGCCAGGCCGGAAGGGATGAGACAGAAAACCCCACCGAACACCCTGCGACCCCAGAGAAAACCCCCTACGAACCCCTACCGAAGCCAACACAGGACGGGCTGCACCTCCCACTCATGAAAAGAGCAGGAACTAGCAGGGCACTTAGCCAAGAACCACTTCCAAGCTAAGAGTTTTGCTCTATCCACCATGGGCTCCTCTCTAAGGGCGCCACCAGAAAAGATAAGGTCATTCCGGAAAGTCCAAATGGTCCAAATAACAGCATGTCAAACTAGACGCAGACCTAACCTAACTCTCTTCCCCCCTCCTAAGCCCGTAAAAGATAGGAACTGCTGGGCAAGACCTAGAGGAAACACCAACTCCCATCCCAACCATCTAGCAACCTGATACCAAATCGGGAAGATGGAAGGAATATAAATATATTTTGTTTAAGTATTCGTGAAGGGAATGATGGAAGGAATGATTCAATTTTTTTTTTAATAAATATTGAAAGAAATCAATATATTTTTTTAATAGAAGTTTACTGTTAAAAAAGTTATGTTCAATTCAATGGATATGATCAACATAAATGATTCAATGAACCATATGAGAATTTAAAAAAAATAATATTACTTCATATAGTTTTTCATTTTAAAACTGCAGTGGAGAAAGAAAGACCCACACGAGGAGTGTTTGAAGAGAAATTAAATCCCAGCAGTTAGTTAATTAAGATCTAATGGTTATTATTAAGTCCTATCATCTCTTATATTAACTTTCATCTCATTTGATATGTCCTTATATATATATGAGTCATGCTATATATCGCGACAATGAATATTGCGAAATTTTCAAGAACACTATTGGTTAAGTTATACTTTCTTGGAAAAAGATTGGTGAACACCCTTCTCCATACCACTCTTCCATACACCCCTTATGTGGCATGGGTATTTTTGAAATTTCACACAACTTTCTCTTTCTCACCCTCTTCTCTCCCTTAGATCTCCCTTTCTTCTACCAAAACCTCCATCCAACACAGCACATGTAGCACTCTCTGTTACATTAAATTATAAGAAAATTTCATTTTAATTACCATAAACCCATTATTCTCTCCTTCTTCACAAAAACACACACCACCCACCATCACTTTTCAACAAGATGAAGATAATGGTAACCGTAAAACGAGTAATCGATTACGCCGTTAAAATCAGAGTCAAACCCGACAAGGTAAATTAATCTCAAAAAACACACTTTTTTGTTTTAGTTTTTGTTTTTACAATTTTTGTCTCAAAAAACACACGTTTTTGTTTTTGTTTTTACAATTTTTGTCTCAAAAAGACACGATATATTGGTCTCTCGTCACATTTCATCACTACCTCCCCGTTAGGGCTGGAAATGAGTCGAGTCGAGTCAAACTCGTCTGAGCTCGACTCGACTCGATAAGAATTGACTCAGCTCGAAACTCGGCTCGAGTTCGTTACAAACCATTTTTGTAACTCGAGTTCGACTCGTTTAAAGTTCACGAACAACTCAGTTCGGCTCATTAGGTTCAACTCGTTTGCTCGAGTAACATAATTTAAAAGTTTTTTTGTTTTTGTCAGAAAAGTATATCTTGACCTTTTAATTTATTTTTTAAAAAATTAATTAATTTTTTAAAAAATAAAAATTGAACTAACATTATATATTTAATCTCCTCTCTATTGTTTTAAACCCACGGATGTTGGACAATTTTATCTTCTCTTAAAGCTTAGACTAGAGAAAACGCTATATGTATTTTTTTGAAGAACGCTATATGTATTGAACTGTGGAATTTTTTTCAACATTTATTTTTGTAAATAAAACTACTTTTAGTTTATTATTATTGCTAGTTATTGGACATATTTCTTTTTTATTTTATGTTGGCATGTGATTTATTATTTTTAATTAGACAAGAATTAAAATTATTATTAGAATATACGACAAGCCATATAACATATCAAGGGGAATTAGTCACTTTAGTCCCTGAATGCAGATAAATTGCAAAATAGTCCCTGAATGTAGACTTTGTTAGTTAATTTAGTCCCTGAATGCAAACTTCGTTAGTCAATTTAGTCCCTGAATGTAGACTCCGTTAGTCACTTTAGTCCCTGAAATTGACCATGCAGGGACTGTTTTGCAATTTCTCTTCATTCAGGGACTAAAGTGACGAATCCTCTCCCAATCAGGGACTAAAGTGACTAATTCCCCAACATATCAACTATGTATACTCATGTGTCGAATTTTTTCAAGAGTTGCATACCATATATCCATATGTACCATGTATCGAAGTAAACTACGAATGAGCTAGATGATTATGCAAACAACCCAAAACAAAAATATAAGTACACCAAAACTAGTACATCTATCAGACAAAATCCAACAAAATTCAAGTACTATAATTAAGAATATTTGCCCCGTGTCTATGACGGATTTTATCCGTGGATATCTGCGAATGCAGACTTTTTGCCATCACTATCCTTGAGGCATAAATATTTTATTATAAATATAAAAATATAGATTTCATTTAATATAATAATTATGTTATATATATATATATATATATATATATATATATATATATATATATATAATCGAGTCAACTCATGAACCATTCGAGTCGAACTACATATAGCTCAAGGTCAACTCAATTATTCAACGAACTTAATTTTCAACTCAATTTCAACTCGTGTGGTTCATGAATCAAGTTTAATGAACAAATTGTCGAGTCGATCTCTAAACTATATTCGAGTTGGTTCGGTTCATTGCCAACCCTACTTGTAATAATGATCTTGAAGATGAGAATGAGATACACGTTTATGCACTGCAAGTTTGCTACAAATTGCTGAAAAGAGGCAACTCTCCGAGGAAAGCTAGAGTCACACATGACATCAAGTGGTAGTTGTTTGTCTATTGTATTTACCATTCTTGCAGTCCTTGATGTGGAAGATTGTGCAAGATTTGTGGCTATTTTATGGAGTATCTGGCGCGCTCGTAATGCTTGCTTATGGGAACAAAGACTTGATAATGCTAAAGTAGATTACATTTTAGCATTAGATACGAATTGAAACTATATGGGGTGCCACTGTTTCAATGTCGATGTGTCGATTGTTGATCCAACTTAGGCTAAACCGTTGTTAGAGTGGAACAAATGCAACTTGGACGGTGCTTTTTTCGAAAGTGAAGATAAATATGGTGTCGGTATATGTTTTTGTGATAGTCTTGGACACCTTATCCAAGCTCATTTATTATTTTTCCCTATGTTGCAATCACGGCCGAATGTGAAGCTACTGCTCTACTTCAAACCATTCAAATTATTCTTGGCCTACTAGTCCTTAACCGGGTTGTTTTCAAAACCGATTGTCAGGTGGTTATGAATGCAGTCCTCAACAACAATTTATATGTGAATGAACTATGAAGTATTGTCTAATTGTAAGGCTTTGCTTTTGTCTAATGCTAGTTATGCTCTAACTTTTATTACGAGACAAGTTAATAAAGTTGTTCATAATCTTGCTCGTATCTGTATTACATGTTAGTCCCTCTATTTTCTATCATCCACCTTATTGAACTATGTTACTATTATGGATGAAACAAAATGTGATATGCTTTTTCCTAAAAACAATATTGAATACTCTTATCCTTAATTTTTAAAAGTTAAAATATGTTTACAAATAAAAAAATAATAATTAAGTGAAATATTTATAGAACAATATCACAAGTAATTATGTGTGATTTGTCGAGATATTCTAGATAACAAAAAAAAATCAATAAAAATAAATAAAAAAGTTAAATTACTGATGGATTTGTTTATTTTTAAATATTGAATACTCCTTATTCTTAATAAAAACCATTGAAAAAAGTTTGGCTTAAATGCATATTTGATTCCTTAACTTTTAAAAAAATATGATTTTGGCCCCTTAAAAAAATTGCCCTTTATCTTTATGAAAATATGTTCTTTTATTTTTATATCTTTAAGGAAATATGTTTTTTTGATCATCTATCTTTAGGGAACTATGTTTTTTCGATCATTTATCTTTGCAAAAAGTTGTGGTTTTGACCTCTTGTTTTTTGACATGTTGCGTCCTCCGACCGTTTTGCAATATATATTTTATAAAATGGGAGACGAAAATTATTATTTTTTGTTAGAGGTCAAAATCGTAACTTTGCAAAAGTTTTTGGGCCAATAATGCTTGAAAGCCAAGAAAAAAACGAGTGGGCTTTGTGGGTGGGTTCCGTTTTTGGTAGTATATATACATGTGTGATGTGTCTAACTCCTTGAATTTAGTTCCCATATCGCGCGCGTTGCTGCTTGTTCTTCACCCCGCGACATATCTCTCTTTCGCCGCTAATTTTGCTTTGTTCAAGGTATTTTCATTCATCCTTCTTCTTCTTTCTTTTCTTTTTCAATTCTAGTATATTGATATCTTGTTCTTTCATATTAGTTGTGCTCTGATGGAATTTAAAGGAACGGTGCCGGCATCTGAGTCTTCTTTAATCGATTTCGACTCACAAGCGCAAATAGGTAACTCAAATCACCTTCTTTTAATGTTTAAGATTGATTAATTAATAATATCATGCCTTTTTTGCTTTCCTGTTTATGAAAATGTTCTGGATTACATTAACAGATGTTGCTAGGAGGCAAATAGTAGAAGAGCCTTCTTTGGTGGGGCGTATTAAAACTAGACGAAATCTCTTTCGCTTAACTCATGCACAGGCAAGTTTTTCCTCGAAATATTAACCAAGTTTATTGCTCTTTTTGCCAATGTTTTTTATTCTAGTTTAGTTTCACAATATTAGTTTTGACCAATTCTTTAATATCAATCTCTTAACCAGATTCAGCAGTCAATGCGCATGGGCTGGGATGTAATTGAACGTGCAAAATCATCTTCCAATTCCACCAGCCGTTTCGATGGACCTTTAGATTGGGACTTCATGTACTCCCTATCCGGCAAAAATTCTTTGCGGCCACCGGTTTACGAAGACCATGTGCCTGGATTGAAGAGTACGGTGCAGGTTAATTCTGATGACGTTTTCGCGTCTCTGAAAACAGAAAGTGGTTTTGGTAAGGGTTCCGGTAGGAATGGATCAGAGAAAGACGATAAAGCTGGTTCTGATTTTGATGATTTATTAGCTGGACTTGGTAGTGACAGGTATGTATACACTATATCTCTATTTCGTGATTATGCCTTTTGTGCGCAACCAAGTATATGCATGCTTCGAATTAAAAAAGTAAGAAACGCTAGCAAATCTTGGGACCTGATTGGTTTCAAAGTTTCAGAATGTCCCACACCGTGTGAAAATTAAGTTTAGCATTTTTGTTTCACGCTCAGGGTGGGTTGTATTCTCATCAAAAGTGCCTTCAATTTTACTATAACAACATCATTTTCCAGCTATCATCTTTGACTTGTTCTCTTTTAAAACATATTTTTTTTCTTCCATGAAATAAAACAGAAAAGGGAAAAAGAAGTGAGAAATCTTTGTTTTGAGATGTGTACACCTTTATTTTTTCTTTCTATTTTTAAGATCTAATTTCCACATATATTTATAGCATGCACGCACACATAGATAAATGGCATAACAAGATTATCTTTGATGAGCGATTCATAGATATTGTTTATTTCTTTAATGTTTGATGTGTTGTAATCATTTTTACATGTTGTTAATAACAGGCATGCTCCTAATATTGGTTTGTCCTCTGAACCAACTATAAGTGCATCTAAAACAACCTCCACTGCAGCAGAAGACCCTTTCAAAGTATTAGAATCAACTTCAGCCCCAATGGATTCATCCACAAGCAACTTTACAGATCCTTTTGAAGAAATTAGTAAATTTAGTGATTCTAGAAGCACAAAAAATAATAGTTCATCAACTTCAAATGGCATAATATATGAAGACACTGACCCTTTTGACGGGCTCGGAAGATCTGTACCAGCACTCTCATCCCAGAGAAATAGCAGTAAGGGATTTAGATTTTGACTGTAGAACCATGTGAAGATACAATACTTTTTGCTTTCCTGCTTATGAAAATTTAAGTTATTGAGTGTTAATGCACATAAGTAGCTTATGTTTTGGATGAGATTGTTGCCATACTTGGGAAATTGAGACTATTCATTTAATTCTCTATTATGTTAGTATATAGATGTTGTCCTACAGTGTGATTTGTGCTCTTATCTAGATGTTGTCCTACAGTATGTTAATTCTCTATTATCTTTGGCTATATCAGTAATTTTCTTGCTCAAAGGAAGCTTGAAAATGCTGTAGGTTTCTTGAAGAACAGCATTGATGAAATCTGAGTCCACACCAATGTTAGTGACTTCAAAGGCACCATGTTTTAAGCATGCCTCCCTCACAATCTTAGCAGCGTTGGCCATTGCAGCCTCATCACTCTTGATGACACCTATGTCAATAAGAGGTAGCTCAATATTTTCTCCACTGCTTTTCACCCAATGCTCAGAAGGCCAAATAAACTCTTTTGGTACATTTCCTTCTTTTTGCAATAAGGTGAAGCCAAAAAATTGGACCTTGTTTTCACCTTGTTGGTCCTTAGGTGGAGGGCAAAAGGGAAGGCTAGGAGTGTTAATTGATTCCATTGAAATTAATTGAGATGTGTTTGCAAGCCAGAGTAATAGGTTTTGATACAAGTTCAACCAACTTACAAGAGCAAGCTATATAAATATTTTTTTTTTTTTTAGGTATTCGTGAAGGAAATAATGGAAGAAATGATTCAAGTTTTTTTTTTGAGCAATGATATATCTCTAGAAAAATAACATCAAGAATTCTTCAAGAATAAAGAATAGCCAATCACAATGCACTATTTGCCACAATTCAAGGAGGTGTGGCTGAAAAATAGGAAGTGGGCAAATAAATCATCCAATTAAAATTTGCCAACTATTTCTTGAAAAATTCTTGAAGCTATTTTTCTTGAGAAGTAGCATTTTCCTTTTTTTTTTTCTTTTTTTTTAAGAAAACATGTTGAAAGAAATCAATATTTTCTTTTTATAGAAGTTTACTGTGAAAAATTATGTTCAATGGATATGAACAACATAAAAGATTCAATGAACCATATGAGAATTTTAAAAAATAAAATATTATTCTTCATTTTAAAATTACTTGAAATGTTTTGACTTTACTAAAAATAAATCTTATTTACAAATATATTTTGAAATGAATAGATAGATTTATACGTAACATTTGAATAATAGACAAAGATTCGTTGAGTTACGACTATTTTAAATATGTATCAGTGTCATTTTATCACTAATTTTATTGTATGTTGACCAAAAATAAGTACCTTTGTTTGGTTAAAATATGATGTCGGTGAGTTTGTGTTGAGTTGTTTGAGTCAAAGGCTTAGATAAACGACATAAATACAAAAGAGACTCTCTAAAATTCGTTAGAAAGTTTATACTTATCATTTTAAAATATTTTTTTTGACTGAATCATTTTAAAATATTTTAAATAAAAGTATTAGTAGTTTTCTTAAATATGAATAAATTATTAGTTTTCCTAATATTAAAGGTTATAATATTTATAACATTTAATATAATATCTTTAACAAAAAAAAATGAAAGTATTAGTATTTTTCTTAATATGAATAAATTCTTAAAACACAAATTAAATGTTCTTATATGAAATTATTTAATAGATGTTGAATTTAGTATTCACACTTAATTTATGTTTTTGTGCATATATTACGAAAAATTATAAAAAAAATCAAACAGTGGTTTATTGTAAACTTCTTGGATCTTATTTGGGGTTGGACTAGTGGTTGGCTTGAGATATTGGAGTGTGCTCCTCTCAAGTTCTCATGTTCAATTCCATCCGGTGTTAATTTTGGTGGACAAGTTCATACAGAACTTTGCTCTGACTTTAAATGGGGCTCTGCAAGTGGGCTGTGAGATTGATCCCCTCATATTAATCGGTTCTTAAATCGGATACCGAGTTTTGAAAAGAAAAAAAAAACGACCAACCGTTAAATTAAGAGTTCAGCTGATATCCAAGTAAGGAATGAAGAAACAATTGAACTAGGAATTACCATATATGAGTAGGGGTGGCAAAATGGATGGATTGGATGGACATGGATTTGGATTCTAATGGATGGTTCAAAAAAATTCATTAGTCCACTAAATCCACTAATTATTTCTTGAAAAAAAATCTTCTAATCCATCCATTAAATATTATGTCCATCCATTATTATAAATGTCCATCCGTAAATTAAAGTTTATAATTTATATTAAGGGGGTGTGTTAATTATTAGAGGGTTTTGTTTGTGAATTCAGTCCAAATGAATTTTATGAAACAAGGCCCAATACAACTTTTTTTTTGTAGCCCAATAATATTTTGAGTATATTTTTGATATAAGCCTAAATAAATTAAAGAAATATTAAATATTATTAATTAAAGGAAAATGTTAACTTGTGCCCTTATGACACATGTTAACCCGTAAAAATTTTGTCTAGAAAAATGTGCCAATTTTTTTTTAGGAATCGAAAATAAATGTTTTGTATTAAATATTTACTATTTATGGAATCCTTAACATGTGTACAAGGTAACATGACCTTTAATTAAATAATTTAAAATAATATGGTGGTCAGTGGTGGCAACGGTGGTCAATTGACCACCGCCGCTGACCACGGTGGTGCTCTGACGACCCCAGAGGGGCGCACGACATTATTAAACGCATCTGCAAACTCATCATCATAACAATAAGAAAATTTCTTTTTTGACAATGAAAACTTCCTATTGACTACCGCTGGGGGCCAGCGGCTGTTAACTGTCGTTCTAATGTTTATGATATGAACGCAGAAACCTCCATTTTCTGAATATTTAACTCGAATAATTATTTAGTTAATTGCCGCTCTATTTTATAAATTTTATTATCATGTTAGATTATTTTATAATGTTTTAGATTTATTGAATATTTAACTCGAATAATTATTTTTGTGTATTATTTATTTTGTTGCAGGGATGGATTTTGGAGCATTTTCCAGGTCCTTACCCAAGGAAGCCTAACCCGGAGTGGGAGCCACAGAGACCATGTGCTGGGAGATGGCTTACTAGTAGAGGGCATAAGAATGTGCACCATTACTGCTTACGCCTGGATCGCTTGGAGGTAGATGACGTCAGGTTTTCTACTCATGGTGATCACAGAGATGTGCACCCATTTCAGATCTTGTGCACTTACTCGGGATGGCTCATGTGCGGGAAGGAGAGGGTGTACCGTCATTTACTTGAGCGGGTAAAGAGGCAGTTATCCTTTGTGCAGGACGTTCCCAGACATCCTTCAGATGTCCCTCAGGTGCCTACACAGTTGCTGACCACTGTGCTGATGGACGCTCAGGCGTGGTTATTCACTGCTTGGGGAGATGCGTGTGAGAGAGCATGGCATCATGCGCTTGGCTACATGGCTTGGTATGCCAGAGTCTCTCACCCTCGTATTCTCCCACCTGATGAAGGATCCCCTCCTAGGCCGGCGAACGTGGAGCAGATCATAGAGGAGGAGCATGCCAGGGAGATGCCTGACACACTGAGGATCATCCGGGATGTGGCGCACATAGTTGATGATATTGTGGTCAGGCAAGCTGAGATGATCAAAAAGGAGATTGTCCAAGAGGTCATGCGAATATCTAGTACTAGTCGCCCTGCCCTTACTTATCAGATTGCCAGGCGGCGCAGGGGGCAGAGGCAGGGTAGGCAGCAGGGCTGATTATTATTAGGATTTTTTTATGTATTTTTTTAGTATGATGATGATGATGTATTATTATGACATGTTCCGTACATTTTCCTATTTCTATGACATATACATACGTACGTTTTATATTATTTCTTGTGTTTTAATTTTACCATGTTCCTGTTAAATATTGGATGAATATGTTTAGGTATCAATTGGTTATTTGATGAAAATCTTAGATGAAAATGAAAATTAAAATCTTAGGAAAGACACTGGAAAATGAAAATGAGTTTCTGGAAAATGATCAAGCATGTAGCGGCAGTTAACAACTGTTGTCTTCAGCTTCAGCGGTTGTTAACAACCGCTGAGTTCCAGCGGCTGTTAACTGCCGGCGTATCATGGAGCGGTTGTTAACTGCCGCTGGGGGCATTAACGTCATTTATTTGTGTCAATAGGAAGGTTTCATTGTCAAAAAAGCAATTTTCTAACAATAATCATCTAAATCCAACTGCTCATAGGCCCTAACCAAAGTTTGTTATTATATTGAACTCAAAAAATTATAATGGGTATCCCACGTAAACAAAAGATATTTTGGTACCATTATATATTGGTCTCATCACTACCTCCCCGTCCACGTTACTTTGGAGCCATAGGAGCTAATTCTTGAAGTTTTCGAATAAATAGAAGGATGTGCTATTATGAGCTTGTGCAAATCTCCTTGCAGTTGTCACTTTGGCCTGTATTTCCTCTCCTGTATCTTTTATTTTTTTTGTTGAATCGTGTTGTAATTACGTTTGATCGCATTTTTACTTTGTTTCCTAAACTCAACCTGACATAAACCTCTTTATAGTTAAGGATTGATGATGTTAACTCACACAGGGGGTGTTTTGGCCCGCGTGAGTTAGTGTTTTGGCCCGCGTGAGTTAACTCACGCGGGATATAACACCTGCGTGAGTTAATTCACGTAGGGGTATTTTGGGAAGTTCAGTTGGACGCGAGTGATTTTTGTTGGGAGAAGAGCAGAATTCAACAACTCAACCGAGCTGGGCCTCAAGAAAATATTATTGTCCAATATCCACCCCTACTCAAAGAAGGAAAAAACACCTTCCATGTTTCTATTTCTATGTATAAAAACATGTCTTTGGTAAAAATAATTGATGAATTTGATTTTGGTGGCTAATAATCAGTATACACACGGATGTTATTTTCAATTGGCTTAATTTCACTTTTACTCTCTATATTTTGTCAATTGTGCGATTTTGCACCCCAACTTTTTAATCGAGCGATTTTGCACCCTCTCTTTTGCTCTTTTTCTGGTTTGATGGCCCCTCTTGTGTTTCAGTGTTGATGTGTCAAATTTTGATGATATGTCTACAATAAATGATGTCCATGTGTGTAAATTGAATTTAAAAAAAAATAAAAAATGGAATAAATGGCTTTGATCAAATGGAATAAATGGCTTTGATGTCCATGTGTGTTGGGATTGGTATTGATCAAGGTCGTGTTTCTGCAACTGGGAAAAGAGTTATTCAATAATACATTTTCTCATTGCAACAACACCGAAACCAATATCCTTCAAATTCATACCCAAGTAATTCTCAACAGTCTCTCTCAAGAGAACAACATCATCGCCAAGCTTCTTTCATTCAACGCTGCATCTGGTAAACCCCAACATGCCCACAAACTCTTCATTCAAATCCATAACCCAATCAAATGGATTCAAATCCATAACTCCAACAAGCCTATGCTGGTAGTATTACGCCTTGGAAATCAATTCAATATTACAAGCAAATGGTTTTAAATGATTCTGAACTTGATGGGTTTACTTACTCGTTTCTATTGAGTGCTTGTGGCGAGGCGGGTCAGTTAGAGAAGGGAGAAGAAGACCCAAGTTCAAAGAGGAAGGAGATGGAGATTAGGGAAAATACTTGGGTGACATTGTGGTTGGTGACATTGGTGACATTGACCAACCACAATGTCACAAGTGTACAAAGAAACAAAAAAAATATTATGAAAGAGAAAGAAGAAAGACACTTGTGACATTGTGGTTGGTCAATGTCACCAACCACAATGTCACCCAAGTATTTTCTGAGAATGAATAACCATTCTCACCCACCCCCCTCGAATTCCTAATCTCTGGGTAGCACTTGGGTGACATTGTGGTTGGTGACATTGTGACATTGACCAACCACAATGTCACAAGTGTCTTTCTTCATTCTCTTTCATAATATTTTTTTGTTTCTTTTGCAGCAGCAACATGATGGCATGTGACCTCTCTCTAATTATTCCATTTTTTATTTTTTTTTAATTTCAATTTCCACTTGGACATCATTTATTGTTGACACATCATCAAAATTGGACACATCAACACCGAAACACAAGAGGGGCCATCAAATCAGAAAGAGGGCAAAAGAAAGGGTGCAAAATCGCTCATTTAAAAGGATTGGGTGCAAAATCACACAATTGACAAAAAGATAGGGGGCAAAAGTGCAATTAAGCATTTTCAATTTAAATAGAAAATTGGTCTTTAAAAAAAATGTTTTTTTTTATCAAGGGCTTATGAACGGGCCTGCATCCAACCAATGTAAATTGTTACAAACTCAGAGTCCTAAAAAGACGTACCTCCAACCACCGACAACACAAGCAGTCGTAGAGTGCCTCAACCTCCACTCGTTCACACAGACACACCGTCAAACTCAAAACTGAAAACTCTGACTAAATTCAAATGAGTTGTACTCCCTCCGTCCCAAAATAATTGTCTCTTTAGCATTTTTTTTTCTGTCTGAGAATAGTTGTCACTTTATGTTTTATCTTGGTTTTCGGGTGTCAAACATTGATTACGTTTGAACCTTTTAAACCGGTGATATCTTATTTTTTTTCTTGGGAAGGGAAAAAAAGTAAGCAAAACCCTTGAGAATCGAGGTCCGGGAGTTGTTTTCGCTACGGGAAGGTGTTAGGCACCCATAACGACTATAGTAACCTATAGGAACCGTCTTTACTTTCTACGCGCGCGCTTTATTTTTAAATGCCATTTTGAAATGTTATTTACACCTAAAGTTTGCTAAATGAAGAATTGGAGGGAGAAGAATGTTTTTGGATTTTTATTTTAGTTGAATTGAAGGAATTTTGTTCCTTGCCTACGTACCCGTTTAAGGGATCAAATCCACCGTAGTTCTCTTCCAAAAATGTTTTTGTTTTTGTTGGTTGATTTTAAGTTTGAAAAATTGGAGTTTGAAGAATAGAAAGAGGCCTCAAGGGCATGAGATTTTAAAAAGTGGGGTTGAATTAGTCATTTTGCAAAAACAAGTCAAAGTATGATTAAAGTTTGTTGAAATTTGATTAAGAAAATAAAAGGAAAATGCAATGGGATTTTGATCCCGAGGTTTATTGTGAAAAAGATTTGAGTGAAATTTGTTCATGTTTTTTGAAAAGTTGATTTTTTCTAAGTATGAATCCTAGGCATTCATCTAAACATACAATCCTAAACATACATCTAAACATGCATATTCTAGCTATATCTAAAGTGGTGTGTGTGCGTGTGTCGGTGCTTGTGTCGGTGTACACCATTAGAGTCCATTGTCCTTTACATCATACCCTAGATACATTCTATGGCCTCTTTGCCAAGAAATTAAAAGTGGCATGAAAGTAAAATACAAGAATTTCCTAAGTGTTACATTCTAATTTTGTATGGGATTGAAACTTAAAATGCAAGAAATAAAATGGATATGGAAGATGAAGTATGGAATGAAATGCTATGGAAATGAGACATGAAACAAGAAACAAAGGGATTAGTAGTACAAGATATAATATGGAAAATGAAGCAAGTAGAAATTGCATAACAAAATGAACAAGACTTAACCAAAAAGTAACAAACACTTTAGCCAAAAAAAAATGGGAAAATGGACTCGAAGAAATTGCACTAACACCAAAGCAAATTTAAGGCTTAAAATTCTCCTATCAATGGTAATTTTCAAATGGTTCATTTCAGCCACATTATGAGAATCATAAGGACAAGTATGAGCCAAGACTTGTAGTGCACTTTCAAGTCCATTTTACACATTATTTCTCATGGTAACAAAACACATTACTTACAAAACAAGAAACTCACAACTTGCACTTTCAAAACAGCCAAACAAACACAATTTTCAGAGGTAAACACATTACACATTTGCATATTAAGTGTCAACATGATATGGCAAAGTATTGGAATCAAAAGCATGCAAAAATTCCACGACAATTGACAAGAAATAATACAATATCACAAGGGAATTTTTACATAAGCCTTTATCGAAATTTTTAACATGCAAGAAAGAAACCAAGAATCAAGTCTCTCGTATCAATACCGGCCCCAAGAATGTTCATGCAATTTTGAAAATTTTTTCACGATTTTTACCAAAGTTAAAAACACTAAACTAAACAAACAAACAAAATTTTCACCTATATTTTCTAAGCAATTTTACCATGTAAAACACACCAAAAATTAACAAAAATATCAAGAAGAACAACTAAAAAAAAAATTCAGTAATTTTATTGAACAAAATTGGCGCAAACAGGGGTGTAGAAGCATTTTGGCAGTGTAGAAATATCAAGAAAGTTCCCTCAAAACAAAAACTGCAAGCAACCCACAGTCCAAGCCCAATCCAAGATGGGAGATGGGTTGGATTATGGGTCTGGATCGGGTTTCATATGGGTTATGGGTCAGGGACGACCCATTTCGGTTTAGTGTAGTATAAAAGGGATTCTTGCTAGTTTTTTTTTGATCATTTTTTCTTACACAGCCAAAATGCTTCTAAAACAACAAAAGCTCCTCTCTCTCTCTGCAACTAGCAGATCGGAGAAGAAGGTGGAGATGGGACTCCGACGCGGCGGCCGGCCGGCCTCCGGTGGCGGAGCCACCGCGTCGGAAAATTGAAATCATTTTTTTTCGAATTTTTTTTCATGGATCTAGTCCCTCTTCTCCTCCTCTTTCTTAATCCGATGTTTGATTTTCGAAAACATACACCAAAAGCTCTAGATCTACGTTTTTTCAGTTAATTTCGAATTCTTGCACAACTACACACACAGAAGTTCGACGAAAATGAAGGAAAAGGCAATTGGTTACCTCTGAAATCATGCAAGAACGAGATGCTTGATGCTCGTCCTTCTCCTCTTCCTTTACGAACGGTCTCGATGCTCCTTATTGCTGGATCCGAACCGTTTTGAAGCTGCAACGCTTGAAACCGAACTGTTTTGAGGCTGCTTGTATGATACTTGTCTGAACCGTTTTGATCGGAACACCGTTGATGATGGAACTCGAATTTGATGATTATGAATCTTCTGGAAATCTGTTATGCACATTCACAGTGTTCATGGTAATGTTCATATGAAAGTTTGAAAAAAAAGGTGTTTGATCCTAATTCTTGGACTGCCGAAAGAGAATTATGTTTCCATGTGAATTTTTGGACGAATCCGTGAATCGGTGATAGATTGGTGGAGGTTAGAGGTGGATTGTGGTGGTTAGAGGTGGATTGTGGTGGTTGAGTGGTTAGTTATGGTGGTTTTGGTGGTGGTGAAAGTTAGTTAGGAATTGGTTGTGGTGGTGAGAAAAATCAGCACGTGAGGAAAAGAAAAGAGGGAAGAAAATGAAAGAGTTTTTTTATTTTTTGTGGAATTTTTTGTGGAAAAATGATTGGTGAATGAAAAATTGACCATGGTTTGACTTATATAGGTGATGTGGTAAACTTGGACCAATGAAATAATGCCATGTGGCACTTGACTTGTAACAAACTTAAAAGGGATTAAAATGCAAATAACAAAAGTACGAGGACTAAAACGAAAATTAAACTAAAATTGAATTGAAAAAAAGTAAATTGAAAATTAACGTAAAGCGAGACGATTAAAAACAACGAAGCAGATTAAAACGTATCAGAAATATTATGTGAAATGACCAAAACGCCCCTAGGGACTAAAATGACTAAAAGCGACTCAAATGCAATTTTAAAATGATTTTTTAACAAGGGATTAAAGCAAGAGCTTATACAAGCGAATTAAAAGACTCAGAGACAATTTTTTAGAATTTAAACATGGTTTTAACACATGAAAAGACTAAAATGCCCCTAGGGGCAAAACTGACTTAAAAATGACTTCAAATGCAATTTAAAAATGGATTTTGACATAGAATTGAAATGAAGACTTATTCAAACTATTTGAAAGGACTCAACCAAATTTTTAAAAGACTGAAAGAAATTTTAACACAGGAAATGACTAAAATGCCCCTAGGGGCTAAACTGACTAAAAAATGACTCAACTGATGTTTTCTGAAATGAAATTTGACATGAGGTTGAAACAAGGACTTATACAAACCAATTTAAAAGACCCAAACAATTTTCAAAGATTAAAATGAGTTGAATGCAGGAAATGACTAAAATACCCTTTTTCATGAATTTTGCAAATAAAATTGAAATAAAATGCAGAGAAAGATGCAATTGATCAGAGACAGTTCAAATGACTTAAAATGCAAGAAAAGAAGAATTGAGATAGTATTTTTAGGTCCAAAATTAGGGTATAACACTTTATAATATCAATGCAATATTTTTTTATTATATTTCACTATTATACCCTTATTTATTAAATTTTATCCAACTTAACTACTCAATAACTATAATTAATAAGGGTATTTTAGAAAAAGATACTAATTTTATCATTGAAATCAACACAATTAATCATTTTCTTAAAAATTGTGCACAAAACTCAAATCGTGCACAAAATTAATCAGGGTCTTGCCTTGTTTCCAACCCGCCCAGCCCCAGTAAGAAACCCTAAGATAGTTTTATCCGTCTTTAAGTGCTAATGCAATACGTACCCAAAAAAGTCTCTAATGCAATTAGGACGAAAATAAATTGGACACTTTATAAGACCTAAGTTCGGCCTACTAAAAAAATTTAAGATTTAAGTATGGTTTGTTATATGTCAGACTTATTTTCGTGTGTTAACGTGACCTTTTTAAAGTTTGTTGTGACTTCAAATAAAGGTTTATTTCTAATTTGTATCTTCAAATAAGTAATGTGGTGACACATATAGATACAATTATCCGTGCATATCATACATATAAATTTGTTGGCATCCCTAATTAATGCTACTAATATTTGTCATTCATAAAAATTCTTTCTTTAAAGACAAAACTTAGATACATTTTTCTCACGTGCTTTTCATGTGGATTTGAGAAATCATGGGTAGTTTATGTGAAGTACCACACGAAAAACATTTAAACTACTCATAGGTGCATTTTCCTTATTTAATTCATAGGTAGTTTATCTAATTTTTATCCTTATTTTAATTCTAACAAAAAACATAGGTGCATTTTCTTAGATGTTTTTCATATGGTTCATAAATAAACTACTCATGAAAAGTGTATTTTGATCTACGAATCAATATATGAAAAACACAAAGAAATTCACATGAGTTTTGTCTTTATTTCAAACCATTTATTCATTTCTCGGTGTTCACTTTCATTAAATTTCATTTAGCATAGATTTTGTCAAATTTAATGCATAATTTATTCGTTTTTAAATATTAAATTGATAGAGAAAATTTTAGATGATTGTTTGATTAAATTATTTATTTTAATTATTTTATATATTTATAAGAAAGTATTTTTGTTTGCCTACAACTGCTCATTATTTTCATTTTAAACACACACTCTTGATAATTTTTCAACTTATATAACTATTTTCATTTTAAACACACACTCTTGATAATTTTTCAACTTATATAACTATAATTGATTTATTTTATATTTTTAAGTATTTTTTTTAAACTCGATATTGGGCCCAATGACCGACTAATCTGAGATGTCTAATACTATTGTTCATTTGTGGAACCCATTTAAATCCATGTTTTATGTGGATATTAATGGTTTACTAAGCAAATTATGAGTTATCTCACCACCAAAAAATTACATGTTATAATATAAACAATCTTTTTTCTTTTATTACTTTTTTTTGTTGATTTTCAATAAATATTATGCATATATAACACAAACACTAATATTATTGATAATTGTTTCAATTTAGATAACTACAATTTATTTATTTATTTTGTCAAAAAAACTAGAATTTGTTTATTTTATATTTTACGCATGTATTAATAGTTTATTTAATAAAATATGGGTTATATTATTAGTATTTTTTTTTAAGGAATATTAATTTTTTTATAACTCCTGAGTTATATGAACTTTTAATAAATACTACACAAACATTAATATTAATATTATATTTTAAAAAAATTCTTTGTCAATTAAAAAAAAATAGATTTTGAGAAAATTGAATCATTATAGCTTTTTATTTTACAATCAAAATAGTTTTTTTTATACAATGATTTTTTAAAAAAATCATAAACAAACATTTTTTCGTTGTTGAGAAAATTGGTTTTTTTTTAATAAAAAAAACTGATTTTTTTCTTCCTAAAACAAATGCCCCCGTGATTGTAGTTGGAGGAGAACACGCCGGTTATGAAGCTACTCTTGCAACCAATGTAGTTAGGATAATCAAATTTAGCAAGAAGCAATTTATATTTATATAATCAAAGCGTTTTATTAACAAGAAACAATTTATATTTATATAATCAAAACGATTTATTAGCAAGAAGCAATTTATATTTATATAATCAAAGCGATTTATTAGCAAGAAGCAATTTATATTTATATAATCAAAGCAATTTATTAGCAAGAAGCAATTTATATTTATATAATCAAAGCGATTTATTAGCAAGAAGCAATTTTATATTTATAAAATCAAAGAATATATGCAAGAAAGAAGCGATTTATTACCTGGTACCACTTTCCAGTCACCACCAAGCATACACTCATAATATCACGTATTATTGATTCCAGAGGGTGTTTCTATTCTGCACCCGTGTCCACTGAAATAGGAGAAAAGCGTGTCCCTTTTTTTCCATTAAGCACAAGTCTTGACATTGCAGCGATGATTTCCTTGTTATAGGCTATAAAAAGATTTGAACGCCATAAAATTTAACCAGCATATCTTTGATTTTCTCACAATCCTTGTAGCAGCAATACAATATAATCAAAGCGATTTATTAGCAAGAAGCAATTTTATATTTATAATATAAAATCAAATAATATATGCAAGAAAGAAACGATGTATTACCTGGTACCAATTTCTAGTCACCAGCAAGCATACACTCATAATATCATGTATGTGTTTCTATTCTACACCCGTGTCCACTGAAATTGGAGAAAAGCGTGTCCTTTTTTTTTCTTTTTTCTTTTTTTCATTAAGCACAAGTCTTGACATTGTAGCAATGATTTCCTTGTTGTAGGCTCCAAAAAGATTTGAACGCCATAAATTTTAACCGACATGTTTTTTATTTTCTTACAATCCTTATAGCAGCAATACAATATAATCAAAGCGATTTATTAGCAAAAAACAATTTTATATTTATAAAATCAAAGAATATATGCAAGAAAGAAGCGATTTATTACCTGGTACCACTTTCCAGTCACCAGCAAGCATACACTCATAATATCACGTATTATTGATTCCAGAGGGTGTTTCTATTCTGCACCCGTGTCCATTGAAATAGGAGAAAAGCGTGTCCCTTTTTTTTCTTTCCATTAAGCACAAGTCTTGACATTGCAGCAATGATTTCCTTGCTGTAAGCTCCGAAAAGATTTGAACGCCATAAAATTTAACCAACGTGTTTTTGATTTTCTCACAATCTTTGTAGCAGCAATAAAAGACATTGATGGTACCAGGGTAATTACACCCAAACAACACCACAGATTTTTCTCCAACCGGAGAAGGCAACAACCGACTTTGGTTAGCCATCAAGAAGCGATTGGTGAACTGGATGTTAAAAGAGAATTGATTGAATAGAAAGATATATATATATATATAGAGAGAGAGAGAGAGAGAGAGAGAGGATGTATATTATGAGAATGACTATCTTATATGAGAATGGTGAGAATGATCACCAACCATTAGATCATAAATAAATGGTTGAGATTAAAAAGTCTCACATGAGTCTCATCACATTCTATCTTTTATCATGAACCCTTTCCACTCTCCATCACTCCATCTACTCCAACAACAGTGCTTTCATATGTCAACCCATCGCCATTAATGTTCAAATTTCTCTACACTACCATTAACTTAGTGAGATCAGAGTATTTTAATTTACTACAAGTCTATAACTCTTCCTTCTTTTTTATTTGTAAATTAATTGGTAACGAGATCTGAATGGTTTCAATTGACAATAAATCTGGAACCGTGATAATCGTTTTTTTTTTAATTTAAATGGAGTTTCTTTGACACAGGAACCGTGATAATCAAAATTAAAGAATCACAAAAAATTTGGAATTGAACCAATTAAAAATCTATGGTGTACAGATATGTGAAAACATAATTGTGAATCTGAAACGTCAAACAAGAAACAACTCATTTTCATGGCAAGTGATTCTGAAACATTCTTCTTCGACGATTGTGTTGAAGAATTTGTAACTGATGGGTTGATTGGAATTTGGAAGCGTACCAGTGGGTTGGAGAAGATGAATAAGGGTTAATGAGATTTGATAGAATAAGGAGAGGTTTAAAATGAGGCTTTTAATCTGGACCACTTGTTTTTGATCTAAAGGTTAATAAGTATTCTCACCATTCTCACATAAAAGATCCATTCTCATTATAAATGTCCTCTATATATATATAGAGAGAGAGAGAGAGAAAGTTAGGATCCGTTGACACCAGGTGTCAACGGATTCGTTGACACCAAATCCTAGCCATCTAACTTTTTAATCTAATGGCCAACAATCAATGACATAATAACTCCTACATAGACTCTCCTCACACCTACACTCACACTTGTGTTCTAGGTTTTTGCTATTGTCGATTCTCTCTACCTACTCCTCGCGGAAATCAACAGCTTTGTTCCATAGAAATTTTAAAACCTTGTGGGAATGCTGCTAATTCATACTTTTCCATTTTCTTTATACCAATCTGCAGTAACCATTATTGATTTGAAACATTTGTGTCAGAAGGGGGAAGCTAACCGTAGAATTACAAGGTACACAACAAGGATAGGGGAATTTTGGAAAAGCTTTTTAATTGCGCAATTGAGGATAGTTCTCACAACATTACAAATTAAAATCAATTCTCAATTTTATGTTTAGCATGAAATTTCCTTTACAAATTAAGATCCGGATGAAAAGAAAAGAGAAAAGTAATTTTGATGGGAATGAAAGCAACAATTTTTAACACTATTGTGACCAAGAATAAAATCGAAAACATGAGAGCAAATTGTCTTTAGAATTTGTCTCCAATAACCATAAGAATGAGTGCCTTCAAGAAGAAGATGAGAGGGTAGTATGTTTTTCTTTGAAGAGTCCCCACGTGAACCAGTTGGTGAATAAATGTGAGTCATTAAGATTAAAACAAAGAACGGCTAGGATTTGCTCTCAATGAATTCGTTGACACCTGGTGTCAATGACTCCTGACTCATATATATACACACCACTTTGACTTAGCTGACTGTTAGTTTTTTTTATACGATAGAATATATCTTTAATTTTATTTAGGGTTAAATATGATATCACAAAAAAATCTATATCGAAACAAATCTATTCGATATCTTATTTGCTAAATTTGTTTTAATGAAATGTAGCAAGAAGCATTTAATGTCGAAACAAATCTATTCGTGAAAATAAAAATAGAACAATATCTTTTTATTTCTTAAAAAAAAAATATAACAATAGGGATCATGTTAGCCCAAGAGGATGATAATTAGTGTCGTTGCTGCAAATTCGGAGGCTCGGTTCTGTATGTGAAAAGTGGCCCGTAATAAAATAAAAATGTATTTTTTTAAAGAACAATGTTCTATTTAAAGTTTTTAAAAGATAAATTCAAGGTGACGTATTTAAGCGGTATACCCAAAGGTGAAAATCACTACCGTATACATGAGAAACCTCAAACCACTCTCCCAAAAACACACCCACCTAACACTTATCAATACTATTGGACTATAATTTTTTTTTAGACCCATGCCTTGGGGAGGCCCAGTTCCATTGAGCGGTTTGCACACCCCAATGTCCGACCCTAATGATAATGGTGCCGAAAGAGCCATATACTATCTAAGTCGAGTTTTAAATGATGCTGAAATTAGGTATAGTCCAATAAAAAGTTTTCAAAAATGTTCATTTTCTCCCTCATATTTTTCAGTTGAAAATGACGTTTTTGAGGGTCAATTTATTAGCATGTATTTTTAAGTATGCATTACGAATGGTTATCAAAACCACAAAATTCTCTAAGTACAAGTTAAAGCACATGTATTTCGACTGAGTTATGGAAGGGTTTTAACAAGTGTTTGTTCACATCGACTGAGAAGATTCAAATTCTTACTGAAGAAGCAAAATTGAAGGTGTTAGCCTATATTTTGAATATGCATTTCGACAAGCAAAATGGTGGCATATGTACAAGTGCTACCCGGAGGTAACATATGTACAAGTTAAAATTCACTATTTTTTAAATAAAAAAAAGGATTTTTATAGGTAGTAGGCAAACAAAAATAACCTCAATTTTTTTTTAAATCTTTAAATTCTTTTTCGGTCAAAAAAAATCTTGAAATTCTTTTAACAAAAAATCTTTTTTTTAAAGCTGAAACAAATTCACCCTTAGCCTTAAAATGAAAAACTATTGCAGCAGCTTTTCCAAAATCTATTTTTTTTTCTTCCTAAAAACAAGGAATCCAAGTGTAATAGCTCCAAATCTTAAAAAATTATATTTATGATAGTAAACAAACAAAAATAGCTTTAGATTTTTTTTAAAAAAATCTCTAGCTTCTTTTAACAAAAAAGTCATTTTTTTTTAAAGCTTAAACAAACACACCTTTACTATCCAAAAAAATGATTTTTAACTAGTTCATGTTACCTCCTTATGTTTAAAAAAAATAGATTTTGAGAAAAGTTAATCCTAATAGCTTTTCATTTTAGAGTTAAAATATATTATTTTTGATAAAATGATTTTTCTAAAAATCCTAAACAAACACTTAAAAAAAATGATAAAATAATTTTTTTTTTACTAAAAAAATAGATTTTTTCATAAAAAAATTCAAAACAAATGGGGCCTAAAAAAAGATATTTAAAGCTAAAACAAATGCACCGTATAACTAATTTACGTGTTAACGCTTTATTTTCGAAAAAATAGATTTTAGAAAGCGCTAATCATGATAGCTTTTTATTTTAGAGTCAAAATAAATATTTTTTTAAAATGTTTTTTCTAAGATTCCTAAACAAACAACTTTTTTTAGGGAAAACAAACATTTAAAATATGACAAAAGTGATTTTATTTAAATTAAAAATAGAATTTTTTTCTTCCTAAAACTAACGCCCCTAATTATCATCGGATGAGGCTGCTTTGGTTAACAAAGCAACGGCGCTGAAGCTCTTCGCTGTTCTGCCGCTTCACATTGCCTCCAGCGAACGACAATGAGAACTTGAAAACTTTCCTATTCATCTCCCAATTTCATCTCAACCATGTCAACGGTGCCATTTACTCTGCATTTCTGTCGCTTTACCCGATATTTTCGCAAAACGCTCTTTCCTACTTCATCTATCACTCTTCTCAACCCTCCTTCCCTCAATTTCCGACGAACAACTCACCGGAGAATCTCCTTTTCCGCCTCCACTTTCTCCCGTCGCTTCTCCACCGTCGCATCCGCTTCCTTCTCCCGAGGTACGATAGTTTCTTCATCTTTTCCGGTGTCAGGGTGTCAATTCGGAACAGAATTGTTTACTTATTTATGTTTTTTTTTTTGTTGCAGATTTGGATTTTGAATTCGGAACAGAAAAATATGATGTGATTGTAGTTGGAGGAGGACACGCTGGTTGCGAAGCTGCTCTTGCTTCTGCACGTTTGGGTGCAAGAACTCTTCTTCTTACTCTCAACATTGACAGGATTGCGTGGCAGGTTTTACCTAATTCATCCTCTACTTGTTTACCATCTTATTTTACATCCAGTTTTTGTAATTTGAAATGTGATGTAGTTACACAGTTGAATAAATACCAAGTTGAATGTGTTTGCGTTTTAATTAAATTGAATTAGGCAAAAAAGAGATACACGTTCAATAGTAAACTAGTTTTACACAGACAACCAATCAGAATAAAGTATTTTATTTACAGTTATTGTTAAAATACAGTTACAAAATTGGCTTATTTGGCAATATGATAAATTTTACTGGATGCAAGTGTAAAATAATTTTACACCGTGTATTTCCATTAAACTCATAAAATTATTGGATTACTGAAAGAGAAGTATTTGTGTTTGCAATTGGTTAAACACATGAGGCATGATGCGTGGTTTTATCCTAAAAAATGAGAAGTTTCTGACTGAGACTAGTTTTGGTGTAGCCTTGTAATCCAGCAGTTGGTGCGCCTGCAAAGTCCCAGCTCGTTCATGAAGTGGACGCGCTTGGTGGTGACATAGGGAAAATTGCTGATAGGTAACATGGAAGATTTGTGCTTCTTTACTTCTTTTTCTCTAGCATCTTGATTCCCTGAGATTATATTGATGCAGTTTTGTATATGACCATTAGATCACAATAACTGGCATGTTTGGAATAATTTGCATTTCTTCTTTTTTGTTTTACACACATGTTTACATGTTATACATGTCTCTCTATCATTGGGAGATGGGAGTTTCATGAAGCATTATTTTGTTTTTCTTTTCTGTTAGGGGTCTCCCTTGAAGTATTATAACATCTTTTAGACAAAGGTTAATTTTAGCAAAAAACAGAAAAGCTTTCACAATAATATTAACATAATATTATGTAAGAATCTATGACAAGAGCCCAATTTCCCAATAACTCAAAATTATGCTTTCAAGTAAGTTATTCTTAAGGAATCTATCCTCATTCATTGTAGGTTGTGGTAAGATTTTATAGAAATGATTTAAAGTTAAGGGGAAAATGGTCTAATGAGTTCCTGGACAGTTGCAAAATGATCGCACATTCAAAGCTATACGAGGATGAGCTATGATTTACTTTTCTTTTTCCTTTTATGTTTGAAGATGAAAAAAAAAGTGAAATATCTCGGTATATTCCCGTTCAAGCCAAACTAACCAATTTGTTTTTAATTCGAATAACTTACTACTTTTACGTCATATATCATTGCTATCGTCCATTCGGTACAATCTTGATTCATATTTTCAAACTACATTTGTGATATAATATATTTTGAAGTGTGGCTTTTGGTGGTTTTGTTGCTCATGTCTGTTATTATGCTTGTGTTCAGATGCTACTTACAAAAGCGTGTACTCAATTCTTCAAAAGGTCCTGCAGTTCGTGCTTTACGTGCTCAGACTGATAAAAGGGAATATGCTTTGGTAATGAAAAATGTAGTAGAAAGGCAAGTTCACATTCATAACTTTTCCCCTTCCCTTTGTTACTTTCAGACTCCAGTATCTATTTTTTGCTGTGCTTAGCTTTTGCATGTGATCTATAATAGTCACTCAGTGGTGGAAGTTGAACCAAGATTTTGACCAGGATAAACTAATGGCAGAACCATAAAAATATGATTAATAGATTTAACGTGTTACAATACCCTAGACTAACACTCATAATATGTATACTAATAATTAGGTCAACTGCTAAACTGTAGTAGTACAAGTCCAACCTCACCCGTTATAAGACTAACTCTCTAATAGGTTTAATATCTTTAACTTTAACATACTCCGTACATGACAAGAGATATTGCTTTATAACTTGAAAGTTGGTAAGAAGCACCAAGGTGAGTGGGGAGAATATAGCAGTTTGAACTATAGTCCTTGATATCTTCAAATCTACATTGGCTCTGTGCAGTCTTCATCGCATAATTCATGCATCTTCTCTTGTACATTACTACCCATCTTATTTTGCTTTGACTTTGTTTTTTGCAGTACTCCAAACCTTTCTATTCGAGAGGCCATGGTCACTGATATCTTACTGGGGAAGAATGACAATGTGGAAGGTGTTTGTACATTTTTTGGAATGAAATTCTATGCTCCATCAGTCATTCTCACCACGGGAACTTTTATGAGTGGTAAAATATGGGTTGGTAGAACTTCTATGCCCGCAGGGAGAGCTGGCGAGTCTGCTTCACATGGATTAACTGAGAACTTACAGCAACTTGGTTTTGAAACTGATCGGCTGAAAACTGGAACTCCAGCCCGAGTGGACATTCGGACTGTAGATTTCTCTGGATTAGAATCTCAACCTGGAGATGAAGAGGTTCTTCCATTTAATCTTATATGTAGGTTCATTAGATTCAATTCCGTTCAAATAGTGTTTATGATATTTGGCTTTAAATGGTTTTTTTTTTCTTTCTTTTTTCTGCATTCATTGCACGTGCTATAGCCCATTATCAATTTTCTTTTTATGCTAGTCTCCTAGTAATTTTGATACAACTAAAAGGCCTTAGTAATTTACCACCTGGACTGGAGAATTCTGTCCACCATCCATCAGCTGTGCAAGTTCCAAGATGTTTCTTAAGTCGATTCTCTGATTGCCTTGTTTGACAATACTCTGCAATCATTTTGTTTCCGATAGTCCCAACAAATTATGATGCGTTAAATAGAATATAGTTTTTGATTTTGCTACAGTATGGAATGATGACGTTTTTCTGCATATAGTCTTTTAGTAAAAGCTTTTACTCTGTAAAACGGAGATGGCATTTCCTCAGTTTATCTTCATAATTGGCAGGTCAGCTGGTTTAGTTTTGATCCAGATGTCCATATTGAAAGAGAACAGATGTGCTGCTACCTAACTCGTACTACTAGTGCTACTCACCAGATAATTAGGGATAACTTGCATGAAACGCCCACTTATGGAGGATGGGTTGAAGCCAAAGGACCTAGATACTGCCCTTCCATAGAAGATAAGGTGTGTTTCAACAAATATTTACACGTCATATTTTAAAAAGTTAACTTGGTTTAATATTTAGGGGGCATTTGGAAAAGTTTATTTGGGATTATCTCATGACATAATCATAAACACGTGTTTAAGTGTTCACTTTCTTATGATACATTCATAAGCGTTTTTTACCTTATTTCAGTAAGTTTTTAAAGTTAGCTTATTGAAACTACTTGTGTGAGGTTTTACCCTCTATCCCCTCTTGAATTTCCACCCATCCCAAATTCTATCTTTACTGTAAGAACAAAAGTTTAGAATGCAAATACATACCTTTTCCCCATGCTTAATTGTATGTCGAATTGCAAATAGCTTATTAAATTAAAGTGCTCATAACTTAAACTATTGTATGATAAACAGTTAGTTAAGCTATTTACATAACTTAAACTATTGTATGATAAACACTTAGTTAAGCTATTTACTCAAAAGCCCCCTTATAAAATTAAGAATACTCAGTGCAAACTAGAACCTTTCAGAAAAGTTATGATCTGAAGTATGCGATCAATTATATTTGAAATTATGCATTTTATGATGAGATATATTGTTCACTTTTAGATTGTAAGATTCCAAGACAAAGAGTCTCATCAAATATTTCTTGAACCGGAGGGTCGAGATGTGCCTGAGCTCTATGTGCAAGTAAGTTGTATATTTTTTTCTTGTCTGAAATCCAAATGAAACTTATTAATAATTTTTCATTTTTTCCCTTGGGGGTGGGTTGAGTCAGATATAATATTTAAATACTATGGTGAAAATTCATAAGAAAATCAACAAAATAATAGTTAAGGAAAAAAATAGTCATCAATCGCAAAAGTGGTTATACCTGCAACAAATATATGTACCTGTTTTAAGACACGGTGATGCATAGAGTTTAGACTGTAGAAGCATCCTACATCTGAGGTATGAGCAATATCCAAATCTTGTTATATCCTTTTTTAACCTGATAAACTGATAGAAATTTTGAGTACTACCAACTTTATGAAACAACGCAGGAAGAGGTGAAAAATCGAGTTTTATTTTCTTGCCTGATGGAACAAGGATGTAATTTGGTTGAATTGAAGCAAGTTAATGGAAGAAAGACATTGTAATAAGCCAAGTCGAAATATATATTTGAAACTCAATGAAAGGTGAATTTAGGGTCAAAGTTTACAAAAGAAAGTCGCCTCTCTTATCCATTGTAATTTAGGTGGGGGGTTATGGCTTATAATTTATCGCCTCCTTTTTATCTTGAGAAGGAGAGGATGTCGTAACTTCTTATTCTTCTTCTATCTTATAGGGGTTCTCAACCGGTTTGCCTGAGAGACTACAGTTGCCTTTGCTGAGAACTTTGCCTGGACTTGAAAACTGTTCAATGTTGAGGCCTGCATATGCTGTGGAATATGATTATTTACCTGCTCATCAATGCTCTAGGTCTCTTATGACTAAGAAAATACAAGGATTGTTCTTCTCGGGTCAGATAAATGGAACTACAGGCTATGAAGAAGCTGCAGCACAGGTATTCTGTCAACCTCAATTTGTGCTTTTATAAGTTAAAACCTGATTGCTTTTTTTTTTTTTTTTCTCTCTTTCTGATGTTGTATAATGGAGAATTAATTAAGCTCTTATTATTTATGCTGGCTTCCTGCTAATATAGCAAGTCTTTTTATTACAATCTACTCTTTTTTATCCTCCAGGGCATTATTTCTGGTATCAACGCTGCTAGACATGCAGATGGTAAATCACTCATTGTTCTTGAGAGAGAGAGCAGTTACATAGGAACATTAATTGATGATCTAGTCACCAAGGACCTGCGAGAGCCTTACCGGATGTTAACAAGGTACGCTAACTTCGATTAACACTTCTTCTCATAGATGCATATATGCATCCTCATTCCATTTCTCATTTCTCGATAATAACTACTTAAACAATATGTTCCTGATATTTAGCCGCTCAGAGCATCGGTTACTTTTGAGATCTGATAATGCTGATAGCCGTCTCACTCCTTTGGGTCGTGAAATTGGATTGATAGATGATAGGCGTTGGAAATTGTACCAGGAGAAGCAGGCTCGGATTTCTGAGGAAAAGAAGCGATTGAAAAGTGTCAAAATTTCAGGTTTGTTTGTCTACCATGCATGTGTGCCAACTAATTATGTCTAAGTTTTTTCTTTAAAAGGCAATGAAAAAAGTTTATCCTTTGGGGAAAGCAAGTTGGTTGCCTCTTTTAGTCACGTACAATTGTTGGCCTTGATTGAGACAACAGGCCCCCCTCCCCAAGTCCTGTTTTTCCTATAGTCTGTAGCTAACAGTACCTATTATAGAATAATGTAGTAAATAGCAGATTATTGAAATTTTGTAGTGCGAGAATGTGGGAGCAAGTGATGGAAAGCTGTGAATATTTTTCTTCATTCTAAATCGAATGAAGAAAAAAAGTACAAGTAGCTGTAGTCCTAGATTAGATTCAGTTGTCATTGGGAATTTGTGACAAAAAGTTGAGACTGTTAGTAACAGAATCTAACTAACTGATAAGCTGCTTAAAGCTTCTAGATTATCTACAATCGGCTTGGCTTATGTCATGTGGACTCAACTCAATATAAAAGTTGCATAATGTAGAATAGTGAAGCATAATGCATTGTGAATACATACACAGGAACACACAATAAGAAAGACAATGCAGAATAGAGAAGCATTACAGAAATACAACCTTAAGACATAGATTATATATTGCCAATACAGATTATTGTTATATGCACAATGGAAACATGGTACTTAGATTACAGTGGAAACTACTGGTATATTTGTCTAGTGGATCATCCATGCTAGTGTGAAGTAGAAATATAAATTATTTGTGATTACTGTTGTCCATTCTCTTGGCAACATATGTTTTTTTTATCTAGTAGGACCAAAAGAAAATTTATTTGATTTCGTATCATTTATTGCAACTCACCTAAATTATCTCATTAGGAGGGGATTTGGCTGCTGAAATTACTGTTATGTCTGGTCAGCCTGTGAAAAACTCTTCAACATTGGAAAGCCTTCTTAAGAAACCGCACATACAATATGGACTTCTTGATAAGCATGGTTTTGGTGACAAGAATTTATCAAGAATGGAAAAAGAATGTGTTGAAATTGATATTAAGTACGAAGGTTTCATCTTGCGTCAGCAAAGCCAACTTCAACAGGTATGTCCGTTATACATGTTAACTGGAGCAAATGCTTGTTGCTCTGTGTCCATATCACTATCCTGTATTGTTCTAATTTTTGCGCATTATAGAATTTCAGAGGTGTGTTTAATGTCAAATCTCATTGTTGTGTTGGATTCCATGTAGATGGTTACTCAACAACATAAACCACTTCCTGAAGACCTGGATTACTATGCAATGATAAATTTGTCTATTGAAGCTCGTGAAAAACTTTCCAAGGTATGTAACATATTTATCAACATAGACAATTTGGTCATTAGAGTTAGGTTGGGTAAAAACTGATGCAACCTTTAGATCCACAAGTTTAGTAATGACGAAAAAAAGGTGATATCATATCATATGATATCATGAAAATAAGCTTATAAAAGAATAATGAAAATAAAATGCCGACTCAAACAAACCTTCAATCTCTAGTCAATATTGAATCCCTCCAAAAGAAATGTCAAAGTATCTTGTTTCTGATTCTATTGAATGTGTATTCTACAAGGTTATCCTAATCTATGTTATGAAATTGTTACTAATGAACACCGACCGACCATGACAGAGAGACGTCAATCCCATCGTTGTGTACAGCAAATAGGTTTATTTAAGCAACTCTTGATTTCAACTTATTTTCAAGGACTTGACAAGTTCTGTCAATGATTTTAGGTTAGGCCTCAAACCATTGGTCAGGCGAGCAGAGTAGGTGGGGTGAGCCCTGCCGATATCACTGCACTACTCATTGAGCTCGAAGCCAAAAGGAGGAAAGAGAGGAGGTACAAAATGATAAATGCCATTCAAGCTAATACCCAAGATGAGGAGCCTGAAGTTTCTTTGACTGAAACAGCTAGATCTGGATAAATTTTTGTGACCACTCTACCGATTTTGATATTTATCTGTGCCTATGAAATATAAAAGCTACAAAATCATAGATGGATAGATTGACAGAGAGGAAAAGGAACTGTTTGTAGTGGTTTATTTATTCATTTACAATTTTATTTAACTGATAATAATTAAAGAAATGTGTAATTTGAGGTATGAGTATATCAAAAAACATTAATCGTTTCTTAATTTTGAAATAAAAATATGAGTGGTGATATTTGAACAACCATTTTTGACAACTATTATGACAACTTCTTTTTTCCTCTCTTTCTATTGGTTAAAAACAATGGAGAGAGAAAAAGGAAGAGAGAGAATAAAAACATAATGTGAGTATGAAAGAGAGAGTTGTCACAAAATAGTTGTACAAATATCATTTCTCTAAAAATATACCATTTTTTTTTACAAGAAAAGTATGCCAACTCTTCGAAATCACATAACAATATGAACCCAAAATTTAAACGTTTTGAAACTTACCCATACATGGTTCACTTCTTTCAAAATAATATTAATTCTTATAAGATTAAGTCTAGATTGACCATATAAAATGTATATTGAACTTGGTGGTACCTTTTGTTAAAAAAAAAAAAAGTAGTAAATCAGTTTTAATTCTAAAACGGATGAACATTATTTGACATTTTTGCAAATAACTCGTACATTTGCTAAACAAATTTGATAAGACGGTCTTTAAAGGATGCATGAATGTTGAATTCTCCGAGAATTCTTAGAAAATAAATATTGGATTTTTATAGTTTGTCAAAAAGAACTATATAGAAAACAATATTTTTGTGTATAATTCTTTAAGGATGCATAAATATTGAATTGTTCTGGAATTTAGAGAATAAATATAGACTTATGTAAAGTTCATAAAAAATTATACAAAATATCTTTATAAACAATATTAAAACATATCAGAATTTATATTTTTTCAGAATTTATAGGGTGGATTCTAGGGTGAGGGCTCAATTAAGTCCCTCACCGGTGTACCACTTTAATTGACCATTAGATTAAATAAGTCTATATTATCTCAATAGTCACAACCACACGCGATCATGTCTCTCCTCTCTCTTTCTCTAGCTCTAGCAAATCTCACTTTGTGTTGCACAAGGACCATGGCAGAGCTTGGTCTCCATTTGTTCCAAGAAACACTTAGCAAATTCAAAAGGCGTTGTTTGAGATTTCAAATCCCATTTCAATTTGCTTACCCTTTTTCAACATTCAGGGTGCAAATGTGGCGTCTTATTATACTATCCTTCATCAAGTAGTTTAATAGTGTTTTGTTGGCGGTTTGGTTACCATGTTCTGGTAGTGTATTGGTAAATTATATCAAACAATAACACAATACCCAAAAATTAAACCAAAAGAAATGCCTACAAGTTCTAACGAAAGTTGTATTCAAGGAAAAATCCATCAACAAAAGCACAAGATTGTATAAATAATCATATGTAGGACAATTGAATTTCTATTCTCTTTTTCTTTTTAGGGAAATGTTAACTAGTGCCCCGGGACACTCTTTAAGCACTTTAATTAGTAAGTTCTTTATGAAAAGTTGTGTATTGAGTGCATTGAAAATTGTAACAGTTGACTTTTTAAAAGAATAATTGCTAAATTTGGTATACTTAAAGAGTGCACCGGGGGTACTCGTTAACAAGACCCTTCTTTTTATTATATTCCTAATTTTCATAAAATCACCTTTGTTGGATTACAGTGTGTGAGTGATTCTGCTCTGAAATATGTCATGAGTTTTTTTTAATAAAAATGATTGATTTGTGATTGTTACCGTTACCACCATTCAGGCCGTTGAGATTAATTTAAAGATTGAAGGAATAGAGGGGATAAAGGGGAGAAAGAGGGGGAGAGAGGAAAAAGATAAATGTGATTCGGCGTATATGGTGTATAATAAGATATATGAACTCAATTAATCTAATGGCTCTTATTATTATTATTTATGGTGGTCCACCGGTGAGGGACTTAATTGAGCCCTCACCTTAGAATCCACCAATTTATAGAGAATAAAAATTGAGCTTTTTAGCTCTTTAGGAACTGTATGTTAAATCTTTATAAAAATAACAAAAAATCTATTATGCAATCATTAATGGATGCATAAAATATTAAATTGTGACATAAAATATACTCATATCATAGCAATCGCAATTACTCTTTGAATCCTTTAATGATGCATAAATATTAAAATAAATTGAGTTTTTCAAGAACCATATTCTATTATTTGTGCAATCTTTGAGAGAAGTATCACTATTATATTCTTGAGGAATTTATGTAAAATAAAATTTGAGTTTTTTTTTTTTTAAAATTCTTCGGAAATTATCCAACAAATTTAAAGAATAAAATTAATTCTTTGTGCAATCCTCGAGGTATGTAACGATTAAATGAGTTTATGGTTAAATATATTTTTAGTTCATACAAAATCATAAATTTTTAAGTTTAGTCCCTATAAATTTTGATGGTAATTTTAGTCCTCCATAATATTGTAGTTCGTAAGAATAGTCCATATTTTGAAAACTTTTTAGAAAAATTGGACACTTTTAGTCCTCCAAAATAGTCCCTATAAAATGTAAATAGGGACTAAAAGTGAATAAATTTTTTCTAGAGACTAAACTTAAAAGCTTGTAATTTTGTAGGGACTAAAAACATATTTAACCCATTAATTTATAAGACACTGATTTCAATTGATGAAATTGTAATAGTATAGTCCATGATCATCGATACAAGAACTAATACTCGTTTACATATTAAAATTGGATTAATTGCATACCTCAATTGGTAAGACTGTGTATATAACATGTTATGGAACTCTTTGAATAGAACAAGAATAGAGAGAAGAAGGAGATAAATAGTATTCTATTATTATGTATTGTCACGTTACCTATCTATGAACTCTATTTATAAAGTAATACGACAAGGATATGATATGGGTCGATGATATAACTAATAATATCTTGGTAATTATAAACCAAATTTCTAAACAAAAAATGTTTTAAAATATCCTGTCACATATTGAGATTGAGCTTTAGGTATTTTGCTTATGAGAAGAAGCATGACATATTGGGCATTTTTTTGTGAGGATGGCCCTTATAATCAACCATGTGGATTTTTATTTTTTGATTTGACAAAACCATAAATGGAAAACGCTTCTCTTTCTTTGTCTTTATAGGTGTATATCTGTCCTAAGATTAGCCCTTTTCAGGTTAACAAACTTTTGAACATGTCTACCACCACCATTTGAAGAAAAAAGAAATCTCATTTTCAGGCTTCATTATTGCAACAACACCAGGAAGAAAAAAAATCAAAATTTTAGGAGAAACAAACAAAACAAAAATCCTCCCTCATTTGGAACCTTCTTCATCCTTTGCCAAACCAATATCATTAACCCCTCAAATTCAAATATACCTTTAAAATGGATGATGATAAAGACAAATTAATCTTGATTCAAGCTTCATTTATTTAATCTCTATTATTCAAAATACCTACACCTTATGTTTTGATACAAACAAATGCCTGTGTCGGATCCTAGTTCTGGCCGCGCGTTCATATGGCTTGTAACATGTCTTTTATTCATCTCTTTATTAGCAGGAGGTGTGTGCCTTGGTGCATACATGCTCCTTCCTGAATCTGAAACTTCATCTTGGATACCTGTAGCCGGTGTCGTATTTGTTTGTCTACCATGGGCATTTTGGTTTCTCACATGTTTATATAGAATTTTCTCAAGATGTTTTGGATTGAGAGTTGGAGCAGGAATCGCTAACGGTGGAGGCGGAGGTGGAGGAAATTGGGGTGGTTCAACTACACCTAGGAATGGAGATGTTGAGGTTGCAACTCAATCACCAAAAGGTGGTGGTGCTGCTCAATTGAATAGGGTATCTTCTGTTGCCTCACATGAAAGTGAATTGCCATTGGCAAAATCAATGAGATCGTGACATGACATGATTTTCATTGAAATTTTGTTCCTTCTTATTGATGCTCTCATTTTTTGGGGTGCCATATGTGATACATAATAATCATCTTAATTGGTGATGGCCCTAACTCAATGCTTGAACTATTCTATAATCACATCACCAATGCATTTGCACCTAATGAATATATAGGCCTTGTTGAGGGTACATGCATGCTCTACGTATATTTAATGACATGATAGGCCTTGTTCTCTGAAACTTCTCTACTTTATAACTTTTAGGAGACATTTCATATAGACTTGTATAAAGAAATGGTAATTTGATGATTCAAGTCTCACTAGTTTTTGATTTTGTAGTTTTCTTCATCATTGTCATCTTCTTGTATTTTTAATATGTAGTTATTTATTTTTCTTCCCATTTGTATAGGTTTTTTTTTTTTTTTTGTTTATTCTTTTTCTTGGTTCTTTGAAAGAGGTTGTATTCTTCCCTTGTTTTTTACTCAATGACAGTTAATGTCGTTTATTGTGATATTAAGAATGTTTTATTGTGATGACTATGACAAGTATTGCCTCCATAGTAGAAATATTCATGGCATACATATTGCAAAATAAAATTACTTTGTGCAATAGAGACTTTCATCCATATCCCTCATAGTTTGTAACCATCTTTTCCATTTGATGCACGTAACGATTCATTTGAAATACATAACAAATTTCTACCAAACTCAAATGCAATATGATCAAATATTGGCAGATAAATTTATTCTTTTCTCAATGCATTTCTCAATTCTAAACATTGAGTATGTTCTCACGGAGTTTGTCCATATTGCTTGCAAATATCTCCCACCAAATTAATATTAAATTAAATAGAAGAGACGATTAGAATGTGATGTTTTGCACTAGCAACTCATGTAAGTTATATTTGATGACGAAAAAAAAAGGTAAATAAATGCATACGCATATCAACTAAGATTAAAATTTTAATCCCAACGATTTTCTCTTGCTTTTTGCTAAATCCACCGTAACATCGTCCACGAAATTCTTGATATATTAAGCCCATGCTTAGAAAACAATTTATCGATTTCACTTACAAGCATAAACCGGGAATAACCATACCGTTAAAATGCTCAACTATTGTTCCATTTTTGGTAACGAATCAATTGAAAACCATTTGCTCTTTGTTTTATGTGTCACAACTTCGTCAAGAATGATAGCAAATAGTTCATCTACAAAGTCGATAATAATTACAATGGTGTTTACAACAACAATGATATTTGGACATCTCAAATCCCAAATTCATATATACTACTTATTCAAGATCTCATTTCATCTCTTTCTCTCTCTTCTTATCACATCATCAATCTATCACATCACTATTTATTCTCTCTCTCTCTCTCTCTCTCTCTCTCTCTCTCTCTCTCTCTCTCTCTCTCTCTCTCTCTCTCTCTCTCTCTCTCTCTCTCTCTCTCTCTCTCTCTCTCTCTCTCTCTCAAGATGTATACACTTATAAGGTGTCTAACAAACATTTTAGGATAGTCTAGCACCAATATTAATAACATCCTTTTGAAACTGAGGAGTAATATTTGATTAATAACTTTTATGACCATTTTGGAGTATTGTGTATTGATTCATTGTATTTGGATAGGTTAATGCTACATATAGCGACTAATTTGTCCCGAGGTTATCCCGACACTGTACATGTGTATTGCAGCAAAGTTTTGAACTTATATCCAACCACCCATGTATTGTATGACATGAAGATCCAATGGCGATGCTAGGTTCGCAATGCATTCGTGAAAGCGTGTTCGCTATATATATATAGCAACACTCATTCAGATAAATCTAAGAAGTTTTAAAAAATTACCTTGATTACTAAATTTGTTTAACAACAAGTATTAGTATTTTTAGTTTTGTTAGGTTGAGTGTGGGAATTGAAGGTTCTATCTTCTTACCACTCCATTGTTCAATTCTCCCATTCCAACCACAAGACCATCTTTGTATTCCTTTTGATTACTTTAACTGATTGATCATTGTGATTATATGTCAAAAACTAATCACTGTTTTTGATATAAAACTAGTTACAAACCCGTGCTTCGCACGGGTTCAATAACGTATTCGATAAAAAAAATCTTCGAAAGAAAAGATTTTAAAACGATGGAACATTGTGATTCATCATAAAATATGTATGGGCTGATTAAGAGAGCATATAATCAGTTTATGAGATTAGGAATTGACATAATATTTAGGATGAAAACAATTGGAACCAATAAAGGAACCAATGATGTGTGAATTTACATATTATCCAAAATTATAAAAAAGAGTGTTGTTGTTATAGAGTTACCAAAAAATGATTGATAGCCATATTTACATCAAATGAAATCAAGCAAAGAAGTAGCATCGGTGAGTGAATATAAGCTAGTCTAGGATTAGAGTTAAGGTGATTTGTTGAAAGTACGGATCATGAACACCAAATCTTTATTTGGAAACGACTTGAACGTGCATATTTTTAGGTGGCTTCTCTAGATCAAAAATTAACTTATCACCTACCTCTAACATATGTTCTCGGCAAAATTTGAACCACTGGCCGCTTAAGTATTTTTTATAACTTGCTCTCTTTGCCGTTATCAAACGACACTTATACCCTTTTTGAGCTTGTTTGTCGATGAGTGTGATTGTTTTCCATGTTCCTTTTAGAAATGTCATTGATATCTCATTTGAGAAGTGCTAGGTACAAAACAAATTGCAGTGTTAATTAGAAGTTATATATATGTACATTTCTAAAACATTTACCAAAGCATTATAAACATTTACTGTAGGAAAAGAGCATGTTTTATTTTGTTCAAGAGATTAGGACAACAACATTACAATTAACATGATACTAATTGGAACCAATGAAGGAACCAACAATGTGCAGATTAACGTTACATAATAGTTAGGTTTATAAAAAAGATTGCAAGTTTCATAGACTAACCAGAAAGGGATTTTTGCCAATATTTACATCAGACAAAATGAAAAGAACAAATGACATCTCAAAGTCAAGATAGTTTATGACTACAGTCCAAAGCGATACGTCAAAATAGTAGAAGTTCAAATAGTTCAACAATAAAGATCTACTTTGGAACAACTCGAATTTGCAAGTTCTTATGTGACTTTTCGAGATCAAAGATGTGCTTACCACCTTCTTCCATCACTCGTTATCTGCAAAAATTGAACCACTGCCCACCCAAGTAATTTTCATAGCTTGCTCTATCGGCGGTAATGAGGTGACAGTTATATTATCTCTGTGTCTGGTCATCAATGAGAGTGATTGTTTTGCGCTTTCCTTTCAGAATTGTTCTTGACACCTCGTTTGGGAAATGCTAAACATGAAAATAACTGCAATATTAGTCTATTGCATATTTACATGGATAAGATGTATGCGAATATAGTTACATATACTTATAAAATAAAGGTAGCATAACAGATTTTAAGCTAAAGAAAATGTAGCATGACTTGTAATTTATCTTCCTATTAAGTCTAGATAAATGCATGCATGTACATTATATGTATCCCGTTGACCAATTAACATTGTTGAAACAAATGAAAATTAAGCATCACTTCCGCATGTGCGCGTATATAGCTAGCACCATTTGACATTGATTTCTTCGAACATTTAGTGCAACTCTCATAATACAATCCAAACTGGTTAGGATTGAATTTAGTTGTTTTCCAAATAGTGATGCAGTATGTTTCCTAACACAAATTATGGAATACGTATTTTTAATTTGTGCGTAAAAGAACTCAAAGCATGTTTGTGCATAAAAAAAGCAGACATTGACTAAGTTTATAAATTCAGCAATTGGCCTAACCTGAGACAGTTTGGAAAAATCGTTGTACGAAGTACGTTGAGAAGAAGTCGAACTCTGACTTAAGTTCTAACTGAAGCTTTGACTCTGAGCTTGAGAAGTGTTAAGGTCACGACAACAACTCAAGAAACATGGTCAAAAAACAATCAAATCGGATTGTAAAATAATAAGTTACTCTAACACTGTATTGTGAAATCATAATGCAAACTTACTAAGTCTTAAACTTCTCAACAACCGGATGATGTAGGTTGATGAGCAGCCTCAAACCTGACCAATTGTTACATATATTTTGGTTGCCATTGACTACAAAATGGAAGCAAAGAACTCAAGGTAAATAGATGGTAAATGATAAAGCTACGGAGTATTTTTCCCATAGTGTTACATCAATTATATTCCCACTACACAAGGAAAGACATCTTTCGGGTCATTATCAAACTTATACAAAATCCTATCATCTGATGCTGACAAAATAGAAAATAATACCTTTTCTATTTAGCAATGTTTAGTTTTTTTGAATAAGAAAAAGATATGCATAGTTTGTTACGATATAAAGGTGCATTATAAATATATAAGATAAGTATAATTTTTTTGGCATCTATACCTTTTATGTGTATATACATATATACATATATACATATATATATATATATATATATATATATATATATATATATATATATAATAAGATAAGCATAATTTTTTTAGACATCTATACCTTTTTTGAAGAAAAGACATCTAAAATTTTACTTTTAATTAAAATCAAAATTTTATAAAAATTATACGCATTAGCGTAACAAAAAAACAGACACACATAAAGTATTACTCTAAACGCTAATATGTGTGTCTGTATATTTGCGAGGTTGAAGAAAGAAAATAAAAATATTTTGTATCATTAAATGATAGCGTGAATAAAAATATTTGTGAGGTTGTTATGATTAAACGATATTTAAATTAAATATATAAGTGATAAAAATATAATAAAATTTCTTTGAAAAAAAAGTAATAAAATTAAATGGAACCTCCTTAAAAAAATTAAATGGAACGGCTAAAAAAAATTAAATGGAAGAAAAAAACATATATTTTTTTTTTGCTAAGCAGGGAGAGAAACAGACATCAGGAGACAACACCGACATCCCAACTAGGTTGGCACCCCGGGAAGCCTCCATCCTGTGCCTGTCAAACTCTAAATTCATTAAAAAAAGGGGAAAAATATGTACAAAGAAAGAGGGGGGACTAGACCGAAACCCTCAAAAGAAAACAGAAAAAGCAATAAAAAGAGAAATACAAAAGCTAAGGAAATCTATAATTGGGAAGACCAATTCTGTCACGATAGAAATCAGAATGTATCTCAGCAGGGAGCGTATCCAACCAAATAGATCCAAGAATTCCATGACCCATGTTCGCCAGCTTGTCTGCACAACTGTTACCCTCACGAAAAATATGGGAAGTGATATTAGAAAATAAAAGAAAAGGTTCCCAACGTGAATTGAAGAGAGATGCTTGTGAAATAAATTGTCGAGAAGTAGTTTTTTGAAGTAACATTCAACAACTTTTGGCTAAAGCTCATTTCATTCAATTTTATTCATTAAAAAAAGTACCTTTTTTAGTAAGTACTTAATTGATGGTGTGTTTGACCTAACTTCTCCTTAAAAATGTAGAGAAGTTGGAAAAAAGCTGGGTCAAACGATACCTTAATCTCCCACAACGGCGATGTAGAAGCAATTAAATTTGGGTGAAAAATTAAAAAATAGTTAAAAAAATAAAAATTGGAAAATAGTTAAAAGTTATTAAAAATATAAAATTATAAAAGTTATTAAAAATATAAAAATTATAAAATAATAAATAAAATGGTGAGGGGCAAAATGGGAAATGCATAAAAGTTATTAAAAATATATAAATTATAAAATAATTAAAAAAAATGGTGAGGGGCAAAATGGGAAATGCACCCTAAAAATGATGAGGTGGCACTAACCACACCCCATCAATAGGAAATTACAAAAATGCCCTTCTTAGGGGCAAAATGGTAAAATCATAGGGATTTATATTTTATATATAGTAAGTAGACAAATGCGATCAATTAATTTTTTTGAATATCTTCGATATATGTCACGAACTTGTTGGAAAATCTTTAGCTATCGCAGCTTCAATATTGATTTGATGCATGCAATCTTTAAAAAAATGGCCGAGCAATGCTTTAAGCATTATTAAGACTCCAACATGATTTGAGTTACCAACTTCGGATCTTAAAAAGATCATACACGAAACGTAACATATTTTTATTCATCGAACAAAAAGGGGTAGGTATTATTTAAAAAAGAAATAAAAAATCATTTTTTAGGGAAAAATATATCGAGCAGGCCTTCCAAAAAAAATATCGAGTAGGTTGCTGACATCACGATCTCTTTTGAAACATGTTATATGTGTTTTATCTCAATCGTTAGGACGGTAATCTTGTTTGTGTTTCCAAATTAGGTAACAAAGTCTTGTTTGTGGTTATCTTCAATCAACTCCAACATCTTTGCAACTTGTATTTGGTGGTCTTTGGGTAACTACAAATATTCTCAATCAACTCCAACTCTTCTTACTTCCCTAGTTCTCAGCTTGCAAAAACATGGTGATAGATATAGGTTAGATGGATTTCTTTCGATCAACAAGTTTGCACCATTTTTAATGTTGATGGCCGTTGTCTTGTCAATCCCAACAAAGGTGGGATTGGTGGTTTACTTCTTCACCCTTTTGGAAATTGCATCTCAGGCTTCTCAAGACACATATCAGGATCCTATGATATTCTTTATGTCGAGCTTCACGTCATTCATAAGGTGCTTTTATTAGCCAAACAATTAAATTACCACGCCGTGATTGGTTTCACAAATTCTTCTCACTTTTTGGATATCATTTAGTCAAATTTCAAGGTTTCACAAGTATGATACTTCTCAATCCAAAACATCAAATATTTCTTTCATCATCAATTGGCATGATTGCAACGCTTATACCTTACGAGAATGAAATAATTGTGTTGACTTTCTTACTAAGTTATACATCCCCTGGTATATCCCTCCCTCCTGTTGGCATCTTGGACATCATTCTCCATAAACTTTATTTGAACTTAGTTTTATAGAGTGTAGTTTTCCTTCTCTTCACGGTGTACTTTTTTTCTTGTTTTGTTTCTTTAGCTTTGTAAAAAGAAAAATAATACTAAACCTAACAAAAAAAATGGAAAGGATATTCCGGCGAAAGACTAAAGATGTTGCCAATATTTTCTTTTTAAAAAGAATCATTCAATAATATACAAGTTGAACCTCTAACTAAAATAAATTTTAAGTGATTTTTTTTTTGAAAGGAGCCAAAAATATTAAATTTTTGAGGTTTTTTTTTGTGAAGGAATAAAATTTTTGAGGTTAATTAACCGGTTTTTATTTTTTACTATTTTATTTTGAAAATGTAAACTTAAATTAAAAAATCCTGGTGAAAATGAGCCGTTGAATTTGATGTAACTCGAGAAGCAGAAGCGATAACATGCCCCGATTTGAGCCCTCAACTTGAATGGAAAATTCAAATTAGCGAACAAAGCGGGAATCTAAGCACTCGTAATAATATATACGTTGAGAAATCCCAATTTCATTTCATTTCATTTTCAAACAAAACACAACGTTCTTCAATGGCGGCGAATAAGAGCGTCAAAAAACCCCAAAGCCTCAACGATAGTCACTATCGCTTTCTTCAAGATCTCTCTGCTCCTCCTAAACCCTCTTCCAAATCCATTGATGATGAATACGATACTCCGATTCAACCTCGAAACCTTGTCTATCAAGACGTTGATGATGATGATGATACTATTCCTCAGTTTTCTGCTATCACTGACTTCGATTCTCCAATCGGTACTATTTCCATTCTATTCTGTTATCTCATTTTTGTTATTTGAATCTCAATCGCATTTTTTTTTAATTTCTGAGTTGCATACTTTCTTAATTGATTATTAGGTCAAAATTCTCCTGAAAATCTTCAACCAGATAAAGTAGAAGAAGCTCCTCTTCCTAAGGTTCCACTGTTTTTCGAAGATTCTTCTCTTCGTAAGTGTTTTCTTCTCTAATTATTGTGTTTGTATCATTCTAATTATTACCGTTGTTATTGTTTATATTTTTATTGCCTTTCATTACTCAGTTACATATGTTTATCTATTATTAGGTAAACAAAAATCTCCTGAGAATCGCCAACAGCTTAATGTAGAAGAATCTCCTCTTCCTCGCGAGGTTCAACAGGATTTGGATAACTGTTCTCTTAGTAAGTATTTTCTTCAATTGAATTGATTGATTTCATTATCGTCGCATGGATTGTTTATTGTATAGATCTTGTTTGCATTTCATTTCAATCCTCAGTTACTTACGCTAATGGATTATTAGGTCAAAATTCTAATGAGAATCACCAACCAGTTATGGTTCAAAAAGCTCCTCTTCCTAACGAGGTTCTAGAGGATATTGAAAATTACTCTTCTAGTAAGTGTTTTTTTCTTTGCTTCACTTTAATTGAGAACATGATGATTGCATTACTCATTCATAAAAAATATGCATTCCATTTCATTTCAATCCTCAATAACATAAGTTGATATATTATTAGGTCAAAATCATGTGGAAAATTACCAACCAGTTGAGGTAGAAGAAGCTCCACTCCCATTTGAGGTTCCTCGGGGTTCGGATAATTGTTCTCGTGGTAAGTGTTTTCTTTCCTGCTTTACTTGAATCAATTGCATGATCATCACATTAATCATTTATCAAATATATAGATTTCATTTCAAACCTTGGTTACATAAGTTGATATATTATTAGGTCAAAATTATTCGAAGATTCGCCAACCAGTTAAGGCAGAAGAAGCTCTTGTTCCAAAGGAGGTTCCACGGACTTTGGATGTGTGTTCTCTTAGTAAGTGTTTACTTCTCTGCTTCACCTGGATTGATTGATTTCGCGATCATCACATTAATTGTTTTTGGAATATTTATAGAAGAGGAAAAGAAGACTAAGGTTAAGGTGCAAGGGCGGCGCCGTCTTTGCAAGGCTGCAGATAAAGAGGCAAGCAAAAGTGTGGCAGATGACGAGCCTACGTTTGATGGTGATCTTGTGGATTTTGATTCGCCTATTCCGGTGCAGAAAAATGTGATTGAGATTGAGGAGAGTAGGGGTAGGAATGATATTAGGGATATTTTGAATGAGCTTAGCTCCAAGTTTGATGAGCTATCGGTTGAGAAGACAAAGCCGAAGACGGTGACAAGGCCGAAGACAGTGACAAAGCCTGTTGAGTGTTTTGTGGGAGGGAAAGAAATTTTTGAAGATGAGGGTTTGGAGTTTGGGAGTGCTGGATCTTCATTTTCACCAAAACAAGATCCCCATGACATCTCATCAAAGGATACTAAGAATGATAGTGGTGGTCTTGAGTATGAATCAGATGATTCAGTTCAGGTGTTGGATCACTTTGAGCCTGAGAATGATGGTTCTATAACATTGAATGACCCAAGATCTACATATAAGTTGCAGCCTAAGATTGCAAAAATGTTGTATCCACATCAGCGGGAAGGATTGAAGTGGCTCTGGTCATTGCATGTTCGGGGTAAAGGTGGAATCTTGGGAGATGATATGGGTTTGGGAAAAACAATGCAGGTAAGGAAATGAAATGAGAAGATATTACAACTTCTAGTTTGCAATAGTTAGTTTGTGATTTACCAATGCTGGTTTTTTCTTGCAGATTTGTGGCTTTCTAGCTGGACTGTTTCATTCCCGTTTGATTAGAAGGGTATTGGTTGTGGCCCCCAAAACACTATTGCCACATTGGATCAAAGAATTATCAGTTGTTGGCCTATCTGAGAAGACGAAAGAGTGCGGCTGCCTGACTTTATTTATCACAATAGTTTATTTAAAATGTTTATTTAAAACTTTTCTTCTTTAATAACAACAATTGCCAATTTATGCTGTTCTGCAGATATTTTGGAGCTTGTGCAAAACTCAGAGAGTATGAACTTCAGTACATACTTCAGGTACTTAATCTTTCTTGTTTTGCCCTTTTGGTTCAATGTATCTAGGAAGTAAGTTTATACTCATGCCTTGTAGCAACCAGGATAATAAACATCTCTCATATTCTACGTGGACTTATAATCGAGCTTGAGAATGTGAAGGGATCCTATTTTGTGTGCGTCAATTTATTTCAGAAAATATATATTTAAAATTGGTTCGCTGGTTCATATTTAACTGATTGCTGAAAAATTGGGGTTAGGTGCTTGTATTTGATTACTTCATTTCTATCAATATTAAACTACGTTTTTTCTTGTCTCACTTTAGGACAAAGGTGTTCTTCTCACCACATATGATATTGTCCGCAACAATACCAAGTCCTTAAAGGGGCATAGATATTTTGATGATGAGGACAATGAAGATGGCCCTACATGGGATTACATGATACTTGATGAGGTAAGAATGGGTTTGTTTTATGTAAAACCTATCTGATCTAATGTCGGTTTGTCTACACACTTCATATTTTGTTCAGTAGTTTTTGTATCATGTAGCTCTCAGATCCTATAGGAAATAGATAACTTTGGAAAAATTGGAAGTGTGTACAGTTGGTTGAATACTTGGAGAAAAAAGATTCATTTGGGAAAAATTTGATTAATTTTTTTCTTCCCTTTAAGAACTTCAAGATCTGTCAGTATTGTGAGACAAACCGAATCTTGCTTTTGAATGAAAAATTGAGTCTGAAAACTTATATTGCGCATTTTTCCTTTTTTTTTTTTTTACAACTTCTATGCTTTATTTGGGAATTGGGAACAATTAATATTGTTGGCTTGATTTTCCTTTGGACCGAACTTTAAACCTTACACATTTACAAAGGAGGCATATAAAGCCTCATAATAACAGGAAAGGTGTTCATTGAATTTGCATGTAAAATTATTTATTATTTTATATTAGAAACCTCTGTTGTCAATAGCGGTCTAACGCGGCGCGATCGTGGCGCGGCTGAAAACAGCCTAGCGCGTCAGAACGCGACCGAGTCGTGCGTTAGGCAAAAGCGGAACAAAAGCGGGTCAACGCGGGCAAAAAGCGGGTCAATGCGGGCAAAAAGCGGGTCAACGCGGGCAAAAAGCGGGGCAACAAAAAAATCTCATCAGAAACCACAAAATCTCATCTTTGTTCTCGGTTAATCATCCTTTTTTTTACAGTCAAAATGAAGAAGAAAGGGAAGAAGTGAAAGATTGATTAGAGATCTAGGAATTAATATGATCAAAGATGAAGTCTAAATGTGAATGCAAAATAAAATTTTCTCATCTATATTAATACTAAATATATTTTTTTCATACTTTTTTAGTCCTTAATTAATAATATAATATTTAGTTTTAGTGTCCGCGTCATGTAAAAGCACCTGCGTCGCGCCCGCTTACCGCGCCGCGTCAATTTTTGGGGTGGCCGCGCCGCGCCGCGTTTCCGCTTTGACAACTATGTTAGAAACCACACAAGAATTTAGAAGTATGTCAGTTAAAAAGCAAGATGTGTTACCTATAATTTATGCTGTTCAAGGACAGTGTGAACTTTGACAATCACTGGCTTCGTAGAAACCCACCTTACAGGTTTTTTAACTGCATGCATATTTGATGAGTGAGGATAGTTGTGGGACAACTCAAGATTATTTCATCATGTCAATCATATAAATGTGCTTAAATTTAAATTGCATAATATTGAACATAAATTCTTATGTTGAAACCTAAAGTCATGGTTTTTTATTTGGTTCAAAATGTTCTTAACTTTAGGGGCATCTTATAAAGAACCCAAGCACTCAGAGAGCTAAAAGTTTGCTCGAGATACCCAGCGCTCATCGCATTATCATTAGCGGCACGCCACTGCAAAATAATCTCAAGGTATTTTGATGAAAACTGTCTTGTTTTATTTATAATCACCCATCCGTGCATCTTATACCGTGGGGCATATTGTTTTGAAATTCAGATTATGCAATTTTCTTTGATTCCTGTAACAGGAATTGTGGGCACTGTTCAATTTCTGCTGCCCCGACTTGCTTGGTGACAAAAAATGGTAATAGTAATTTTCATGCAATATTTATTTAGCTAAGGTTCTCGTGACTTAGAAATTATAATTTCTCAGGTTCAAAGATAAATATGAAACACCTATACTTAGAGGAAATGATAAAAATGCTTCAGCCAGAGAGAAATGTATTGGTTCGTCTGTAGCAAAGGTAATCATTTATGCTTTGAAATCTAATATATGCTTGAACTATGGCTTTCGATGGCATAAGAGTACACTCAAGACTGGGTTGATGTTGAATCTTTTAGGAGTTTATTTTGATAACTCTTTTGAGGAAGGTATCTTTTGGAAAGCAAATGATGCTCTTACATTGGTTATAACTTAAAGAACAGTTTTTAGTTGATAATCAACTAACCCTTGACTATAAACCTTCACAGAAAACCTTTGAAATGTTTGAATTGAATAAGAGATAAAATTGGTATGTAACATACAAAGAGACTGGTCATAGACTGGTCATATTTATATACAAGAGAGTATCTCTCCAAAAAGAAGGAATTCTGAAATGATGATACTATTCCAAGAAACGAGAATAATAACGAGAGAGAGAATGACTGATAAATTACAATAAACAAGTGCCTGTGTAGTATAGATAGTGGATGCGCACCTAATACTATCTCTTATGTGCTGGTTGCTCCATAACTACACTTATAATATTCGATACACAATTCTTCAAGTTGGTGTGAAAGTATCATCTTCCCTTATCTTATGTGCTGGTTGCTCCATAACTACACTTAAAATATTCGATACACAATTCTTCAAGTTGGTGTGAAAGTATCATCTTCCCTTATTTGAGTAATATTATTATGTCAGCTATCATTCTATTTCAATTGAGTATAAACAATTACTTGACTGAACATTTTGAACACTATCAGAATTTTTTGGTTTTATAGAAAGAAAACTAGGATATGAAGACTTTGAATTATGATTATGGTTTGACATGATTGATAATCTCATATTACAAAAAAGATGAACCACTAACCCTAATTTACACTAACAGATGACTCCAAATCTTGATTAAATAGGGAATCTAATCATAAAACTAATTTTAAAAAATAATCTAGGATTAATTTAAGATATTATAAGAAACAAATCCTGTGAGACACTGATAATATCAAGATATTATAAAATATTTCCACATCTCCCAACAACTACAATGAATCCCATAATTTCTAGTGTTCTGTAATACTTTGACCATCAATCAATTATTTAGAAATATAACTTTGACTTGAGCATTACAATTCCTCCTTTCTCAACAGGAGCTAAGGGATCATATTCAGCCTTACTTTTTGAGACGTTTAAAGAGTGAGGTTTTCAATCAAGATACGGAAAAAACAACTGCAAAACTTTCTCAGAAACGAGAAATCATTGTGTGGCTTAGATTGACCAATGTTCAGGTTAGATATGCAATTTTTGTTGTTTTTGCATTTTATCTTTTGTGATAACACTTGTTATGTTGACTTTTTATTTCTATTTGGTGTAGCGGCATCTTTATGAAGCATTTTTGAAGAGTGAGATTGTTCTCTCAGCATTTGATGGTTCACCACTGGCTGCCCTTACGGTAATTTTTATTATGTTATTTGCATTCTATTTCTTTCTTTCTTGGCTGTGTTCTTGTAATATTCTCTTTCTTTCTGGCTATGGCTCGCTTTTCTAAATTATATTTTGAAAATCTTTAAATGGGTCAGATTTTGAAGAAAATATGTGATCATCCGCTTCTGTTGACTAAGCGGGCTGCGGAGGATGTATTGGATGGGTTGGAATCAATGCTAAAGCCAGAGGAGGTTAATGTTGCGGAAAAATTAGCGATGCATATAGCAGATGTTGCAGAAACAGATAAGTTTGAAGACAAGCATGATGTATCATGCAAAATAGTTTTCATCATGTCATTATTGGTAAGTGCTGATGTCATGTGCATGCAATTAATGGTCATAGTTTACATGTTTGCTTAAAATTATAGTCAATGTCATCTGCTGTAGGATAATTTGATCCCTGAAGGGCATAGGGTGCTTATCTTTTCTCAGACTCGCAAGATGCTTAATTTAATTCAGGTCAGTTTCGAATTAACCTCTTTCATTTATATTTTAAAATTACAATTATTTTGCCTGCACTTTGCATGCTGTCCCACTCATGTATGTTAGGGATTTGTTGTAGTTGGGTTTGGATGTGCATAGGTAGTGATTCCATAACGTTAACTGTGTCATTTTGTCTGCATGCAGTCAACCACTCAATCATTTGCTCAACTATTTCTTGTATGTTGGTAAATTATTGTGGTTGGACTTGGATGTGCATATGTAGTGATTATTACATAAACTTTTAACAACTTTAGTTCATTTGCAAGATGCTACTGGATTTTTCCCTTGTTATTCCTTGCACCATTTTATTGCTGTGTTTCAGTATGAGAGAATCTTCTAAGGTTTCTGTTAATTTATTATAGGAATGCATAACATCTCAAGGTTATGACTTTTTACGAATTGATGGCACAACAAAATCCTGTGACCGAATAAAAATTGTTGATGTAAGTATTTTGCATATTCAGTAATGGTTTTAAATCCTCCAATTGTCATTTTTCCTCGTCTAACTGTTAATTTGATTTCAGGATTTCCAAGATGGTGTTGGAGCTCCAATATTTCTGTTGACATCTCAGGTTGGTGGTTTAGGACTGACACTTACAAGAGCAGATCGTGTGATTGTTGTTGATCCTGCTTGGAACCCTAGGTACTTCTTGAAATATTCCTTTACTTTGGTTTTAAATTAGATATAGATTGCGAGCTATTTACGATTTTATTTAGTCAAGAACTCTTTGTTCTTTAACAACAAATGTTAGTATTACTTTTGGATGAAAATCAAACTTTAAACCTCCTCAGTACTCCACTCCTCCACCCCAACTACCAAACTAACCTTTTATCCCCTCTATACATTCAATAACTATCATTTGAACGGCATCGACGATCTGGGTGGTTGATTGTTGCTAAATTAAAAAAAAAAAAACTTTTGCTTTGGTATTTTCCTAATGTAGTTAGTTGAGCGGATCGTTTTTAACTTTTCACGTACGGTGATTTGAGAGTATATTTTACATGTAATCCTTTATGAAATGGGATTTGTTTTCTTGCATCCTGAGTAGTAATTGAAAAAATAAAATCATTTTGCCCCTCGAGAGTGAAAGTGGTTGGAATACTAAGTATACCCAACTTCCTCTTTTTATTTTTTTATTTGGTTTCTTTCTGCCCATATCTTCAGCGAAATTTCTTAATTGTTATCAGTGGCTTTTGTGTCTTAAAATTTTGCCATACGTACCGCTTGGTAATATTTTGTATTTTATTATTCTTAGGGCAATTACACCAACCTCCCCCAATTTCTTAAATAACACAACCCCCTCTAGTTTTTAAGAACACACTAACCTCCCTTATTTGTTATCAAATTGACAAATATCTCCCCTTCCACCTTAAAACCTTTTGATGTCCGTTAACTCCTCCACTATCACTCACACAACTACATTGCTTCATCTTCCACTTTTGCACTGCAAGTTCCAGTCTTCTACTTTTTAAGGTTGGGTAGCTCATTGCAGGCATGAATCTTAATTTTAAATTAATTAATTTTATAGATTTCAAACATTTTCAATTTCTGCCATTCGAATACGGGTTTCAATTTTTTTTAGCTAAAAACAACAACAACAATAATAATAATATTCAAACGAAAATCTATCAAAAGCACAAGAAATGTCAAGCTGGAAGGTAATACAGCGTGCAAAACTGTCGGCGCGTCGGTGCACAAAAAGCAATCAACAGAAAAATGCACAAAAAAGAATTAGACCAGTTTTCCAAAATTCAATTTTGGCTACATTCAATCCCTTGTTTTGTATATTCTTAACTTTTGAAGTGGATTTTAGTTTTCTGTAACTTTTCAAATTCACACCAGCCCTGAAATTTGGCTTTCTTATTCAATTTTGTCTGGTTTAGAGGTTTAGAAACGATGGGATGGGATGGAGTATTTTGGAAGGAACAGATACAAAATACAACCTTTTTTTATTTCTTTATTTAATGGAAATTTGATTGAGTTAAATTGAGGAGAGGTTAATGTTTACTTAAAAACTAGAAGGGGGTGTTTGTGTTGCTTAATTAAATCTCAGGGGAGGTTTATGTAATTTGCCCTTATTCTTAATATTGATCTTCTTGGTCTATTTTCAGATCAGAATTGATTGAAAGTGTACTGTGCATTATTCTAGAAGCTTTTTTTTTACTGTTTATTGCTCATAAGTCATATCTATTGTGTTGCTGTCTTTTACTTTCTAAATTCCAATAACATCCCTTCCTCTAGATATTAATTCGGTTATGTAGCATATAAAGTGCCATTATTTTCTATTTTAACAGTACTGATAATCAAAGTGTTGACCGAGCATATCGTATTGGTCAAAAGAAAGATGTTATTGTGTATAGACTGATGACATCTGGAACTGTTGAAGAAAAGATCTACAGGAAGCAGGTAATTTTATCCGTTTCAAATATTTTGAACATCAATTGACCTTTTTGACACTAAAATTTCTTGATGTTTAGGTATATAAAGGAGGATTATTCAAAACAGTTTCTGAACAGAAAGAACAAACTCGGTACTTTTCCCAGAAGGTACAAGTTTGTTGAGAAGTACTATCTGTTGTTCAGATATACATTTGTCGTAATTGCAATTTGTTTTACCAATCTCTATCTGCCATTCTTTGCTTGCAGGATCTCAAGGAGCTTCTCAGCCTCCCAAAAGACGGATTTGATGTGTCTGTTACCCAACAACAATTGGATCAGACACATGATTCTCAACATATAGTGTAACGAGTCCAGAACTTTGAAATATCTTTTTAATCTTATACTTTATCTTTTAATTGAAAACTTGGCACATGCTTTTGTGTTTCTTTCTTGACTATTGGTGATATGCATCAATTGTTGCTTTGCATTATTTTGGTCATTTAATAAAAAACTTTCACACTTTGCTCTTCATATCTATCTCTCACAATTGAAATTTGAAATTTTAGAAATACGGTTAATTAGCTCATTGTGCTCGATCTGCTAATTTTTATCTTAATGAAGAGTTTTTTTGTTGTTTTTTTAGGGATGCCTCTTTCCACGCACATTTAGAGTTCCTGAAAAGTCAAGGCATAGCAGGAATTAGTCACCACAGTTTACTGTTTTCAAAGACAGAGCCAGTTCAGGAGGCTCCTGCGTATGAAGTAGAAAATAACCACTGGTAATTTGTGGCAGTTATGTGATTTGTTAGTTGCCTTGTGTCGTTTTTGTTTTGCGCAAAATGTGTTGCTGGCATTTTCATATAGCATTTAACGTCACTAACTGAACAAACGGAAATATTGCATAGAGATAGATTGCCACCCCCATAATTACTCAAACGATTGCCTCAAGCCACTCCACTCCCCTCTACTACTTTCACTTTCTATTCATGACCCTGTTCATGACGCCAGCACCTATGTCTCCAATCTCTTTCCGTTACATGCAATGACTTGCATAGCAAACTCCACCACTCTCTTGCTCATTTTTTCCGCCACCTACCCCTTTTCCTCACCTCAGTTGGAGGCCCATGATGTGGCCCATCAGATTATTGTTTAAATGTTTGCAATTAATGTTTTTCTGTTAGCCAATTGTTTTATGAAACCTAAGGCTGCGTTGATTCAATGTTTGCAGGAAACCTAATCCTAATGCTAGATATACTGGAACTTCATCATCATCTTCACATGAGCAAGTTGTTGATGGGTAACGAAGCCACCATTGCACAATATTTTTTTTTTGAAGCTAAATGATGTTTTTGTTTTTGATTTGTATTTTTTTTTCCAATTTTGTTTTATACCAGAGCTGCGTTTGCTTTTAATCCCAAGGATGTTAATGTACGCAAAAAAGAATCTTCTCCGAGCAGTGTTGGTAAATTGACCGAGTTAGAAATCAAGGACAGAATTGATCGGCTCTCCCTAATGCTCTCAAATACGGTATGCTTTTTCTTCTGAATGTTGCTCTTTAGATATTATCATTCTCTGGTCAATGATAAAGCAGTTCCACTTTTAGAATATATTTTGGCAGACAAGGATTAAATCATGACAAAAGCAGGAACTTGTTGGTTATCACCCAAAAATACTTCTTTTAAGAACCAACTACTAAAAATATAATAGTTCAGTCTGTTTCATTCCTACCGTATTGGCTTGTACTGTAATCAAAATGCAATAAACTGATTTTAGCATCTCCATTTAAACCTGTGTAGGTGATGATTTCTAAATTACCTGACAATGGAGAGAAACTAAAGAAACGGATTGCTGAGCTGAATCGAGCACTTACTAAACTGAAGATGGAACAAACAAACATAGTTGATTTGGATGATATTACTGGTGAATTTGAAAGGGTGTTGAATGTATAGCTTATTTCTTTAATTTTAGGAAATAAGGTTAATAGAATTATTTCCTCGGTTGTGGTAGAATATGATTTCATCAACTTGCTTGTTGAAGATTTTGTGAATTCAAACTATGGCATTGTCCATCCTGAAAATGGTTGTCATGAAACTATTTTCAACTCATTGATTGAATCTTTTGCCACCCAGGACTGAAAAACAAAAGGATCGTTGAATTGAATAGGAAACTACAATTACACTAAGCACTGCGAGTACATCCATATTTAAACTTAGAGCCGGTTTGAATGTTCAATCTTGAGATTAATTTCCATGCATGTTAAACAATATTACACATGTAACTAATCAAATCCTGTCAAAAAAATGTAACTAATCAAATCAGACTATAGCGTCACTTTTATGGGTTAATTTCTAAAATATTTGCTTAAATTTGTGCTTGACTTGATTTAATTGAATGTATGTGAAAAAAGGTAATCTTTGCATTTTTTAAAAATTTAACTAAATATACTTTTTATTGAATATTTGTCTCCTTCTGTTTCTTGTAATAGTCACACCATTCTCACAATGTCAAAGCAGTACAAATTAAAAACTCTTTTCACGCAATATGTATTGTCCCGTTTATGAAAAAATTGTCCACGATAAGCACATTAACAAAGTCAAGAAGAGCAAAAGAGAAAAACACAACAAGTTGAATCCGCCGAGACCTTGATTCAAGCCCAAGTTTAAGGAAATTGGATAAATTATGGATGATGATGATGATGATGGGCAGCAGGTTTAAGAGAAAGAAAGAAGAAGAATTTTGTTTCTTGGAATGGAGGTGAAGCTTGCTATTAGGCATGGCAATGGGGCGGGGTGGGGACGAGTTTTACCTTCCCCGTCCCCATATCCGATTCTCATATACTTACCCGGTACCCTACCCATACCCAACGGGGATGAGAAATTGAATCCCATCCCCGTACCCGACGGGTTCGGGTATCCCCGCCCCATCCCCATCCCCGCATTGAATAATTGTTTTTAATAAAAAATAGAAGTTTTTTTCATTCCCAAGAGCAACGTTGTAATACATTATCCAACAATACACTCATTTTAACATTTGTTAGATGGAATGATTTAGTTGATACTTTAAATATCAATGATAGTTTTTATTAACACGACAATTATCAAACAAAATAACATGACATATCAACATAAATTAATTTTTTACATTTGGGACGGGTTTGGGTATGGGTTCGGGGTGGATACCTATATACCCGTTACCCGTCCCATACCCATGTTTTGAAATCGGGGAAAACCCATACCCATACCCAAACCCAGTCAAAACGGGGAAAACCCGTCAGATTGGGTTTGGTTTGGGCGGGTAACCGCGTGTATGGGTTTTGTTGCCATGCCTACTTGCTATATATAGACTTTTCACAATTTCCGGTTCTAACTAGGGGTGGACAGATTGGGCCGACCCGGCCGGCCCGTGAGCAGAAAAAGGAAAACGGGCGGGGCAAACCGTGTTTATCGGGTCGTCGGGTTTGTATGTTCGGTTTGTACTGGGTAACTATGGTCGAGTTCGGATGGCATAATACAATCTGCTTTATTACTCGTAACATGTGTGCTGTCAGCTAGTAAATGTCTACTCTCTAGTCCCATCCATTCCAATGAAAACGTGTACATTGAGACCACAACAAACAATGACTCATGATTATTTTAATTTATTTTACTTCACTTTCCAAAGTAATTTTTGCTCTTTTCCACACAACAACTTCACATAGTTTTTGCTCTTTTCCACACAACAACTCCTCTTACTTTTCTCTCTCTCTCACGAGCCATCTTCTTCTTCTCTTCTCTATACAATCATCTTCTTTCTTTCTTTTTTGTTTTTGTTTTGTTTACATTGAAATCTTCTTGTTTGTTAAACCCATATAATTCAATAGAGCTACAACCTCTTTGTTGTTCTTGTTCCATTTCAATAGAAAGTTTTTCCTCCACCTCTTCATCTGAAGTTTTTCTGCACGGAATCTGTTTTTTTTTGTTTGAAGATTATGTTTTCAATGATACAGACCTGAGCTTTTTATTTGTTTGTATACACATCATTCTTCTCTTTTATGTCATTCTCATCTCTAGTTAGGTTTGGTTTTAAGATTTTGCTGGTGTTTGTTCTCATCTCTCTTTCTTTTTTGAGTTTTTTTATCAGATTTGTTTAATCCACAACCGACAGTGGCCGGCCGACCACCCGCTAAAACCGTCAGACCGCCAACCGCCGAAACCGTAGCTTCACTTGGACGGTAACGGACTGCTATTTTGACACCGACGGTTTGAACGGTTCCAAGTTTTGAGCCCGAAACCCACCCGGAACCGTCCGCTGTCCACCCCTTCTAACCTAAATATGTTCAGTAAATTAATAGGTTTAAGACATAGGTTCACACATGGACTTCTAGGTTCTATCACTATGGACTAGAAATTTCAGTAACAACTAATACTGAACTACGTGTCTAAAATGTATATAAACTTAATCGATCGTCGCAATGTTTGTAAATACACCACCCCTTTTATAAACTTAATTGATCGTCGCAGTATTTACAAGTACAAGTTTTGATAGAAAGATTTTAAACATGGATATAAATTATTATCATATTTGTAATATTTACACCAAAATATATAAAAAAGTTACACATTCATTTAAACTAATTTTATCATTTTAAACTATTTAACAAATTCTTCCTATCTAATTTAACTTCTCCCTTTAAACTATTTTATTTAAATTATTAATCAAAAAATTAATAAAATCTTATTAAAATTGAAACAATATTTATTTTTTTGAAAGAAGAAACAATATTTATTCAACACAATAAAATCCTTTTTGACCTTATCTAAAAAAATATTATGTGTTAACATAATATGTTTTGAGTAAATAGGCAATTTCCCCCCCGAAATTGCAAGGTTTCGAAATTTTCATTAGTATTTTTTCCTGGAATTTTTGTGTATTTATTAACCGGGAACTTTTTGTGTATTTATAAACCGAGAATAAGGGAAAAAATACACTGAAAAAACCTAAGCTCGACATATATACTAATCAAAATTTTGGAATTTCGAAAAATACATTTTTTCCAGAATTTCGAAATTTCGACATATATACTAATCAGAATATTTTTTATTTTCCAGAATTTTTTAATTATTTTTCATTTTATTAGATTATTTTATTTTTTTAATCATTTTTTATTTTTATTAATTTTTTCAGAATTTTTAAATTTTTTCAGATTTTTTTTTAATTTTTCCAGAATTTTTAAATTTTTTCAGATTTTTTTATTTTTATTAATTTTTCCAGATTTTTTTATTTTTTTCCTTTTTTTTTCATTTTTATTAATTTTTCAATTTTCCAGAATTTTTTAATATTTTTTTATTGATTTTTCATTTTTCCCGAATTTTTTCAATTTTTTTTAATTTTTCAAGTTCAAGGGCCATTTTGCACATAAGTGTAAAATTTCAGGGGGGTAATTGATCATAACCGTAAACAGTTAACAGAAAAATTGACGGAGGGGGTAAATTGATTAAAGAACAGAAAAATTGACGGAGGGGGTAAATTGATTAAAGTTATGCAATTTCAGGGGGGTAATTGATGTTTCGTTAACTACAGGGGGTATTTGACAAACCTTACAATTTCGGGGGAGAAATTGCCTATTTACCCAATATGTTTTTCTCACAAGTTTATCAGTTTATCATTTTTTTTTTTTAGTGGTTGGGGTTTGAACCCCAGACCTTGCATATTTTATGCATTGTCCCAACCAACCGAGCTAAGCTCACAACGACAGTTTATCATTTGTTTAAATAGTTTTTACCATTTTATTGTTTTTGTCGATAAAAGCAGAAACACATCAACATTGACGCGTATTTAATATTAGTAAAAAGAGCAAGTTTTACAAAGGCATAAACTTAAATAAAAATTATTCGGGCACATATAGATGATAAAATTTAAAAGAAAAATAATATTAAATAATATGATTAAATTATTTCTCTTTTAATTTTTATCATTTATGTGTCCATTTATCCGCCATTGTTACCAACAAAAATTGAGTCTTCTACTAAATGTATGTTATTTGAACTATCATTTGCATGATTTATAAAGAAAAGTAGGTATTCACAAAAAATCCAAAGCAATAGAGAGAAACTAAAAGAGAAATGATATTTGTACAACTATTTTATAACAACTTTTATGCCAACTTTCTATCTTATACCCACATTTATTTCTATTTTTTTTCTTTATATTGTTTTAGTTTTCGTGTCAATTCATACTTTTCTTTGTAAAAATATAATTTGTCCATTAGGTTGTCAAACAAATAGACGTTCAAATACGATTTAAACTAAAAACATTACTCCCTCCGTCCCGGAATATCTGACCGTCCCAAAATAACTTAGTCATTTCAATTTTCAATACAGCTTTCATCATTCCCAATACAATATAACACTAAATAATACTAATTTTATCATTTCCAAAACAATATATTCCATTTTCCCCTTTATTTATACATTTTTCTTAATCTGTGTGAAATGAGTCAATGGCTCAGATAAATTGGGACGGAGGGAGTATGTGAGAATAAAAGAAAAAGTTGTCAGAAAAATTATCATATAATCAAATGAGTTGTGATATTTGAACAACCATTTGATACAACTTCTTTTTTTTCTCTTTTCATTGGTTAAAAACAATGGATAGACTAAAAGGAAGAGAGAGAATAAGAGGATAATGTGAGTTTGAGAAAGGAAGTTATCAAAAAGTTATCACAAAGTGGTTGTACAGATATAATTTCTTTTTCTATTACCAATACCATCATGACTCCATCTCATTGGGACTGTGCCTGAGTTTGGGTAGCTGCAGACATTGTCAAATTGGTGTCTTGTCGAGGAAAAAATGATCGCTTTTGTCCTTTTCCAAGCATTGCATTTCATTTCAACGTGGGCCATCATACCTTTTTCTCACTCACCTCTGTGACCCTGTCCAATCTTCTTTCCTAGACAGCTGCTTGATTTGGTGAAGACGCTGTTCCAATTTAGTACGTTAGAAAGAAACGAAACCCATTAAGACTAAGACAAGGCCTTTTAGTCTCATTTTAACGTTTCAATTCACTCTCTTGTTTCCAATTTCGAGGGAAGAGATCTAAATCAGTAATCTATAATCGGTTTAGTTTAATTAAGGGGTATTTTAGTCTCTAAATATAACGATACATTTTATCAAAAATAGATAAATAAAATATGACGGTACGGATTTAAATGGAAAATACAAAATACAAATTTAGCAAACAAAGCGGGAAGGTATGGATTAAGAAGAAGTGATAGGTGTATAATAAGAACTAGAAGGCAAAGTTTGAGGGAGAAGTCTCAACTAGCTAGCATTAATATGAGACTGAGTTTGAAAATCCCGTTTCTGTTTGGTAAACAACATTTGAAAGTGAAATCTATAACTCATTATCGCAGCTTCCTCCAACATTTCTCACATGGTACTATTACTATGCTATTGCTCCTCTTCTCTTTCCTTACTCTCATCATTTGTATTATTACATTATCATACCATTAATCATTTCTTGAACAATAACTTTTAGAGGATGAAATGAAGACGAAGGTGAAGGTGCAATGGCACCGTCGATACTGCTCGTCAAGAGATACTAAGAAGAATGAGTATGAATCAAATGATTCGGATCTGGTGTTGGATCACTTTAAAACTGAGAATGATGATTCTATCACAAAGTCCACGTATAAGTTGGAGGGAAAAATTGCAAAAATGTTGATTCCACATCAGAGGGAAGGATTGAAGTGGCTCTGGTCATTACATTGTCAGGGTAAAGGTGGAATCCTCGCAGATGACATGGGATTGGGAAAAACAATGCAGGTACGTAAGGAGAATATTATATGAAATTCAATGACAAATTAAATTTAGGATTTTTAGTATAAGAGATCCATGACTAATTGTGTAGATCTTTTTTTTACAAGGGCTAAATAGTTGTGTATATTATTATGGTAAACTGAAGTTTGGTTGAACATCGATATCTCATAGACAAAACTTGTTCAAAATTTAATTTAATTTTTAAATAGATTAATACAAAATTTGACATATCATTGAATAATTGATTTTTTTTTAATGGCAATATATATATATATATATATATATATATATATATATATATATATATATATATATATATAAAGAAACGAAGATCACAAACTGTACAAGATACACCAATAAAGTCGCCAAGCGACACACCTACACAAAGATAGAACCACGAACCCCACAACCGGGGCCGAAGGCACACCCAAGGGCCCCTAAAAGGAGCAAAACAACAGGAAAAGAGAAAACAAAAGAAAGCCCCCAATGCCGGTCATTGAATAATTGAATGATGACTAACTTTAAAGATGATATCATTGTGTTCACCATTAGTTATCTATGATAACCGAAATATAATCACACACATTTAAGAAAAATGACTAACTTATACCAAAAATACAGGAGACTTAAATAAATAGAGTGTTAATTTTCCATAAAAAGTGAGAATAATATAAGATATATCAAAATATATTAGTAAAACAGTTATATATCCCAAACATACCATTTATTATGATAGGTAATAGGCTTAAATACAATTTTAGTCCCTTTAATTTACTAAGTCCATAATTACTACCCCTCAATTTTTTCCTATTTACTAAGTCCATAATTACCACCAATGCTGGTTTTTTCTTGCAGATTTGTTGCTTTCTAGCTGGACTGTTTGATTCACATTTAATTAGAAGGGTGTTGATTGTGGTCCCAAAAACACTATTGCCGCATTGGATCAAAGAGTTATCCCTTGTTGGTCTATCTGATATCACTAAACAGTGGGGCTACCTGATTTTATTCATCACATAATTTATTTAAAATGCTAAATTGAAGTGTTTTTTTCTCTAAGATTTTTAGTTTTTTTTTTTTTTTAACCAAATCCTTAAGCAATTTCCAATTTGCTATTCTGCAGATACATTGGACCGTGTACTGAAGCCAGAGAAAATGAACTTAAATGTATACTTGAGGTACTTTATCTTTCTTGTTTTTTCCTTGTAGCAGTGCAGGCATGATTAACAAAGATCTCTCATTTCTTTTCTATTAAATGTAGGGATTAAGTTGAATTTATGATTTCCTTAAACTGGGTTTCTATTTGTCTCAAAATTAACTTTTAGTCCTCATATTTCTTAACTTGGTTTTTGGTCCTTATTTTACAATTTGTGAGATTTCTTTGTCCCCTTTCATTTTTTTGATGTTGCATCATCATTAATGACGTGTTAGTGATGTGACACAGCTAACTTGGATACAAATGAATTCAAATTTAGGTCATTTTTGGAACAAAGGTGTGAAAAATTAGGTCAATAGGGGTGCTAAATTGGCCTAAATTTAAATAAAATGCTGATGTGGATTCATTTTTATCCAAGTCAGCTGTGTCAACCCACTTCCACTTCATTAATGCAACATCATAGAAAATGGAGGGGATAAAAGAAATCTTATAAGTCGCGAAATGGGGACCCAAAACTTGATTTTAGAAATGAGGGAACAAAAAGTTAATTTTGACAAAAATAAGGGGACTAAAAGTGTATTTAATCCAATTTAGAAATATTAGAGAGAAATTTGATAGAGAAAACAAATACAACAACAAATACGTGTGTGTTTGGTTCAGCTTTGAATATAATTGATTCTGACAGAATTGATTCTGACAGAATTGATTCTGAGAGAATTGATTTATGTTTGGATACAATTATGTAGAATTGATTAAACAAACAGAATGTTGTTTGGATGATTTTGATCAAAATTGCTTTTGAATGTATAATTACTAAAATAGACATAGCTAAAGGAGAATTGATAAAGAAGGAGAATTGATAAAGGGCAATAAAGGAAAATAATAGGTTGTAATAATAAAATATAAAATTTATTGGAGAATTGATTCTAGAAAAGCTAGAAGCTAGGATTTGTAGCTTCATAGAGAATTGCTTTTGGAGGATAAAAGCAATTCTGAAAAGCCAAACCAAACATGTTGAAATATTGTAGAATTGCTTTTGGAATTGTACAGAATTGCTTTTGGCTTTGCAAAAGCCAATCCAAACGGACCTTGCCTGTTTGGTTCAGCTTCTGCCCAGCCAAAATCAATTCTCTACAGTGCCAAAAGCAATTCTAGCCAAAAACAACGTGTTTGGTTTGGCTTTTCAGAATTGCTTTTATCCTCCAAAAGCAATTCTCCATGAAGCTACAAATCCTAGCTTCTAGCTTTTCTAGAATCAATTATAAACAGTAAATATTATATTTTATTATTACAACCTATTATTTTCTTTTATTGCCCTTTATCAATTCTCCTTCTTTATCAATTCTCCTTTAGCTATGTCTATTTTAGTAATTATACATTCAAAAGCAATTCTACATAATTGTATCCCAACATAAATCAGTTTGTTTAATCAATTCTACATAATTGTATCCAAACATAAATCAATTCTCTCAGAATCAATTCTGTCAGAATCAATTCTATCAGAATCAATTATATTCAAAGCTGAACCAAACACACACTAAGTTACTGTAGCATCGCAAAAAAGGCCTCAGCGGCTCTTCACTTCTTTTTTCGGAAATAGTAAAAGCAAATAAACGAATCCGATGCTTTTTTTCAAATAATTTTTTTACAAGACACCTAGTATAGTACTCCCTCCGGTCACTATTATAAGCAAAAGTTCAATTTTTAAATTCATTCAATAAACGATGTATGTAGTCCATATATAGACCATATACATCATTTATTGAATGAACCTAAAAAGTCAATTTTTGCTTATAATAGTGACCGGAGGGAGTACTCCCTCCGTCCCATATTATAAGCAAAAAAAAAAAAAAATCACACTTGTTAAGAAAACTAAAACATAGTAGTTTGTAACATGTTTTTTTGTGTTATCTTTGAAATAAGTTTTATAGGAAGATGTAAAAACAATTTTCATTGGTAGTTGATTATAGAGAAAATAAAAAAGAGAGCAAATTGAATGCACTTTGCATTTAATTTTCCTTTGTAAAAGATAATTTTTTGAAAAAACATAATTAAATATGATAAAAGTTGGTCTTTTTTGCTTATAATTTGGGACAAAGAAAATGAGTTTTTTTTGCTTATAATTTAGGACGGAGGGAGTAACTAGTAAGCAATTAACAACCAGTATTTGATATTTGAAGCAATAATATATTGTTCTTGTCTAAATATTCAATTACAAAACTAATACCAAATTTTGGTAGTCAAGAATAAACTATTTCCAGAACCTCAACTATCAATCATCCAAAGCCTCTAAAATTCCAAGAATGTGATCAGAATTCCTTAACTACGGCACCATGTTACAAAAAAAGAAACAAGCTTCCATACAGTGGTGATCAATATAAATTACCAAAGAAAAAAAATAAAAAATAAATGACTAACTTAATGATACATAACGAATAATGGAGGAGACAGACAGAATTTTGAGCAAATAAAACCCTAAAATCACCTAACTCTTGTTGGCATCTCATGCGTGCTTAAGCAATAGCATACTCTACTGTCTCGAATTCGGTATGCTGCCAATAGCATACTCTACTGTCTCCAATTCTGTAGGCCGCCACATGGACTTCTGGACACATAAAATGCCCTGCAAATCTTTAGTGTAAGTCATACGAACCTCCCACTGCATAGATGTCACCAAGCTCTCCAGCTCCTTAATGGTCTCAGCAGTGTCTCGGACAATAAGCTTTCCCTCAGGCCTGAGAATCCTATCAACCTCGGCAACTACAGCTTCAAACTTGCACCTGTGCCACAAACAACGTTTCAAAATGAGATAAACGAACAGTTTTTTTTCCTTCTGAAAAACCAAGTTTTTGCTGGTAAATGTATGAGAAACAAAATAGACATTAGCACCTTTTCTTAAGCTTTGAAAACAGATGATCTGCATGAAGTAGATCATAGGACCTGGGATATGTGCTAAATGATTCACACCAATCATGATATATGCCAAACAGACCACGTTCATAAATAATTGGAAGTGTGTCCGGTGAGTCTACCGGAACGACATTCATTACCCAAATTTTCAAATCCTTCAAAGCTGCTGCAAACCTGGATCCAAAAAACAGAAGGTGTCAAACACAGGGAAGTAATGGCATGTCAATTAAATTCAGAGTAACATTGGAAACAACATTTTTTGCTCACCCTCCATAAACTGATCTCATGTCCATGACATTGCGCACATTGGACCACTGAATGCCAATCCCATTTAGATAAGACTTGGACACTACACGTTTCCAGTGTTCATGATCAGCAGTAAAATCTTCAGGAGCAGGTTTTCCATAAACTCCAACTTCAGAATTTGATAACCAGTAAGGTGATTTGCTCAGTCTTTCTGGCCACTCCCCTGGCCATTGTGACCCACGTTCTGTCGAACTAACTGGCGCTTTGTGCATGCAACTTTGCAATGGAATGTTCCTGCGATGAATGAGGAATATCAATGATTAACTCAACCAAAAACGCCTTTTTCTGTTTTTATTTTTAATTTAAAACATTCTAATCGCTCAGTAAAGGAAAAAATACCAGGCGGCATTAGGATCATCATAGTCTTGACATATAGAAGGCTCATTCTTGGAACGTTTCTCATAACACTCATTAGAAGTTGGCTTCTTGTATACAGCTATACCAACTTTATTAAGTTTATCCCTGCTGATAGACACCACTTCCCAACACATTGCTTTTGTTAGAGCCTTCATTTCTGTAGACGGGGTCATAAATGTCAGACTTAATATACCAAAATTGAAACGCTTAATAGTAGCAAACAATAGTGTACTATCATTTACCGTTCCATATTTCTACATCTTCGGGCAGCTTCTGATAAATAGGAGTAGCAGACCATACAAAGAAACCACCAGGTCGCAATACTCTATTCAACTCCAAGAGAAGTTTGCCACCTACATGTGCACAAATAGTGAACTTCCAAAATTATAAAAGCCAGTTTATTTACATGGATTATATCTAATCTAAATGCCAAAATGATGCTGGTGAAATGCTAAATTTTGCCGCATAAAAATTTCAAGCTTGTATGACCAAAATTTCATCTAACCACATTCACTGCTGTAAAAGTTAGGTTATTGACATATTGAAATACCTTCTATATGCCACGGAACTCTACAGCGTGCACAATGAATGGCATCAAATACTCTAGCAGGGAAGGGAAGCCTCTTTGTGCCCATCACAGCAGATATAGCAGGAATTCCCCTTTCAAGTGCAAATTGTACCTGAGCTTCATGTTCATCTTTTGGTGCAAATGACATTGCAAGTACATCTCTTTCAAAGAGAAAGCCACCAAAGCTGGCAACGCCGCATCCAACATCCAATATCACACGTGTTTGTTTGCCCCAGGCAATATCAGGTACAGACTACATCATCAAAGTTTGTTCTCAGCAAGATCAAGAAAACATATTACATGTCTGCAATTCTGCCTAGCAATTCTAGGATGAAAACGTAAAAATTTCACAAGAATTTTCCCTTAGATTGTATAACTAGATGGAATATTTTTTCCTAAACATTGGCCATAAAAATCTTCAAACAAGTAATTAGGTCCAAATATTATGTTTCCATTTTGAATTATATCTTCCAAAATTGAATTTTAATTAGAACTAGGTGAACTGATAAAAAGATATAAAGAGATGTCTAATGAGTAATTAGATGAGAAATTTGCTCTAGTGGAGATCTAACAGAGCATTATTTGTTATCGAAACTGACAGTACATGTATTATGGATTTAATTATGGAACATTAGAACAAACACATACGGTCAACATTGACAGTGAAACAAAATATATTTACCTGTTGTATGGTGTCAATGTAATGAAGCGCACCATGTTTGAATTGGGTTCCACCACCAGGAAAAGTAAGGTACTCGCCTGTAACTTTCACCCAATTCTGGTGCCCCTTGTATTCAGCAAGCTTAGTGTGTGGAACGTTGGAATACCATATCTGAAAGAGAACATTTTTTTTTTAATTAATCAAATGTTATACCAATAATGAAAATTGACAAAGCATCCTGATTTATTTGTACCTTCTCTCTGCTTTTGGGCCATTCGATTGGGCGTTTATATCCTTCAGGAAGAGCGACAAGGCAGGTAGGAGGATCTTCAGGACATTGCCTTTCTCTGTGTTCATAGTGTTTAGTAGTTTTAAGGTTCCGAATCGCCTTCAAGTTGTCAAGGCATGGAATGTAGTCAGGGCCGGCAGTGACATTGCAGAGTTTCCAATTGAACCCGGTAGATTGCTTGGAGGATTTTTGAGACTCGGTTTCAGACTTTGACTCTGCTGCCTGAGTTGAAAAAGATCCAGTTTGAGTTGTAGTTTCATTCAGAAGCTCTGACTGGCCCCCAGAAGGGAGTAGCTCATTAGAACCCTGGTTTTTGGTATTTTCATCTGTTTTCTTCTCATTAGACCTTTCATCGGACTCTTGGTTACCACTTTGATCTGCCTTTTCTTCTGTCTTACTATCTGTTGTTTCACTCGACTCATCCTTTTTATTTTCACTTGCATCTGAACCAGATTTATTATCGTTTGAATCCGATTTTTTCTCGCTCTCATCAGAATCGGACTTCTTCTCACTCTCATCAGAATCGGACTTCTTGTTGTCCTCATCAGAACCAGATTTGTTATTGCTCTCATCAGAACCAGATTTGTTATTGCTCTCATCCGAATCAGATGTCTTCTTGTTCTGATTTGGATCAGTATATGTCATCTTGGTATCTTCAGGAGACTTATCTTCAGGCTTTTCATCCGATTTCTCTTCCTGCTTTCCGGGCATAACAGGGTTGTTTTCGGACGGCTTAGCATTGTTATCCTCCTTGGTAGCTTCCTCGGGCAGATCTCCCTTCTTATCTTCAAACTTCTGAGGATTGCTATTAGTGGTGTCAGTTGCCTGATTCTTCACCTCGCTCTGTCCTTTCACCTCATTTTTATTCGACTCATCTACATTTTGCACCGGAACTACAGACGATGTCATCATCCATAGCCCAACCAAGCATAGAGCAACAAACACAACAATCGTCACCGTTGAGCAGTAACTCGACGGAGATCGTTTATTGTCTATTCTACTATATCTCGCTTGTGCCATGTTGTCACTTATCAAAAGGTGGAATTCTTTGCAGATAGTTTAGACCTGTTCGGGAATACAAACAACGGTTAAATACCATCCACAATGTTGAAAATCGAATGCAGAATACTGAAGAATCTTTGGATGATCAATAACAGCTTCCAATCATATAAAATTTGTGATTCACCATATATATAACTAGGTTTTTGAGTTCTTTAATTTTCCTTAATTCATGGCATTGCCAAATCATGATATCATTCAAGAAACACATATTATCTATGAAGCATAGACACAAACATGATAGTAATGTGAGAAAATGATGTAATTCAATTTAATCACATGTGTCAGTATCGTGTGAGTATCATGTCTGACACCGAACACGCTTCAATCAAAAGTGTAGGTGCTACATAACATATATCACTAATGGATTGGACGCATTATTAAGGAGAAGTAGCAGATCTAATAGATTGATGGAATACGTGTGAGCTAGTAAATCAAAACAACAAGATAAAAAATGAATGAATAAAATTTTGCACATGAAATGAAATAGCAGAAGAAAATACAAGTTAAGCGATCAATCAAGAAACGGTCACGTAGATGCATAGAATAAAACGTGGAAAGGAAAAGTGAAATGAATAAAAGGAAAAGCGCGTGAAGCGAGAAGTGGATAAATGTGTGAAGGTACGAGAATAGAAAGAAATCGATAACACATTACCTATTATGAAAGAAGCAGATCTGAGAGAGAATAGTTATCTCTGCATTGTGGTGTTGTAACGCATGAGGAACGAACGAAGAAAGAAAAAGGATGAGAAATGAAATCTTGAATTGGGATGGTGAAAGGAAGAAGAGTTATATATACGAAAGATGATGATTTTGGTGGGGTAAAGTTGATAGGGAATAATAATAATAATATTAAAATATTGAAAATTGAATGTGATGGGAATGGGGCAATGGGTTAAGGGAAAAGGATGAAGAAGGATAGAGTTGGATTGAGTGAAGAAACAGAGACCAAAGAAAGGAACGAAAAAAACAGAGACTAGGAGAGAGTGACGGCCGCATAGAATCCGTGAAACACCATGTGGGGGGTCGCTAAATAAAGACCTAAACTGCATTAATTTCGCTTCCCTTTTTTCTTATTAAGACCTTCAAAATATCTGTGAACTTAAATTAACAAAGTATTCATTTTCTCTTATTTTCTTTTTTCCTTATTGTTTATAGATCATTTTTATAAAATAATTGATGAAATTAAAATGATGGTTTTATTTTTATAATAAAATAAAAATAATCATGCTATTATATTATTTTTTAAATCAATCTTAAAACAAAAAATGTATACAAGATGACATGTGAAAATATGTTTTTTCTCATAAAAAGGGGATAGGGTGCAACACAAAAAAGAAAATATTTAATACCGTATATAGGAGGAGTGATATAAAATGCTATTGCTTAACTTTGAAAAATAACTATGCAACAATAGTTTTTTTTACCACTTTTGGTAACACTACCAAAAGTAGTAAAAAAAAATTAGGTTTTTATGCATGTGGTTATGAGTTTAATTAAGATTAAAGAATTCATCTTGTGTGTCTCAGAGATTTTTCAACGGATATTATTCACCGTTATATGGCGGTAAAAACTTCATATCAATATCATATTTAAAAAATTGAAAAATCATGTTCATTTTATTAAGTCAACTTTTGTTTAACTTTTTTTTTACAAAACTTTTGTTTAACTTTTTTTTAAGGGTGGCATTTTACCATGGGAAGGTACAATCCCTTCCCACCATGGGAAGGTTTTTTTTAACCACTAGATTGAAAGGAAACATTGATATTACTATAGGCTGTCAACACCATATATTTTTTCTCATTGTCATCAACCTCCCAATGTCATTCACTCTCAGCTTTCTGCTTCCATTCCTTCTATAGGAGACAAATAATAATAATAGCATCTATACGGCCTATTTCTGTTTGGTTTGGAGTAAGTGGAAAGGGACAGATTGCAAGCTTTCTAAAAAATTCAATAGAAGAAGCCGGAGAAGATGACCGGAAAGTCACCGGCGGTGGCTCTCCGACGATGTGTCCAAGCCCATAATGAAAGAAGTGGTTCAATAGAGAGAACTTGCGATGAGGATCACAGATATTTGTGTGCTTTTTTAGCGTAAAAACAAAGCTGAATGGTTCAGATCCATGGTAGTATGCTGCTACTATGCTGCTTAATAAGAAGTGGTTCAATTGATTAATTTTTTTTGTTCATGATTATGTTGCTCTTTGCTAGAATTGTTGTTGCTGCTGCTGCTGCAGCTATAAAATTTCTGTGATCATCAATTTCAAATTGTTGAGGAATTTTGGGGTTGCAATAAAGTTTGGTTTTTTGGAATCAAATGGCCGCCGTGGCGGCTTGCCGGCGGTGGTTTAACTGGATTTGCTAGCTATGGAATTGGAGCTTCCAAATGTATTCCAGTAAGACGAGAGGTAGAAGACAGTGAGCAGAAAAATATAGTATAGACAGCCTATAGTAATATCAATGTTCCCTTTCAATCTAGTGGTTAAAAAAAACCTTCCCATGGTGGGAAGGGATTGTACCTTCCCATGGTAAATGCCACCTTTTTTAAGCACAAACTTTTTCTTTAGCTTGTTACACGAGTAATGGTGACATTCATTTATTTTTTTAGATAGAAGAATAATGGTCAGATTATGACATGGTTTTGTACTTGCAGGCTGCAGCCATAAAGTCTGCCGTCCATCCCTTACAATAACTAATGAAAATACAGTACTTCCATTTGTAGGAGTATTAATTAGTTGACAAGTACTAGTAATTAAGAATGGTTAGTTAACTATATAATGCACTCCATGTAAATACGAGTAGTAGATTATTTCAATCAACTATATCATGAGTTCAATCCTTAGGAAAATACACTCCATGTAAACAAACTATGCTAACCTCAAGACAACATGCATAAGTACTTTTTTTTTACCGGATTATGAAATTGTTTGTCTTTTTTTTTAAGAAGAGACAGAATAGTAGAAATTTGTTTTTTTAGGAGAGAATAGTAGAAAATTGGTGGTATTGATTTACTTTCTTGATATATATATTCATTGTACGTATAGGTTGTACATGGATGGACCTGAGTAGATCTAAAACGTGGCACCCACCACCATATGGGGATGTTTGTGATCTAAATATTCCTCATTATTCTTTTTAAATCATTTTGCTAACTCAAACAAGAACGGAGGAATATAATAAATCTAGGAGAATGCACGATGTCGCACATCACGGGGTCGGTGGAACAGGGTAGTTAAAAAGGCGCGTAGTATGGATTAGGAACGTGAAGTGTGAGGCATAGTGCGATGCTATTGCTCGGTTGGCTTGGCTTGAAGACCAACTGTCATAGCCGCGGTCCAGGACAGTCCCAAGCTGGTTTCTTTGAATATGTCTAATAAGAGAGTATTGTTAACGAGTGTCTTCGAAATAGATTGAGTTATATTTGACTAACTTAGTCTTTATATTAGATTGGATTATTTTTAGACTTAAACTCGTCCATTAAGCCGATCCAATCTGATGAAGTTTGGGTCCAACAAGAACAGGACGATATTGAGTATGCCCTGAGACAAGTCGTCAATACATAATTTTTTTTTAAGAATTAATCAAAAAAATTAAATCATAAAAAACAATAACATAGTCAAAAGTGTCACGGTCTTACGAACTAATCAAAAGTAATAACAACTTTGTGTTACAGATTAATTACAGTTTGTATTTTAAATCACCAAAATAAATGGTGCATAAATTGAAGAGTACAGTTTTTTTTTGAAGGAAAATTAAAGAGTACAGTTGTCACTCGGAAAATAGCAATTTGCCATGATGTGAGTCTGAGTTGAAGAAGCGACGACATGGGCTAAGTCATAGGAGATGATGAGTTGCGACGTGCGAAGTGAACCCTAGATTGAGGGTTTATATTCAAAATAGAAAGCGAGTCGTGGTATTATGGATATGAAAGAGTTGTGTCTGGGACCGAGCCTGAGAGAGTATGTTAAATAATATTTAAAAAAATGTCCTCAGATTAAATTGGGACAGGACGGGTAACTCGAGGGTTAACCCAAACCAAATCTCAGTTTATGTTACAATAGAAACTCTTTAATTTAATTACTCGGTAAATTAATAAACTCTCTAAAATAATAAATTTGTCCGGTCCCGACTTAGGCCAATGTAAAAAATTGAAAAACTCGATAAAATAATAAGATAATAATTTTTCGGAAGATCCCTTTATAATTTTTGGTCCCAAGAAAATCATAAATTAATAATTCATAGAAACTGAAAAAAATATATTAAGTATACATTGAACACATTTGTTCCTCTTGTTTACATTTACTGTACTTCAAAAGTCATTATTGATTTCCAATGCATATGAACGCAGTAGTTACTAATTTACGTTGAGTCTCAAGGTTCGCTGCAACGTAATTCTAAGAGGCATAGACTAATTTGCCTTTTTGTTTGGTATGTACAGTATAATTACTTAAAAACTCTTTAAATTAATAATTATTAATTTATCGATAAATTAATAACTCTATAAATTAATAAATTTCTCTGGTCCTGACATTATTAATTTATAGAGTTTTAACTGTATGCACACTATCTTGTCTTATGATTTTTGTCCTTGTTATTCCTTTGACCGGATCAGACCCGACGCATTGGGTTCGGGTAGGGACGGTTTGTGAGACAAGGTTGGGTCCAACAAGAATGGGACAATACTGGAGGTGGTACAACAAGAGGAATAGGAGGAGGAGCATCCTCTACTTTCGGGGGTCGTGGTGGGGGATTCTCGGATTTGGCATTTCCGGAATCATGCACATCTTCAACTAAAAGAAGCGGCGACACAACAGGAGGTTCATTTTGAGGTAAATCATCATTTGGGGGATCAACAGGAACATCCATGACTGAAAACAGTGTGAAGCAGAGTCAGAAAATGAACACAGTTTCTGCACTGGTACAGTCCAGATTACGAAATCCGGAACGCATGAATGCAATCCGGATTTCAAATTCCGGAAAAGTACACTGAAGATCATACAACGTGATCAAATGTTAATCGCCTAAAAATCGACTAGGGAAAGGTTTATATACATATTACCTTTGTATTCAGACGAAAATGATGATGTTAACCCCCCTTGATGGCCAGATTGCTGCTCCAAACCATTATTTCGCCCAAATTGAGTGTTTTTTAGAGGTGTAGGGAGTGTTTTTGATAAAGGTGGTGTGCTTCAGCTAGGTTCTGGAGAACTATATATAACCTAGCTGTCTGGATTACGTTTTTCGAAAAAAAAACGACTACTTTTCCCGCCTGATTTAAATACAGGGCGTGCGGATTTTCTACTCTGGAATACAACCATTGTGTCCGGATTATGTTTTCCGGATTGTATTTCACCCTGCCCAAAGTCAAGTTTCGCAAGTCCCATAGGGCAGAGTGATTTCCCAATCATTTCAGATTATATGATCCGAATATTGTTCGGATTATATAGTCCAAATAAAGGGTATTTTGGTCAAAAAAAAGGGCGTGCGAGAAGGCGCATATGGTGGAAAAAGTAATACTCCGAACATGCACGTCATAAACAAATGTTTCCATTTAGATCGTCACGCTACCTAAATCCAATCCAAATGCATAATCTTTCGAAATCACGATAACACCCTTGATCATTTCGTTACATGACAAAAATACCCCTGCAGGTGAAACGTGTTATCCTCTAATTGAATCTCCGGCGGTGAAGTGAAAAGGAACCCAGCATCCTCATCAATTCATTTCCTCTCTCGCACTCCTCCTCCTTCAATTCAAAGCTCAGGGCCAATTCCGTCAATTCCCTCACCTGAACGCATTGGATCTGCAACTGCGTATAAACGAACACAACTCGATTCAGCTACACAAAGCAACGAATTTATCCGAGGGATTTGTTCTGTATTTGCTGTAATGTGTAAGCGCAGATGAAAGGAGGAAATGGTTATATCTTCAGAGGGAGGCATGTTTCTGTAGCAGTAGCCTTAGTTGCTATTGTTCTTTTTAGCACATTATTGTGGACATGGGAAACAAATCCAATAGCCTCCACTTTAAGATCAGCTCATGAATGGTATCACATACCTTCAGGTTTGTATTCCTTTATGCAAATTTCTTGTAGGTTTGGAAACAATTTATGCTTTGTTTTAACTATTCTTGCAACAACTAGAATTAAAGCTGCTTCCAGAGTAGATAAGTTTTTCGATAGAATAGGAGGATCTTACTTTCATTATATAAGGAACAAAAAGAAAAACTTATCAGTGAGACATACATTGGTAATTTACCCCTAATGACAAGTAGATTTCTATTCTTGAACGAAGAAGATGTATATCAAGTAGGGAAGTGCTATTTATTTTAAACAGAACGCACACGAAACACAAGAATGCATGTATTTTCATAATAATCACTGGCTTCTTAGTTTGGTAGTTTACACAATACAAGGTAGGTAGTTGGTGAAATTGCTAATAAAAAAAGCGCTTGTCGGTTTCTTGCATGTGTGTTTCGTCAAAATTAGCATCATTCGAAGAAGTATAATAGGAACTGGAGATGAAAATGGTAACTGATTGTAAGAATAAAGATGAAGAAAAGGGGATTTTTCTTTGATAGGGGTTAATTATCCCCAATTCATTGGTATGTCAATAACTCTATAAATGTTCCTAATGCAACCTCTCATGTAGGATTTGATTTTTACAGTTTAACCGGCTTATAGTTGATTGATTGTTACTTGTTGATTTTGAAACCATTTCATGTTTGTGTTTTCTTATTACGTTTTCATTAACCTGATATTTTTTCATCATTAACTATACTGAGGAGTTTTTTTTATTTTTTCTGTCAACGCATCTGCTTAGAATTTCCTGCGGAGGTCCCAATAGATTCAGTGGGAACTACAAAGCCGAAAAAAGGTGTGGAAAAATCCTTAACCCCCCTGGCAGAAAATGAAACAAAATTGCAAGTTGGTGTCGAGGGTGCAGCAGCCATAGATTCTCATCCAAAATCTCCGGAGTCTCCTTTTAAAAAGAAAGTATCTCCAGAGTCTCCTTTTCAAAAAAAAGAATCTTCGGAGTCTTCTCCCAGAAAAAAAGAATCTTCGGAGTCTTCTCCCAGAAATGAAGGTAGATTTTATTTTTTCATTCTTTATTTCTCCACGGCCAACATTTTTTGCTATTCCATAAATGCATCTCTATTAACTAAAGTTTTCTGCAACTAGTTTTTTGGTATACTCATCCATCTTAGAGCTAATAAGCATGACATTTTGTCAAACTATTTCTGGCCGGATATATTTTTCTTTAGTCATTTCAATTTTATTACTTGCATACATATCATTCAAGTTGCAGATATTAATGTTGGGAACCAAAGAAGAAGGAAAAAAAAAGAAGAGGCTTTATCATTATATGATTGAATGGAACAAAAGGTGGTAAAACATCCAGCAAGGGCTGTACAACTGGTTTTATTCAGTCATGCTCACACAATAACCATCCACGCCCTTAAATGGACCTTTCACTCCCTAACCTCCCAACAGCCCTTTAAGAAATCGATAACCAACCTCTAGCTCTCTGCTACTTGTTTCTCCTGGTTTAACCCTCCAAACCGGGTTCACTGGTCGTGGCTTGTGCCTATTAGAATATTAGAATATCTCTCTGTATTAATGTGTATATTATTAGAAAGATATTCTAATATTCTAATCGTGCCTAACAATTGAAAACAGAAGATAGTTTCTCTTCAATCATTCTGATGTCTTGACTATAATTTCTCTTTGAGCTGGCCGTTTTGAATTAGTTGTTTCCTCTTGAATCACAAATTGTCTTACGACATCAACTTGTTTCTCTTCTTTCCATTGCTACAACTATATAAGACCTAAGAGGTACTATTTCAAGTATCATGTGCATGTCTTTAAAACTACATAGTTGACCTCCATGAATTCATGCAACCTAAGCCTAGAAGTAGAAGTTTGCTTTCAAATATTAATCTTTGTGATAGAAAATTATACAATTTACAAAATTAGAGGTGTTATTATGAAAAATTAGGAACTTCTGTTGAGAGTCTCCACTTAGTAGCATCATGTCACTCAGTGCAATCTAGAGTTAAGGTTCTAACAAATGACCCTGTACGTGGAAAATGGCCACAGTGCTCCAACTACTACCGCACCAGAAAATTAGCAAATACTCTGCATGTTATATGTTTTTTCCCTGTTTGAATTTGCTTAAACCTTGTTTTTTTCATTCTTCAATGAAGTTTGAAGAACACGTTTAATTTTGATTGGATTTATGCTTTGCAGCTTGTGATTACGCCAAGGGTAAGTGGGTTGCAGATAGCAGGAGACCGCTCTATTCTGGTTTCGGCTGTAAGCAGTGGTTATCATCAATGTGGTCATGTAGAATGACACAACGGCCAGATTTTTCATTTGAGGGATACCGCTGGCAGCCAAAGAATTGTGATATGCAAGAGTTTGACCGATCTAAGTTCTTGAGAAAGTAGGTATAATTCTTTCTTTTTCTTTGTTCTAGTTGTTAATAACACCTCTCAACAGGATTATTTTCTGGCTGCAATATTTTTTCGAATTTTGTCTGGTACCGTGCTATGAAGTTTTTTGGTTTGATGTTGTTGATTATTGGAAGTAACATGGTTCCAACATGCTGTGGAACCTTTATTTCTTATAAATGTGGAAAACTTATTTATTTCTCAAAGTGTATATAATCTACGTGAGTATTGGTTTAAATGTTGGTTTGTGAGCAGTGTTTAATGCTAACATGGTATGTAGGATGAAGGACAAAACAATTGCATTCATTGGCGATTCATTGGGCCGTCAACAATTTCAATCTTTGATGTGTATGGCCACTGGTGGAGAAGAGAGTCCAGAAGTTCAAAATGTGGGATGGGAGTATGATCTTGTAAAACACCGCGGAGCTATACGTCCTGATGGCTGGGCTTACAGGTTTACCAAGACTAATACCACCATCTTATATTATTGGTCAGCTAGTTTATGTGATCTTGTGCCGCTAAACATCACAGACAAACATACTGACGTTGCCATGCATTTAGACCGTCCACCCGCTTTCATGAGACAGTATCTCCATCGCTTTGATGTTTTGGTTCTCAATACAGGACACCACTGGAACCGTGGGAAGCTCAATGCAAACAAGTGGATAATGCATGTTAATGGAACGCCAAATGAAGACAAAAAGATTGCAGAAATTTTAAATGCCAAAAACTTAGCAATCTACAGTGTAGTCAAGTGGCTTGATTTGCAACTTGTTTCGCATCCCCGGCTCAAAGCTTTCTTCAGGACTTTATCGCCTAGGCATTTCTTCAATGGGGATTGGAATACTGGTGGGAGCTGCGATAACACTATCCCGCTATCAAATGGTAGTGAAGTCTCCCTGGAAGGATCTAGTGATCCAGTTATTGCAGGTGCACTAAATGGTACAAAAATTAAGATACTGGATATAACCCCTCTTTCACAGTTGAGGGATGAGGCTCACATGTCGCGCTACACTATTAGAGGAACTCTCAACTCCAGTGACTGTTTGCATTGGTGCCTACCTGGAATTCCAGATACATGGAATGAACTCCTAGTTGCTCAAATATAGTGTTTGTCACAGTATAGTCAACCCCTCCCTCTTTCTATTAGTGTTTTGGGGGGGATCAGAATCTGTCAATTCTTTGTGGTCTAGGAAGTCCTGACCAAGCATTCTTGTGTCAAATGTATTTCACAATTTACTCTCCCACTAAATAGTGAATAGGATTCTGATGTTTTGAACCAAGAGACTAGTCAGGAGTCAAAGGACATTATTTGGTGAAGCATGAGCTAAATACCATCTGCGGCGGTGCGCGAGAGATGACATGGCCTTTATTGATCAATTTGAAATAATTTTATAATAGTTTGTATCAATGTATATGTATGATAGTTGGCTTGAATAAGTAAAGAAATGGTCCGGAAAAATTCTGTGTGATTTGAGTATAAGAATTGTCTCTCCAGCTTGCAAGCGTTCATAATATGGTTTGGTTAGAATTATCCAAATTCAGCATCAAATTTACTTCAAAACTTCTTTGGCTTATTACTTATTTATTTTAATCTGAATTTCTCTCAACATTTCATTCAGCGGCGAAGCTAACAATATTTTTACGAGGTGGCCATATATATATTGCACCTAAAATCGAACTTGAGGTAACAAAATATATATTATTAGAGGTAGCCAAATATAAAAATATACCTACTAACTCAATAATTTAATTTTTTTTTGGGGTAGCCATAGCTACCCCTTGGTTGTACAAGCATTCGCCCCTGCATTTCATAGTTGTATCTTCACACATTGAGACAGACCAATGATGCCTACCTAACAGCTCGAAATTCAAAATAGTTGAAAACCATCTTCAACGAGATATATTTAGTTGGTCACAAGTCACAACTCCAAATAAAAAGTATTTTTGGACACATACATATAAAGTTGTACATCATTTAATTTTTGTAATAAAATACATCATTTTTGTACCAAATAAAATAAAATGCATCATTTAATTCTTTTATCTTTTCACTTTTTTGAGTGTATGCTTAAATGTTGTGTCTAAATTGACCACACAAGCCTTCATCGTCAACTAGTATGCCATGCGCTTGTTAAAAAGTTAGTAAATAAATCATTGGAGTGACAAGAATTTTTGGACATGGAATGAGAATATACACTATGCACCCCTCGTGTCTAGTTCACAGCTTCAATAAAGAAGCTTTAAAATGATAAAGAGGAAAACTTGGGAATCCTCAACAAAATTCCCACTCAAAAAATTGACGCTGAATGGAGTAATAGTCGGACGTTTCAAAATCATTTGCAGGTGGAAGGTTTTAAATAAGAGTATTACTTTTCCCACCCTATGGCCTCCTCGCGCGCCCTACGCAAATTACAAACATATCCTCCGGATTATGTAATCCGAAATATAGGTAAAACCTCCGGATTATATAATCCGGACAGTTGCGAGCTATAAAAGGAACTTCACCCCCCATTTTTACAGTTTTACAGTTTCACTTCTCTCTCTCTCTCTCTCTCTACATTATCCCAAAATCCGGACACCAAAAATCTTGACCAAATTTGGAGTTTTCTTGCTCAAAAGCACCGCATTTCAACCCTTGTCAAGCATCATGGAAGGTAAGTTCGATTTCTCTACACAAGCAAGTTCAATTAGTTCGTATTTTTTTTTTGAATTTCGTTCGAATGAAATCCGGATTTCGTTTTCCGGACTAGGTTGTTGCTCCTCCGGATTACGAAATCCGGAGTAACCCAGAACGTTGTTTTGTTTCTGTTTTGTGCTGTTTGATTGTGCTGTTTGATTGTTATTGTTGATTACCCTAATTTGAATGTTACAGAAAGTTCAACATCAGATACCCGACGCGTAAGAGAGGCAGGGCATGCTTCCCATAGGAGAGAGCGTTCTCGACGGATGCAGGAGGAAGGTGGTCTTCGTCCGAGGCGTCGGGGTGGTAGAGGACGCCATGCTGATGTCGAGCATCAACGGTATATGGAGCAGGCGCAGGAGCAGGCTGATGCTGATGTGGAATTGCAGCATATGGAGGAGCAGGAGCTTGAGGAGGAGCTACAGGGTATGGACCAGGAGATGGAAGATGCCGAGCCACAGCAAAGGCGAAAGAAGAAGGAGAAGGTGGTGGACCCTGAGCCACTACAGGACTATCCCGATGGCCCACACCAGACTGACCTGCTGTGGAGGTATCATGTGCACGTGGCCAGGGTATGCACTGTTAAACTCACTTTATATATGATTTATATTTGGAACTGCCTGTTTATGTACTGTTTAAACTCACTTTATTAATTTTAAATATATGCAGTGGCGTGGAAAATTAAAATGCATCAACAACGGAAAGAAGATAGAGGCGATGCATGATGATGATACCAGACCTATCATGGCTGCACGGTGGTGGGAGAGCAGATTGCGTCGCACAGGCCTTGGTTGGCTCCAGGATACGAGCTACACGATTATTGATCATGGGCTGATATGTGCTTTCGTGGAGAGGTGGCACGAGGAGACTTCCAGCTTCCACCTTCCGTTTGGGGAGATGACGGTCACATTTGATGATGTGGCCGCTTTGCTGCATATCCCCATTGACGGCATGCTCCTATCCCACAGGTCCATAACACGGGATGAGGCAGTGGAATGGATGGTGGAGTACTTGGGGTCTGATATGGGTGATGCACTCAAAGAGATCGAGAAGACCAAAGGTGCACATTGCAGATTTAACTACTTGGAGAGGATATTCAAGGAGCGGTTGAAGGAGCAGAGGGATTTGGTGGAGGAGTATGGTGTGACTGAGGAGGTGGAGAGGTTGCGGGACCAGGCTGTCCGCATATATTTGCTGTACTTGGTGGGCATCACGATCTTCAGTGACAAAAGCCAGTGGAATGTCCATGTTGTCTACCTGAAGTACTTCAGAGACCTTGATATTTGTGCTGGTTTTTCGTGGGGAGCTGCGGCACTAACTCAGTTGTATAAGGAGCTCAACAATGCTGCACGTTGGAACACCAGTCAGCTGCAGGATACCTGAGTTTGCTGCAGGTATAAATTAAGAACTATGTTTTATTTTTTTTTAATTTAAGTGTATATGGTTTGTATATTTATATGTGGTTGTCTTTGGTGCAGGCTTAGGTGTTTCATCACTTCATATGTATGGGCATCAAGGATGTCTGGGAGGGATATGTGGAGAATTTGTATCCACGCGTGATGCTTTTTGTGCCACTGCATGGTTTAGGCACAGTGGACCAGTACAGGAGCTATCTAGATGCGCTGGATTTGACGAGGGTTGTCATGGCCCCATATGGAGAGCACGTCCATTTGAGCGGGTCAGCCTTTACTCTGGATGGCTGAGATGCGGAGAGCGCATGGTGAGATACCTGCCGGAGAGGGTGCTTCGCCAGTTTGGGTGGGTTCAGACCATACCGAGACATCCTGTTCAGAGTGCACCTGTTGATCTTAACTTGGCGGAGATCACAAACCGCTTTCAGCGTGCACTTGATTATGCACTGACACCTCAGGAGTTGGGACAGGTTGCAGTTCATGGTGTGGAGGTAGCAGATGGATACATCGACTGGTTTTACCAGGTGTCTCATCCACGCATGATTCTTACAGACATGCCGGTACCGGTGCCACAGCCACCAGAGCGTGAGGTCCTTGATGCCCGAGCTGCTCAAGATGATGGAGACCTTGCGTACTTACAGCTTAGCGGTAGGATGAGCCGCATCAGAGACCACATCTATGATGTGATGAGAAGCGGTCTGGTGCCGAAAGGGAGTGAGGAATGGCAGCATTTGGAGGATGCCTTGAGAGAGGTGCATGATGCCAAAGTTTACCGTCGTCGGAAAGCTACTGAGGGTGGCAGAGGTGGTGGCAGAGGTGGTGGCAGAGGTGTAGTTATTAGGGACTGATAATTTTATGTAATTTTATTGTTTGAATATTTTGGATAATTATGTTATGTACCATTTGGATAATTTTGATATTTTATTAAAGTTTAAAAATTATATTATGTTGTTAATTTTGATGTTATAATTTGATTTTCTCGTTTGCGTATGGTCAAAGGCCAAAAACATTGACTGAATTTGCTCTAAAACAGAGGCTCAGCCAAAACAGATGGCTTCTGCCTCTGAACTGATGCACTCCTGATTATAAACCCCGAACATATTTAACACTTTCCGGATTATATAATCGGGAACTGTCGTTCACCCCCCCTTTTGTTGACTTTCAACGGGGTGATTTACATGTTTCGGATTATATAATCCGGAATATCTCTAACGTTTCGGATTATATAATCCGGACCACTATTTTTATAACTGGTATCATCAACCATCAGGGTGAATGGTGTCAAACTACACGAATAAATCCGGAATATGTATTCCGGAACTGGTTCGGAATAGATAATCAGGACGAAGGGTATTTTGGGAAAAAAATAGGGCGCTCTAAGAAAGGCATAGGGTGGGAAAAGTAACTCCCTTTAAATAAAGATCACACACTTCAAATGTCACATAATCATCCGATCCACAATCATTGCTTTATTTGCAAAAAAAATAAAAAATTGTCTTCTTTTTAGTATTAAAATGTACTCCATTAGTATGTTTTTTGGTGCACATAATAATGTAGATTATTAAATCATATAGTTACATGTTACATTTAATTTATTTTTAGGTAATATAAATCATTTAGGGTGCGTTTGTTTCAAGTTATATTTTTTTTCGAGGTAATAGTTTAAAACCATAAAATAAACACTATTATTAAAACTTTTATAAATAAATAAAATTTCGCTACCAATTATCGTCCAATCCCACTCTTTAAAATCCTACATTAAAAATTTGTTTAGTTTTTTTTAAGGGAATTTACCTTTTTTATTTTTTAGGGGTTTAGAAATTGTTATTCATACTCGCACTCATTTCTTTCTCTCCGATCGTAAACGCTACTATAAGTAGGGGTGTGCAAATAATTTGGTTAACGATAACCAAATGAAAATTGCTTTTCTGAAATAGAATACTTCCTTTTGACACAAGTAAATGACCAAATTACCCCCAGCGGCAGTTAACAACTGCTGGGAAAAACGCCGGTAGTTAACTACCGTTGAGTGCCAGCGGTTGTTAACAACCGCCGAAGCTGAAGGTAGCGGTTGTTAACTGCCGCTACGTGCTTGCCCATTTTCCAGAAGCTCATTTCCATTTTCCTGAAGGTTTCCTAACCAATTTTCATTTTCATATTCATTTTCATCTAAGATTTTCATCAAATAACCACTTGAAAATTCTTCTAAAATTTTCATATAATAACCAATTGATACCTAAACATATTCATCCAATATTTAACACGAACATGGTAAAATTAAAACGCAAGAAATAATATAAAACGAACGTACGTATATGTCATAGAAATAGGAAAATGTATGGAACATGTCATAATAATACATCATGATCATCATAGTCAAAAAATACATAAAAAAATCATAATACTAATCAGCCCTGCCTACCCTGCCTCTGTTGCCCCCTGCGTCGCCTGGAAATCTGATAAGTAAGTGCAGGCTCAGTAGCACTAGCTATCCGCATGACCTCCTGGACAATCTCCTCTTTGGTCATCTCGGCTTGCCTGGCCACAATATCTTCGGCTATGTGAGCCACATCCCGGACGATCGTCAGTGTGTCAGGCATCTCTCTGGCATGCTCCACCTCAATCAGCTGCTCCACGTTCGCCGGCCTGGGAAGGGATCCCTCATCAGGTGGGAGAATGCGAGGGTGAGAGACTCTGGCATACCAAGCCATGTAGCCAGGAACATGCTGCGATGGTGTCTCACACCCATCTACCCAACCAAGTACTAACCATGCCGCAGCGTCCATCAACACAGTAGTCAGCATCTGTGTAGGCACCAGAGGGACAACTGAAGGATGTCTGGGAACGTCCTGGACAAAGGAGAACTGCCTCTTCACCCGCTCAGGCAAATGACGGTACACCCTCTCCGTCCCGCACATGAGCCATCCCGAGTAAGTCACAAGATATTAAATGGGTGCACGTCTCTGCGATCACCATAGGTAGAAAACCTGACGTCATCCACCTCCAAGCGATCCAGGCGTGAGCGGTAATGGTGCACACTTTTATGGCCTTTGCTAGTGAGCCATCTCCCAGCACATGGTGTCCGCGGGTCCCAATCCGGGTTACGCTTCCTTGGGTAAGGACCTGGCAAATGCTCCAAAATCCATCCCTGCAACAAAATAAAAAATACACAAAAATAATTATTCGAGTTAAAACTTCAATAAATCTAAAACATTATAAAATAATCTAACATGATAATAAAATTTATAAAATAAATTCATAAAGAAATTAAGATAAATATTACCATAAAAAGAGTCGCAGAGCCAGCCATCGTTATGTTATTCAAGATAACAGAATCATCCAGATAATCATAGAGGTAGGCTAAGGTCATCCCTCCCCATGACCACTTCCCAATCGCCCCCAAGTCCGCCATGCAATCCAGATATATCAAGTCGATGTGTCTGTTCGTTTTGTTAGTGAACAGCGCACAACCGACGAGATATAGAAGGAAACTCCTCACACAACACGCCCTCCTCCTGGCTCTCTCCTGCATCTCCTCCCTCGACTGTGCATGCTCAAGTCGTCTAGCCTCAGTCAGGTGCTGCTCATAAACCCGCTTCAGTGCGGGATAACTCATATGACTAGGAGATTCATCCCTAACCTGAGCTCTGGCATCAGCATTTGACATGCCCAACAACCTGGTCATCATATCAATAGATCGGCCCCGATCCATCGACTCATCGTGCTCCAACATGCGGCCGTAAATAGGAATGTGCAGAAGATTATGCACATCGTCCAGAGTGATCGTCATCTCCCCCACAGGTAGATGAAAACTACTCGTCTCCGTGTGCCACCTCTCGCATAGAGCACGTATCATCGCATGGGTCATAGTCGAATACCCAACGTGTATCAAACCATGGAGGCCAGACCCCTCCACAGGCTCCCAAAACCACCTCATAGCCACCTCCGGCTTATCAAGCTCCTTCAACCTTTTCCCCGCGTTTACACACTTATAACCCGCTGCATCATGCCACATCTGAAATTCAAATTAAATAAGACATTGTCACTGTTTTAAATAACTAAAACACTTACGCTACATTATTTTAAATAACTAAAACACTACGCTACGTTATTTTAAATAAATAAAACACTTACGCTACGTTATATTAAATAATTAAATCACTCACGCTACGTTATTTTAATTAATTAAACAACTTACGCTACCTAATTTTAATTAATTAAACCACTTACGCTACGTTATATTAATTAATTAAATCACTTACGCTACGTTATTTTAATTAATTAAACAACTTACGCTACCTAATTTTAATTAATTAAATCACTTACGCTACGTTATATTAATTAATTAAATCACTTACGCTACGTTATTTTAATTAATTAAACAACTTACGCTACCTAATTTTAATTAATTAAATCACTTACGCTACGTTATATTAATTAATTAAATCACTTACGCTACGTTATTTTAATTAATTAAACAACTTACGCTACCTAATTTTAATTAATTAAATCACTTACGCTACGTTATATTAATTAATTAAATCACTTACGCTACGTTATTTTAATTAATTAAACAACTTACGCTACCTAATTTTAATTAATTAAATCACTTACGCTACGTTATTTTAATTAATTAAACGACTTACGCTACGTTATTGTAATTAATTAAACCACTTACGCTACCTAATATAATTAATTAAAACATTTAAAGAATTTTAAACAATTTAAACACTTACATTATTATGGTTCACCCAAAGAGGGTTTGCCACGTGTCTCGCGTAGTCGGACAACAATGACGTGGTCTGAGGTCCTCCAGGAAAGGGAGCCTCTCCAGTAGGATAGGGCGGTATCCGCGGAACACGACTACCTCGTCGTGGCTGAGGCTCACGCTCAGGCTCACCCTCGGGAATAACATTATGTGCCTCCATATAATCTGCCACAACATCCTCTGGCACCCCCCCATCCTCTGGCACCCCCTCATCCTCTGCCTCGTCCTGCGGCGGCGGCTGAAAATACATCCTCTCCTCCTCCATCCGATCATAGCCAACAAAACCATCATCCGCATACCCAGCATAATCATGCGCTGGTGTCGGATCAACCACCTGGGAGGAGTCATCCACATGTGCCTGTGAGCCCTCTCCATGTATCATCGGGTCCCTGCGCCTCCGAGTCTTAGGGACATACGGGTCTTTAGCCCTCTTTTCTCTCCGAGCACTAGCGGGACTCGCCTCTTTACCTCTCCGCATCCTATCCTCTCTAATAACCCGCTGCTGCTCATCCGTATCCCTAGCCATATTTGTACAAAACAAATTTTAAAAAACATAAATAAGTTGACAATGTATTTAAGAATACAATGTATCTAAGCATTTACTTAAGGCATCGAACATAGGCGAACATAGGCATGCATACAATGTATTTAAAACTTTTAAGGCATTGAACATAGCAAGTAACATGTAACATATCAAAAATGAAACTTAGGCATTCATAAAATTTAATATAACACATTCATCAAACTTTATATAACATACCACATTATGTCATGCTTCAAACTTGCCAAAAAATTTAAAAATCCAAGCTTATAATAATTATAACATATATACTTTATAAAATTGAACATACTTGAAAACAAATTACACAAAAAAAGCAATATTTCCTCACTTATGCATTTTAACAAACACCTTATGTGCATTCTAAATTAGGAGCACAATTAGTGTTATTCGAACATCTAAACAACTACATTGTACCTAAACCTACTCTAAACAACAATTCCAGCATAAACAATACATTAAAACATCTAAATCATAGTTAATTTTCAATTTTCTAACCTAACCTAAAACTACCTAAAACTAACATTTTGCTCAAAATTATGAAAACTAACACCCTAAACAAACTACATTGCATGTAAATAAGAAAGAATGAACTTACTTGTGAATTAATTGATGAAATTTGGCTCAAATTCGTGAAGTACAAGTTTGGAGAAATTTGGAAGAGAGTTGAATGTGTTTGTGTTTCTGGAAAATGAAGAAATGAGGGTTCTGGTGTTGTTTAATCGCAGAACTCAGCGGTAGTTAACAGCCGCTGGAAGCCAGCGGTAGTTAACTACCGGCGTGTTTCCCAGCGTAGTTAACTACCGCCAAGGGCATTAAGGTCATTTTCATGTGTCAATTGGAAGTATTCTTTGTCAAAAAAGCAATTTTCTAACCAAATTACTGACCAAACCATTCCATTTTTTAAAGCCCAGCCCAGTTTATAAAAAAACCAAACCAATCCATATAACAAAAAACCAGTAAACCGGTTTACCATTTCACTAAATTGGTTTAGAACCGGTTGGCAAATTCATCCTTATTCTTTCACGTTGCTATACTCTCTCTCATCCGCAACTCACTTCTCCTTCTTGCTTCTCGCGAACGCAAATCGCAAACTTCCGTCACAACTCGCCGCGTTTCCACCACAGTATCATCCATCTTTCCAACCACCGCCGCCTCCCTCCCTCCCTCCCTAACTAACCTAAGTTTCTCTCTTCATATACTTATTCTACCACTCTTAGCAATGAGTTTCGGAGCTTGCACAGAACTATCACATTTTCTTGCTGTAGCATCATTGAAACCTAATTCTCACAACTGTAAATGCACCGCCACAGTCAACCACAGTTTGTTCAATGCAATCGGTGGTAACAACAGAGCACTATCAATGTCTAACTTGAAGAAGAACGATAGCAGAGTTGTTAGTATTAGAGCTGAAGGTCAAGGTCTGACGTACAAGGACTCCGGTGTTGACATTGACGCTGGTTCTGAGCTTGTTCGAAGAATTGCAAAGATGGCTCCCGGGATTGGTGGCTTCGGTGGTTTATTCCCCCTTGGTTAGTGGTTTTTCATTTTCACTTGTTTTGATTTGATTTGATTTTTGGACAGAGATAAGTGATTATAGAAGTTTAAAATTGATTTGACATTTTTTTTAGTGTATAGAGTAAGAATTGATTTTGCATGTAGAATTGATTCTTATGTTTATCTATTGGCATAAACACTTCCAAGAGTGTTCTTTTTCAGCTTATGATTTTGTCAGCTCATTTTCACGAGTTCACTACGAAAGCTTATGACAACAGCTTATAGGTTGTATGGGAGAAAGTTGACTCTGTCTCTGTTATATCTTTATTATAGAAATAGCTTATAGATATGATAAGAGCTTTTGACCACTTGCCAACACTAAAGCAACCGCACTCACAATCACTTTTGTTTATTGGGTTAAATGCACTTTTGCCCCCTGTCGTTTGCGCCAATTCCAACATACCCCCTGTAAAAATGTTTTTTGCAATTCCAACCTTGTAATTTTGGGATTAAAGGTATTTTTGCCCCTTGTCATTTGGGCGAATTTACTTCCTGCCAAATAGGGGGGTAAACTTGAATTCGATCAAATGTCGGGGGAAAATGTGTTTAACCCTTGTTTGGTTAGTTCCTATTAATTGGATGTTGATTTGGTTTGTTTTGCACAGGTGATTCATATCTCGTTGCTGGTACTGATGGTGTTGGGACAAAGGTGATGCTTGCCTTTGAAACTGGCATTCATGACACTATTGGGATTGATCTGGTAAACATTTTGGAATTCTGATTTTTTATTTTTGAAGTGTTTCTGTTACTTGGGGTTTGAGTTTTGACTGCTTTTCTATCTAGGTTGCAATGAGCGTTAATGACATTGTTACTTCAGGGGCAAAGCCTTTGTTTTTCCTAGATTACTTTGCTACTGGCCACCTTGATGTGGATGTCGCTGAACAGGTAATGGATGTGCTTCTAGCTGGTTTGGTTTGAACTTTGTGAGCATGGTAAAAATGCTTATTCCTCATTTGATTTTCTCTTCTTCAGGTTATAAAAGGAATTGTTGATGGTTGTAAGCAATCTGATTGCGCTCTTCTCGGAGGAGAGGTATTGAAATATTTTGTGGTTTATCCAATCACAGTATCTAATTGGATTTGTTGTTGTGTATTCTTGCCAATTCATAATATATTATCAATTTAGGGTAGACAAGCATTCATTGTTAAAATATTTTTGTTTTTGAAAGAACCTATTGCTAGTATCTGATATTGAGGGGGCTCAGCATGAAATGTATGCGGGAGAAGTTGGAGGAATACTTCTTGAGGCGTGATTTAGCCATTTGAGAAAACCACAGTAGAACAAAGGTTGCATTTATATAAGCTTGATTTAGCCATTTGATTAACTACTATAGAAGACCTTACCTATTATAGAAGACCTCATTCTAAATTGTTTTACTGAAATTTGATTTATCTAATGCAATGATCCATTCAAGTGGTAATCCTACTTATTAGGATAAGGCATGTTCAATTGCTTATTTGGATAAGACATGGTCCATTGCTTCTTACAATAAGACTTGTCAAATTGAAATTTTCTTATTTTATTTTACGTGTTTGATTGACATTTTATTCAAACTCAAGTAGGTTATTGTTATCAAATAAATTAAACACATGAATATATTACAGCCAATCTCTCTACTTAGATTTTATATACATAACTTCCTTTTCACACACACGCAACTGCATGTTATTCTAAATGTCGATGAAGATCAGGATTATTTATATCTCTCCTCTAATTAGTTTTATACACTTTTCAGACTGCAGAGATGCCTGGTCTATACAAAGAAGGTGAATATGATCTTAGTGGTTGTGCAGTTGGGATTGTAAAAAAAGATTCCGTTATCAATGGAAAAGACATTACCGCGGGCGACATTCTTATTGGTTTACCGTCAAGTGGAGTTCACTCTAACGGTTTTTCGCTTGTTAGAAGGTTGGTTTTGAGTATGAAATCTGTTATCTTTCATAAAATTATTGGCTTACTGAAATTTATCAATATATTTTGGTAGAGTACTTGAGAAAAGTGGTCTTTCATTGAAAGATAAACTCCCCGGCGCTAGCACTACAGTTGCAGAAGCCTTAATGGCTCCAACTAAGATTTATGTTAAACAGGTTATTTAATATTTATGATTCTTCACCACATTCTTTGTTTTTTTTTTTTTTAAACTCACTCCCTTTAAATCTCGAAGACGTCTTTTATCTTTTTGTAATAGGTGCTTGACATAGTGAGCAAAGGAGGGGTAAAGGGAATTGCTCACATCACTGGTGGCGGTTTCACAGATAATATTCCTCGAGTTTTTCCAGAAGGCTTTGGTGCTTCTATATACAAAAACTCATGGGAGATGCCTGCAGTTTTCAAATGGCTTCAGGAGGTATTTCTAAGATATTGTTTTTAATTTTTTTATCAACAATAATATATTTTTGTTTGATCTTCAAATATTTTGGGGACAAAAATGCACCGTATATACTAATAATCTCTCCCATTAGGCTGGAAAAATTGAAGATTCTGAGATGATGCGTACTTTTAACATGGGCATTGGGATGGTCCTTGTAGTCACTCCAGAGGCAGCTAATAGAATACTTGAAAACGGAAGTGATACAGAGAAAGCCTACCGCATAGGTGAAGTTATCAGCGGAAACGGCGTGACTTACAGTTAAATTTAGTTTTAGTTTAATAACCATGTTGTACTTTTAATACTTTCACGGAAAAGTTCAAGTTGAGATGGAAGATTTCCAGTCAATGTTGGTTTATCTGGGCCTCAACTCAACAGTTTTTCGCACATAAATGTATGTTATGAAACCAGCAACAATTTTGTGGATTTGGTGGTAGTTGAGTTATTATTGAAAATTCTTGAGTTTTTTTTTCTTTCTTTCCTTTTCTTATCATTTTCAGTTAACACACTGTTATTAATGATTACAAAACCTTATATAATGTTTTCGCACTGTTCTAGTTTTAAGAATTTGTAATTTTCTTGGTTCCTTTTTAGCTAATTGTGCTGTTCGTTCTGAACTCTTTTTTTTCTTTTCTTAAAATGATGAGAACTATGAATAACCTCACATTTTGTAGTGGTGTATATATTTCCTACTCAACTGCAAGATAAACATGGTATCTCCTTTTGTCAAAAAAACATGGTATCTCCTACATTGACGTGCCATTTTTTCAACTTACTAACCTCAGATTAAAACATCTGAAGCATATAAATTTGGAAGGCTGTTACTTCACAGATAATTGTAGGAAATTCCATATTTTCGAAGAAGAATAAGCAAGCATGATAAGCTTTTGTCTATACTTTTGGCACATAGAATTAATTGACAAGTCTTATGTTGGCTCAATCCTTTATATCTAATCCTAGCAAACAAGCTTACCCTAATTCCCTAAACCTAATCCTAATTTTTGGCTCCAAATCGTTTCAGCCATTAGATTATTCTATGTTGCTTAATTCAATTCACCAAAATGGCTCCAAGATATTTGAATTTCGAAATCAGCTATTCCCTCCATGATTAATTGAATGAAGTGTCTTGGAATGACAAAACTCTAAGCCTTCTCCCACATAATTTATTTCGGCATGTTTTTCATGTCTCACATATCAATACACGCGTTTCCTTCTTTCTCAAAACAAGCTCACATGTTTCTTCTTCCTCTTCTCATCATCACCATCGCCAACCCTCTCCATATTTATCCTCAATAACCAGACTTTCTACCATATCTATCCTCCATCATAGTCGTATGTCTCCTCTCATCCCTCGCCGTCGTCGACTCGATCGCCACCGTCCGTCGTCTACCGCCTCAGCCTAAACAGACTGCCATCGTCCGCCTCAGCCTCAACAGACCGTCGTCGTCTTTTCTTTTCTTGAGACTAGGTATTTCTTTGAATTCGTTCCCGATAAATCAAATTCAAATCCCCAAAAAAGCATCACCTTTCTTCTCTTCCGGGCCGGCAAACCTGAGACGGACGGCCACGGTCCTGACCTTATCAGGAAAATTCAATCCATGGCAACACATTGAATTTTCCTCTCTAGGTAATCAATTTATTAACCCTTTTGTTTTGTTAATCAAGTGCAGTTAGTTTGTTTTATTTTTTATTGTATGCTTCTTTTTCAATTTCAAAATAAACGAAAATAATTGAGTTTGGTTCTGTTCCTGTTTCATGAGTTAACATTAAACAGCAAAATTTTCATTTTTTTTTGTGTAATGCGTAACCATTGTTGTTATTCAGAATGAAAAGTGGTGTGCGGCTCTACTACCATTTTCTTAGTTGCCGCAGTTTCAAACTCCACACCAGACACACGCCTAATATTTAAGATCGTTTTCATCATTGGAATTTGAAAACCTATCCCAACTATTAAGGTACTTTTTGTTCTTTGTTCTGATCCATTTCCAAAAAATAAAAAACCCTGATTTTATTATATGAAGAAACTAATAAATTGGACTTTTATCTTTGTAGTTATCAGCAAATTAGATTGGAGCCATATCAGGAGTAAATTAAAGGTGAGTTATTATTTTAATGGCCTTTACTTTGATGGTTTTCTGAGCCATAATCCATAAAAAAAGTTACTTGGGATATTACCATTTATTTCAAAGTGACTCGCACCTAATAGTTGTTGTTGTGTTCAGGGTTTTGGTTATTTGAAGGAGTCGTTTACTTTTTTTTTTGTTGCTGTTTAGCATAAGGCAGTTTAAGTTTTTAGTTTGTCTACTTTGATCGTTTTCATTACGTTTTTGTGTGTTTTGGTGTTGTTGGTCGAATTTCCCCTTCAATTATTATGAATGATGTTTGTTGTCAGTTCTTAGACAAAATCCATTTGCAATTTATTAAAATATGTGCCGTTTCAGGTATTCTATATTGACCGTGTACTACTCTGGTGGATGACAATTTTCCATTTGGAGACTTTGTTGATAAACATTTCAATGCAAAAAAGGTAGAGCAAGCATTTAAGGCGTGGGGATTAGAAAATTGTGCCCAAGTTATGTTAGAAGATTCTGTTCGATGGGTCTGTTCCAATTTGGTCGAATTATGTGTTTTAGTGTTTGTTTAATTATCTGTGGTTTGACTGATGTTGAACATCATTCTGACACTGTTCATGTTCCATCACTTTATCTAACAAGGTTAGAACAGAAAACACACTAACACATTCTCCTTTAACTTTTTTCAGGTGGCCATGCTCTTGGTTCTTTTTATTGAATAGCATTGAGCAACAAAATTGAAAAATAACACTTGCAGAACATTTTCATTGTAAATTGAATTATGCCTTGATTTCGACGACTGATGTTGAGCTTCTCAAGCGAGCTGGCTTAATGAAAAGGCAGCCCCTGAGATTCTTCGTTTTGAATCTGATTTGATCAACCGCGTCAAAGGACAGGTTGAATTGATGGTAACGTTTCAAAAACTGATTACCTTTTACTTTTTGTGATTTCTTATGATAGCTTGCCAACTGAAATGAATTTCAGTTTTGAACAATTCTAAACTCAATTATATTATTTTCTGAAAGGATTCTTCATAAAATCTTTAGGCATGAACCAAAAATGTATGACACATTTGGATCTTAAAGCAACCTATAACTCAAAAAGTTATTTAGCATGATATTTTATGTTGAGAATGTGTCTTGACAGATGATGTTATGTATCTCATTTTCAAATTGCTATATAGTGTTGGTAGTTAATGTGTTTTTAGATCGTATTTGAATTAAGAATACTTAAGTTTATATGTTCGGACATGATAGGTTGAGGACCACTTCAACAATTTCAGATCTTAGCATGTCAATAACAATGATACCTATTAAAATTCTTGCATTTTATATTGTTTTCAGGTTTTTGTGAAGACACCTCCGCATGTTGTTTTATACGCTTGCGTAGCTGGAACAACCATCAATTGATAATTTGATACATTGTGATGTTACATTTTTGCTCAATTATTGTATGCTCTCATTGAAACTGCGTATATCGAATAGTTTTGAACCCGTCATCAATTGTGACTAATAGCAGCTAATATTGTTACAATAACTATCCAACTATAAGTCTTTTGATTGTATTTGTTACGACATTGTGAATGCTTTGTTATATTATCCATTTGTGGTTACGTTTTGTTGCTATTCCCAAGACAAATGTCTTCGATTCCATAAAAATTTCACCCGTTCGTAGTATATTATTTTAAACCGAGACAACGTGATACACGATTATATTTAACTCGATCAACGTACCTTATGAAATAATTTATCTATATTATATAGATCAATGTGTTATATTTAAAAATTATACGACCCGTGCGGCAGCACGGATAAACGATCTAGTTTATCCTTTATATCTAATCCTAGCAAACATGCAAACCCTAATTGCATAACCTTAAAACTAAAAAATTGGCTCCCTAAATTTGAATCCCACCTTGGAAGACAATAACAATTATTATACACACTGCTCTCAATACAGGACTTAAAAAACGTGCCTTCCCTTCTCTCTCTCTCTCTCTCTCTCTCTCTCTCTCTCAATTTACCGTCTCTCCCTCTCTCTCTCTCTCTACACTCCCATTTCACTTCACTCCCTAACTCATTTGTATTTGAATTTGTATTTGCATTTCAATTTCATGCGCGGTGCTGGAATCGGAGAACACATAACCATATCTGAACCACCACAAACCAGATCCAACCGCTTCACTAGGAAGTACTGAAACTATGGGGTTGTAACATGATACTTCTCTCTCGGTCCTTCGTTCTCTGCAACAGGTTTTTCCTTTTCTCATTCTACTACTATTCCTTTACGATGACGACGACACAGACGAAAAATTCTTCTCCGTTTTGATCTCATTCAAATCGATCGTGTTAGGTAAATACCAATACCTGTACAATGTCTCTCATCTTTCTCTAGATTCCATCATAGGTTGAATTTATGACTTTCGTTGTTGTTTCTTGCAATTGCTTGAATTTAGCCTTTGATTCTAACCATGAAAGAAGCAAGTATGAGTAATAGTGAGTGTAGCAGTATGTTTCAATCACATTTAAGTAGGTTTACTTTATATTTATAACTCTGACATCTTCCAAAACATTTTAAATTTTACTTTTCATCATTCAAATTGTTTGAAGTCTGTAGTCTATCTGACATGACATGAGAGATAAATTTATTTGTGAAATTGTCTCCACTCTTTTTACATTCTTCAATGAACTCTTTAACAAGTTACTTGCCAATTATATTTCAATTTGTAGCAGATGTTATTGGCAGTTTATGCGTCGTTCAAAACCACTTATGTAAGATACATGCTGCTGAATCCGTTGGTAGATTTGAAGGGCATATTACAAAGGTGGGTTGCGTGGGGCTGGGAGCTTTTTCCTGCTACTGTTTTGCTGCAGATTGATAAGTATCTCATCGAGGCTTGGTGCGGAAAGCTTATTCCTGCTGTGCGTTTTTTTGTACAGTCTGCCTGAGGTGTGTTTAAGGGCTGATAGTGAGGCTTTTGTATGCTTGGCAGTGTTAGGTGGTCCGTTAGTTTATGATAGCAGCTAGCTTCCTTCCTTTTGGTATATTATAGCCTCATATTTAGTGCTGGTTTTGTAGTCTTTTGGACTTAATAGGTACTGTGTGCTACAATTTGGTCTTTTGCCACTAAAACAGATTTCAATATTCTCCCCTCATGTATCTCGATCCTAAAAACTTTTTCAGCTGGCAGAAGGAACTCTTCTATTTCTCCTTTATTTCAATTCTCTTATTGATGCGCTCTTTCTTCGCTCGCCGCCTTCTCTCCCTCGCCGCCTTCTCTGTATTTCACAGTCGTGTCATTCCGTTGCGTGAGTGAAAAGTGCTTCTTTCTTCATTTGTACCCAGCCACAAATTTCTGGGAGGCAAGGGAAAATCATGTGAAGGAGAGAATCAGATGTTTGGTTGTTCTTTGTGTGCAAGATCGATGAGAGTGAAACCGAGCCACCGACGTTCTTTGAGTGAGACAAGCCTGAAAGATTACGAATTTGTGGTTTTGAAATTAACTCACAATTTCGGAGCTTCAATATTGAATCATGTTTGGTAGTCAATGAGACGCTTTATGCTATTTTACATAACAAATACTTCACGTGAAACTCTGGAGAAAAATGGTTTAGTTTTTTTTGAAACTTTGTGCAGATCTTTTTTTTAGTTTTGTTTAGTTTTTTTCCATTTTGTGTTGTTTGTTCATGTTTAGATTACGGTTTGCACCTAACAAACTTCATATTGTTGTGTTCAAAATGATTTTTATTTCCACAATGAATTAACACTATTGATTTCAAATTGGGAATTTTGACTCTAGCAGCCTGCGGTGACGGTTTTCGCGGTGGTGATTGCTTACAAATGCTCGAGTCCTAATATGGAGTGAGTTGTTTCCTTTTTCTTTCATGAACTTATTTATATTTAATCATCTTTTTAAGTTTTTAGCTTGATTTACTTCTACTTTTACATGTTTGATTGAATGCCTCTTTGAATTTCACTTTCAACACTCATGTCCTTTTTGTGTTACAACTGTGTGTTTTAGAATTTAGATATAGGAATTGAAATTGTCTCTGTTCCTGTTATATTCTTCAATGCCAAAACATGTGTTTTAGTAATGGTTTCCTCATAGTGACAACAGACTATGCAACCCCATACTTGAAATTGTCTTGAACCGTTCTCTAAGAATTTGATGCATTTTAGTTTGCATATTTTATAAGGTGTTTGCTATACGAACGAACCTGTTGAAACTATGAACATAAAATATTGAATTTGACATCTCCAATGTAAGTGATATTGCCTTATTGTGAGAATTTTCATTCATACTATAAATGGTGTAGGATCACAAGATATACCACATTGGAAAATGCATATTATTGATTAGTAGTATTAAGTATCTTTAGTTTTATCTACAAAACCATATAAGCTCATTTAGGAGTTGTTTTCTTTGATGTTGCTGAGAAAATATCAGCTATAAGTTAACAAGATCCATTTTGCAGAGCCTGATCAGTGCATATGCAGGACTAAGTAAAAGTTGTCAAAAGCTATATAAGCATTGAAAGGCCACACAATTAATCAAGCATTGTTGCGGCTAATATTTTGCAAAATGCATTGTGAGTCAATGAATTAAATGTGTTGTTGTTCTTATGTGCGTCGATTGTTCGATTGTTCGATATCTTGCTGGTATCAAACCAATTTTCTAGGCCTGAATATGTTTGGAGTAAAACATGGGAACACCTCAGTGATGATGTCCTTTATCGGCAACGAATGATATTACGTGTACAAGGTAATGACGGACTTATAACACTGCTTTCATTGACTGCTGATTATATTAATGTAATTATACGATGCATTGGTTGCTGCAGATTTAGTGTTAGATGAAGATCAGTTGAAGAGTTATGCACTTGAGGAGATTGAAAGACTTCTGCAGAGCCATGGTAAAGACACGAAGGAAGATTATCCTACAATGCCTAGGAGTGATGTTTCATTGATCAACGAGTCCCATAATAGGTTGATATTTGATGAAATGAACAATAATTGTAGATTACATCTCATGCTATATAGGTACTTACATGTGGGAAGAAAATATCCATGCTGCCATGCGTTATGTGCAAGTGATTGTTGCTTATAAAGAATGTTCTTGCTGATTAGCTAAGAATGTTATTAATTGCTGGTGAAACATCAATTGCAGAATGGTAGTGACAACAGGTTATGGTACATTAAGAAATAAGAACCGCGTTAATTTACTCACTGAGACTTTGGTTAATTTAACATATGTATCAATTAGTGGCATAAGAAAACTTATAACTAACATTTATATAATATATTTTTTTTATCACCACCAGGAGGTTTGTTCAATAGGGAGATTGTCCTTTTTTGAAGTAAATAATGGCTATACAAGCCTGATCCTGTTTTTGCTATATTTTGGAGCTGATGGAACGGAATTGGAACAAAACTGTGTAAATTATGTAATAACAACAACATTAAATTAACCATTTGGAAGTACATTACAACCTATCGAGTGTATCACACACATTTCGCTAATGATATTCGACATCCAAATATGAATAGCAATCAATGTCTTTGGCTATTTATGGCCCGTGCGGCAGCACAGGTAGATGATCTAGTATAAGTAAAATTAGAGATAAGAACGAGTTTGAAAGAATTTGTTTATGAGCAGGAATTGAACTCGATTTACGAAAGTTTACAGTACTCGCACGATTGGAGTCAACACCCACATTGCGCACTAACCATTGATTTTGTTTTGTTGGTGAAAGTGCACTAACTATTGACGGTGAACTAGAACGGAACTATATTTTTATGATATTTTTAAAAAAAACTTCGAATAAAAAAACATTGATGCTTATTAGCATAAAGTCTTTGGTGAAATTTGGCTTTTACCGCATAAAATCTATCATTTATTGTCTTTTCTAATTTTTCAACAAGTGTCTTAGACATACACCTTCCGGTTACAAATATAAGCAAAAATTTACTTTTTAGGTTCATTCAATAAATGATGTATGTGGTCTATTTAATAGTCTACATACATCATTTATTGAATGAACTTAAAAAAATGAATTTTTACTTATATTTGTGACCGGAGGGTGTACTTATTAGCGTACACTAAAATAAAATTGCAACCTGTTAATCATTTGGTTTGATATGTGTCCGATGCATATGGAAAAACAATTATTCATATATTTAATTTGATCTCTAAGAATTTGATATATTTGTTCATATAGTACTAGGTCACCATCTTTTATTGGAATGGGACAAAATAAAGGGTAAGAGACTACTCAAAAAACTGATTTTTTTAAAGAAATTTTTATCTCTCACTATATTCTAAAATAAGATTTTACTCTAAATACAAATTGTTTAAAATGTCAAAATACCCTTTTATTTTCTACTACTCAAGAAATACTCTCCTTCCCTCTCTCCTAATCCCTCTCTCTTAACTCCTCTTCCTCCCAATCACTGTTTCTCTCATCTCATGTCCTCTCCCTCGTCTGCTTTTCCCTCCATCTCCCTCTCTCACTCTTTCTCTCTCCTCATAATATTTACATTAGCAAGAGTATTGTAGTAAATTTTATTTTATTTTTTGCTCAAAAAAAAAAAGCTTCATTTTATTTTGTATTGTCTATTTTCCACCATACATTGTACAAAAAATAAATCGTCAAGTAACCTAAATTAGTCATAATAACCTCCTCCGACTTTCAAATAACTTTGGTACTCGTCTCCGTGTTCTTCCCTCCTCGTACTCGTAGTATTTCTTAATATTAATATTACGAGGGGTTTCAAAACCCTAAGATCGATACGTGACTCAATTTTCTTGTTTTATTATACATACAGTTGTAGAAGCTAATGAAGCTCCACTCCATCGATTTAAGTAGCAATGGCGTTTCAAGACTTTGAACCAATCTTTGCTGAACTCAAACTGGAGTGGAAACCACCTCATACTTGTCAATCTCATCCTTCGCGTCCTTTTTTGTTCCATGTTCATGCTCCTGATTCTTCTCACCTTGTAATTCATGTCACTGATTTCCACTCTGACACTTGGGAAGCTCATCTTTCAGTTTCCTCGCTAGAGGACATCGTGAGTATTTCTCTTCATTTTATGATCTTCTGTTTCAAATTATTACTTTTATCCTTGTAAAGTTGCTCTATTATGTAAATTTGTGAAAGATCGTAATTTTTATTTACCTTCGCTCCAGATGGATATTATTGGAATAGGGGGCTCTTGGTCTGAGTTTGCTGATTATTTTGTAAATTCCCTCAAGTCAGAAGATCTGAAGCTCGTTCTAGAGCCAAATTCTAACTCTGATGGTAAGTGTGTGAATCATCTTCAATAGAATAAGTTGAAATTTGGTGTATATCCTCTTGTGGAATGCATGGAGATGATTGTACTTGCTGACTTGTCTGTCTATGACACTTCCATCTTGGTCACTCTTATGGAGAAGGTTTCGATGACAGTAATTTGGGACATCTTTGAATAAACACACCTTAATTAAGTGCTTATCATATAGATATTTATGTATAAAACTATTTCTATAACAAAAGATAAAATAAAAGTTAAATTGTTTTCATATAAGTTAAAAGCTGTTTTCATAAGCTTTTCTACAGAGCTTATGGAAATAAACTGAAAAACAGCTCATCGATATGTAGTAATTCGTTTCTATTAGCTCTCTCAAACAGTCTCACAAATATGTATGTTAGTAGATAAGCTCAAATAAGTCGATACAAACAGGTCATTGGTTGTTGCTTACTGAGTTTATAGTGTTTGCCCACTTTCTATATCTTCTTATAATTTATAAACATCTTATGTGGACCTCTTTGATGCATGCAATCAATAATGGCATACTGTTTGTCTTGAGGAATAGCATACTCATTGTTTGCTCGCATTTGCTTTGTTACTTATTTCAGGTGTTAGTTCTGCTAAATTAATTGCTCAAAAATCAAAAGGAATGCCTCTAATCACCATTCCTCTTACCAAACTAGTGGACTCCAGTGCTAGCGAAGCTGTGTCAAATTTATCCTTGAGCCTCTTTAAGGCATTCAAAACTATCAAATGTTCTCTTGTAGATGGTTAGTCCGTCCTTCTTATATTGTATCAATCTTTTGAATCTTTCGTAAGGTCTTGATTTCTGTTTGGTTCTTTCTGTTTATGTGCATCAATCATAATTATCTTTAGATGCATCTTCCAAAGATGTGTGCAACTAATATATAACTTCAATTGGATTTGTATGGTCTGTGCCGGAATTAACTGTAACATCTTTTCTTTAATTGTGCCACCAGTGCAAGAACGCTCTGTGCAGTTGACAAACATGATGGCATCTGAGAAGGTACATTATCCAAATCGAGTTGAACAATTGTGCTTGGGGTATTTATTTATAATGTTTTTAGTTAATTCCTCAGATCATAATTTTTTGGTAGGGATTCCTTGGAATTGATTTGGCATTCCTACTTTACAGCAGTAAGAAAATTAAGAATGACAGAAAATTATAGGGTCATCATTCTGTTAGTATGGGATTTGTTGACCTATTTTTAAAGCCTTACAAATTATGCTGTTTGCAATTATTCCTTATTCTTTTCATAGGCTAATCATGGGTTTTTATTTGTGCAAAATGCAATTTTGACTGAATAATTTTCAACTCTGCGGAAAACTTAGTCTATTACCTCTTTAAGTGACTCTCAAAATTTGATTATGAACACTCTTTTTCTACCTATCAGGAAAGAAATGAAACCATACCACTGGATCGACGGCAAAAGTTTCAAAAAATTAGTGACTCAGAGAAAGCAGGTGTTTCTAATAATGGAGCACAAAACTCTCCAGGTGTGTTATGTGTTCTAATATTTGGTCTTTCAAAAGTTGTTAGCAGGGTTTAAGGTTTTTTTTATGTGTTATATTATATGAGGTGAATCTATACTGTTTTTTTTTTTTTCTTTCAAAACTAAATAAAATATTTAAATTATCAAACTTGTTCACCATTTTCTTTATCTGCAACTATTTCTCCATTTAGGAAAATGGTGACTGCATTTGGTCTATTTTTCATCTGTGAAGAAAACAATAACCTGAAGAGGAAAGTGAAAAATTGCCTCTTCTGGCACCATTTTGAATATACTGGAATATGAAGAATAACATTGGAGCTTCTGCTTATATTGTAGTGTTGTTTGTTGTACAGGATGCTCTTGTATATGTTAAACATTTTCCATTTTCATGTTACTCTTGAATTGCAGATAAGCAAAAAGCTCGGGATACAGGCACCACAAAAGTTAAGAATCGTGTGATGCCAGCACATCGCAGGCAAGTGTTCCTACTATATTACAAACCTTAACTCTTGTAATACAGATCCAGATTCCTGTAGGCAAGTGTTCTTGTGGCTATTCTAATAGCATACTTGTTCGCTTTTTTTCTTGGCAGGACCAAAGTAAGAGGGGCCCTCTTGCGTGATTGTGATCCCGAGTCTTAGCCCTTAATTCAAACCAGTTGCTCTATAGGAAGTTAAAATTGTCCCGTCTCTATGCTTATTTCCTTTTAACACTTACCTTGTACTATACATTGTATAACATGGAACTCATATTACTAGTTAGTCCAGTCACATAAAATTTCAGTTATTCATTCACTTGTTAACTGTGCAAATGAAAATTTCTTATTTGATGCATGTTCCTCTCCATACCTGTTTCTTTTATGGGTAATCCCACGTGTCTCCTACTACCAAAGACAATTTCGTTTGTGAAGTCGTGGGACACTAAATGTAGATGCCTCTTTCTGTGAAGATTCGAATCATAGTTCGCCATGTTTCGGAGGACTAGTCTCCTCAGCTAGACCAATATCATGTTGGTAAATCTCACATTTCTTAACTTTCATCTAGTGTTCTTTGTGATTTACCATGATTATCAAAATGTCAGACAACATTTGGAACATATCTATTATGTTAGGATTAAAGCAGAGTTCCAAACATCAAATAAGGACTTTTTATTTGTTCTTTGTGATGACTGATGAGAATGCAACGCAATTAACGAGGAAATTGGCATTTCATTGAATTTCAGTTATTTCTGCTGAACTAGTAGCTTCACGCCCATAGGCTAAGCCAACTGAATGTGTGCTAGAAGTAGAAGTTGTTGACGATGAAAGTGAATTTAAACTAATCTTGCATTATACTATACTAATGATGCGTTTGTTTAGCTGAATTTTTTTATACGTAACATTTTTATTTAAACATTAACGCTTTCTTCATTTATCAGAATATGGTAAATCTTGTAAAATATATGGGAGAAGGCAAAAATCTGTTATAAATTATAAGTAGTCCACCTAAACTTTTAAAAATCAGAATTATTTAAAAGTTATCAAAGTAGCTTGAGCTTCTAAAAAAGTTGTAATATTATTTAAAAATAAAATACTTCTGATAATTACAACATAACTAAAAGAATTCCTATTTTATCTAAAATCTCAAATAATAATTTTACATTTCTATACCATGTTAAACATAGTCAAACGGCCTCAATACTGTAATAATGTAGTTGAACAAAATTTATAATCAGGCCTACTGTGAGAAGACCTGGGAGAGTTCTTTAGTTACCAGTATTACTGTATAATGATAAATCCCATTTTCATTGTTCTTTTTTTAGAAAAAAAGCTGGTGAGTTGTCAACAAGCTTGAAATGAAAAAGAAAATAGAGGGATGAAATGAAGGAATCTCGATTGTGAAGAGAAATACAAATGTTGTGAATTAAAGTAATCATGTAAAAACAAAAATTCCAACATAATAATATCAGGTTAGTACAATTTGTTGACACTGCCTGAATCTGTATTTCTTTACATTTTTTTTTTGGTGGATATTATCTTCTTTGGTTGCTATCACAAGTAAAATCCAAGACATGTGAACCTCAAAGAAAGAGAGAGAAAAAGAGTAATAACAATTCACAAACTCACCATAGGCTTTATCCAATGACAGAATTACCACTGTTAACCCCTCTCTGAACATTTGTATCTAAGAATAACATAAGAAATGCATCTGTAAACCATGATGAAGCAAACAGTGACACCAACATTCTTCCATCTACTACCTTCTCCTCCATACCCTTCTTCTTTAAGCACATCCTCTCCCTTCATCACACATGCACCAAACATATACTCCAAGCACTTCTTTGAGTTGGAGAACTCGTTGATCAGAAACCCTTCAAAGGGATACTTAAAAAGTGATATATAATGCATGAAAATCCAGTAACTAGGAATCTCATGGTTTGATATGAAGTAACCAGAGAACAAGAAGAAAGAACCTATAACACCATTAATCACTGAATTCCCAACAATGAAATTAGGCACAAGAGCACTGAAACAAACCACAACTGAATTGGCTGTATAAAGAACAAGCCATATCAGTAACAGAAAGTGCAAAAAAGCAGTGAAGTTTGTGTTGAGACCAACAAGCCAGTATAAAGGAACTGTGAACAAAATGGCTAGGATTAGAAGAAATGGCAAGTAAACTAAGCCATTTGCAATAGCATAAGACGACACACGGTAGCTTCCACAAGATGTTTCCTTCATGAGAATCTCCCTTTCCTGTAGAAAAATCGGTAGAGCTTCTATGCTGCTTGATAGCAGAAAAGTTAATATGAAAGCAAATAGACCAACCCTTTCTTGTGTTCCTCTTAGATCATCTTTTAGGTTACAAAAGATTGAACCTAAAACTAGTCCTGAAATCAGCATCTGAATTGTCCTACATGCAAATAGCTCTTTTGTGCGGAATATGTTTTTGGAGAATCTATGAGTTAGAATCATAGTTTCTCGCAATCTAGAATTGGCAAAATCATATGAGAAATCCATTCCAGTTCCAGTCTTATTGATGATATCTTCATCAATTACTTTAGATTGTTGAAAGAGCTGTTGCAAAGTGAACTTACCACTTTTATCGTCACCTTGTTGTTCATCATCGCCGCCTTTCTTCTGTTGCATTGCCCCTTGCAATCGCCTTGGCGTTTCGGTTTGCACCTGCCATTGCTGCTGCTGCTGTTGTTGTATGATATCAATGGAATCAATAGCAAATTCAACTACATTAACATGAAGAGGAAGCTCTAGACCCATTAATCTCAAATTCACATTCAGTAAATCAGCAGTTCCATGATGTAACACACAACCATTAGCTAAAAACAACAATGAATTGAACAGCTTCACTATTCTGAAACCTGGTTGATGAATACTTAGTATTATAGTTCTTCCTCTAGTTTCAGCCATAACCTTAAGCATGTCAATAATTTGCAAAGCTGAAGTACTATCAAGCCCTGACGTTGGTTCATCAAGAATCAAAACTTTTGGATCATGTATGACTTCAACACCGATAGAAACTCTCCGCCTTTCACCGCCTGATATACCTCGGACTCGATCATCACCAATTCTAGTACCAGCAACATGATCAAGTCCCAGCTCTTTAATCAGTGACTTGACCCTTGAACATTGTTGTTGTTGAGGAAGCTTTAGCCTTAGTTTTGCACTGAACATCATGGTTTCTTCAACTGTAAGTAAGGGAAACAAAGTGTCCTTTTGAGTAACATATCCTGATAGCTTTCTGAACTGAGATTTGTCTACTGGCTTTTGGTTCAACAACACAGACCCTTTTTGTGGTCTGTGTTTACCTGCCAGGATCTCAAGAAGTGATGATTTTCCAGCTCCACTTGGTCCAACAATTGCTAGAATTTCCCATGGTTTGGCTTGGAAACTCACATTCTTGAGTACATGCCTAACTCCACTGCAACCTTTTTCAACTTCTTCTGTTTCTTGACCATTAGTATTTACTAGTTGTGGAGATTTGCTGAAGATTTTAAAAGGGTGTTCTGTTTTGTTTGTGTGGATTTTGTAGTTTATACCAATGGCTTCAACCTCACAGCCCTGCATCTTCATTTGTAGCAAAGGTTGTTGTTTTTTGATTTAAACTCTTTTTTTCTCTCTTCTAGTTGTCAAACCCATTATTTGATTCTTTTCTTCCCCTCTCTTTGTTGTTACCTCTGTTTTAAATGAATGATTTTGGCCTCAGCTACTGACAGTGAAACAATGGGTGGTTTGCAATTACATTGAGGCCCTCGAAGTTTGTATACAAAGGTTCACGTGCACTTCTTGCTGTTTCTCTACCAATTTTATATACTTGGACACAACACACACAAGGATGCTTGTGTAAATCTAATATCATTAGTAATTGATATAAATTACTAATGTTAGCCAATACTATGTGTGTGTAATTTTTTTTTTTTATGATTAAGAATTCAACTCGGTATCTCGAACATATAATAATTCAAGTGGATAAGTCTTGTTGTTTAATGGACAGCTATACATTAAACACAACTTCACTGTGATCACCAATTGTATCTATAAAACAGTTTGAGGACTCCAAATCAGCACAGTAAGTGATTTTGGTCTTATGGAGAATAGTAACACTGTAATAGTAGATACTGATATTAAGTTAACATTCACTCATCCACATGTTTGTTACTACTACTATTTTACCTACGTCTTGGTGTTTGTGAATCATTATTATTTTTTAATCAATTTTCATCCCATGTCGGCATGTCCACACTCACAACAATCCAAAAATTTAATGGTAAACCCAATTCTTTTTCTTGCAATAAAAATCTATTAACAATGATTTACATACAATAGTTATCATCCATTTTCTACCTTTTCAATTACAGAAATTTTATATTTAACAAGTACATACTGAACCACATTCTTAATACTCTTTAAACGTCTCCATTCATACTAATGAGCTAATGATGTAATTATAGAAAAGCAGCAAGTACAAGCCAGTAACATTTTGTGTCACAAGTATGGAGAGTAGTAGGGTTTGGAAACTTGCAAAGTAGTGGACCCTTGGGTTCTCAAATTTGTGGCTGAGATTTCATAATGCTTCAGAGTGAATCAAAATCTTGCTAAACTGTGGAGTTTGACAAGCTCATCAATTATCACCTTTGTCTTCAAGTACAAGCATCAACCACATTCAATTATATCTTCTGCCACACAGGTTTCTGTGATTCTATTTTGGACTGCTTGATAAAACCATTTTCACAATATTCCAGTGACCGCGCACGCAAATGTAAATGCCCTTCATATTTCATCATCGAGGAACACGTAATGGGAGTACTAATGAGGATGTCCAAAGTTCAAACCTTCGAAACTAACAATGTATGTAATCCACTAACATAGTAACATTTGTCTACAAAAAACAACAGAACTTAACATTATTTTCTAAAATACAAATTCAAGTATGTATGTATGATGACACGTGACTAGTCTTGTACAGTTAGTTGTATGTAAAAATGTCATAGAATATATAGTTATTGTGAACATTTCAGGTGTCATGCAATCGCAAAAAAGTGTCAGAATTCGTTAAACATGATCTCATTGAGTCTTCTTTTCTAAGAAAAGTAATAATTGCATAATTTATCTTTGGAATTGGGTGAAGGTCTCAGAGAATATATCATAGTACATGTTAACAAAAAACAAAAAGATTAGTTGTTGGAACATCTTAAGAAAATTGGTAATAACTCATAAGGGTGAAAATCTTCATAAAAATTTATACATAAATCATAATGCTTTTTGGATGTCTCAACTTATACTATATATTGGACTACTCTTCGATTACTTCATATTTAAGGAACTTTGTCACTATTCTAATATTTGATTTGATTCGGTGTTATAGTGGAAGCAAGAACCCGTGAACTATTTCTGTGGTCAATTAGGTAGACCCAGAAATTCTCACTTTCCATCTGCCCCACCTATACAGCAACTTATGATCACATATAGTATATAGTATTACTAAAATTGATAAAATACAAAATCTAGCTTGATAAACTTTACAAAAGTAATTGATGAAAAAAAAACACTAAGGTATCCCGTGAACTCTCCTCCTTTCACAGTTCAATTATTCAACACCCCACCCTCTCACTACCTCAACAAAAAAGTTTTTCAGCATAAAAGTCTTATCCTTCCAAGAGACTTTAGAATATTGGATTTCAATGATTTGGTTTTTTTTATTATTTAAGGAAGTTTGTGTAATTATGCATTGATGGTCCATATGGATATTTCTGTCTTCATTAATATTTTTATAATCTCTCCTTTTCTTCATTCACCTTACATTGATTAGAAGTTGTTTTGGCCTCTTGTCTTCTAATGAGAAATGTAATGTGTTTTTTACTAGTGTAGGATGTGACCCCTCAGTATGATTAATCCTTGGAATTGATTTGTCATTCCTACTTTACAGCAGTAAGAAAATTATAGGATTATCATTCTGTTAGTATGGGATTTATTGGCCTAATTTGAAAGCCTTACAAATTATGTACTTTGAAATTATCCCTTTATTCTTTTCATAGGCTAATCATGGGTTTTTATTTCAGCAAAATGCAATTGTGACTGAATAATTTCCAAGTCTGGAAAACTTAAGCTATATTACTTCTTTGAGGTGACTCTCAAAATTTGATTATAATAAGATAGATTGGTTATTATGAGCACTCTTTTTATACCTATTAGGAAAGAAATGAAACCATACCACTAGATTGACGGCAAAAATTTCAAAAAATTAGCGACTCAGAGAATGCAAGTGTTTCTAATAATGGAGCGCAAAATTCTCCAGGTGTGTTATGTATTCTAAGATTTGATCTTTTACTGATAAAATAGTTCAAAAGTTGTTAGCAGGGTTTAAGGTTTTTTACTATTTCTCCCTCCATTTAGGAAAATGGTGACTGCATTAGGTCTATTTTTCATGTGCCAAGAAAACAATAACCTGAAGAGGAAAGTGCCATTTCTGGCACAATTTTGAATATACTGGAATATGAAGAAAAACATTGGAGCTTCTGCTTATATTTTAGTGTTGTTTATTGTACAGGATGCTCTTGTATACGTTTAACATTTTCCTTTTCCATGTTACTCTTGAATTGCAGATAAGCAAAAAGCTAGGGATACAAGTACCTTAAGAGTTAAGAATCGTGAGGTGCAAGTATTCTTACTATATATTGTATAACATGAAAATCATATATTACTAGTTAGTTCAGTTACATAAAATTTCAGGTATTCATTCACTTGCTAACTATGCAAATGAAATTTTCTCATTTGATGCATGCTCCTCTCCACACCTGTTTCTTTTTTTGGGTAATCCCACATGTCTCCTACTACCAAAGACAATTTTGTTTGTGAAGTCGTGAGACACTAAATGTAGATGCCTCTTTCCGTAGGGATTTGAATCATAGTTCGCCATGTTTTGGATGACTAGCTAGTCTCTCCAACCAGATCAATATCATGTTAGTAAATATCACATTTCTTAACATTCATCTAGTGTTCTTTATAATTGATCATGCATGTTTATCAAAATGTCAAGCAACATTTGGAATGTATCTATAATGTTAGGATTAAAGCCAAGTTCGAAACATCAAAGAAGGACTTTTTATTTGTTCTCTTTGATGAGAATGCAAAACGAATCATCGAGGAAAGTGGTATTTTATCGAATTTCAGTTATTTCTGCTGAACTAGTATCTTCACGCCCATAGGCTAAGCCAGTTGAATGTGTCCCAGAAGTTGTTGACGATGAAAGTGAATTTAAACTAATCTTGCATTATACTAATGATGTGCTTGTTTATGCTGAAGTTATTTATACATGACATTTTTAATTAAACATTAACGCTTTCTTCATTTTCAAAATATGATAAATCTTGTTTCTTAAAATATAGGAGAAGGCAAAATCCACCTAAACTTTTAAAAATCAGAATTAAATAATTCTTATTATTTTAGCAAGTTATCGAAGTAGCTTGAGCTTCTAAAAGAGTAGTAATATTATCTTTAAAAATAAAGTACTTATGATAATTATAACATAACTAAAAGAGTACAGTTAAATAATCAAGTCTGTCTGTTCTCGTAAGCTTAGCTCAGTTGGTATGGACAATGCATACATATATGCAAAGTCCGGGGTTCATATCCCGGCCACCACAAAAAAAAAAATAATCAAGTCTTAAGTAAATTAAAATACTAAAAATGACACACACACACACACACACACACACACACACATATATATATATATATATATATATAAACCATCATTAAGAAAACAGTGACATCGATACTCCCTCCGTTGCCAATCATAAACAAATTTGACTTTTTAGGTTCATTCAATTGATGATGTATGTGGCTCATCCCTACTACAACCAGATTACAAGCAAACAACGACACCAACATTCCTACGAAATCAAATACTTCCTACTACAACCAAATTACAAAGAGACTACTAGATACTCCCACTACAACGCAACACACAATTTTAATCAAGTCTGAAGTAAAATTAAATACTAAAACTGACATATATATAATTTATATAAGATGATTGGGGCGTGTAAACCAAGATTCTTCAAACGGTGCCAGCAACATTCTTCATTCTACTACCTTCTCCTCCATACCCTTCTTCTTTAAGCACATGCTCTCCTTTCATACACATGCACCACACATATACTCCAAGCACTTTTTTGAGTTAGAGAACTCATTGATCACAAACCTTTCAAAGGGATACTTTTTTTTTTAGACATTCAAAGGATGCTTGAAAAGTGATATATAACACCATCAATATACTTTACATTATTAAAACTGTACTCCAATTTTTTTTATTAACTGTACTCCAATTTTTTTCATTAGTCGTATGATATGATATAAATATTAAATGTAGGAGTTTAAATGGTGACACGATCATTCTTCAATCTAGTGTCATCTCCTCCATACCATTAATCACTGAAGTTAGGCGGAAGAGCGCCTGCTTCTCTTTTGTTTTATCTCCTTGTGGAGATATTTTACAACCCAGGTTATGAGGCTTGATATATGGCAAAAGGTAGGGGTGTTCGAGGTGCGGTTTGGTTCGGTTTTGAGGCTAAAAGTCATCTGAACCGCAAGATAAATAAGTATGCGGTTTGGTTTGGTTCGGTTGACTTTTAAAATATTTTCCGCACCAAACCAAACCAAACCAATGCGGTTTGGATTGGATCAGTTGTTGCGATTTTTTTAGACAATATTTTTTTTGTTTTCAACGTTAAAATCAAATTAAAAAGCCAAAACACAACATATTTTCAACAATGTTTTAAATTTCATCCAACATTACAATTTTATTTCTATCTAACAATGTTCCCAACTACGTAGACCAAATTAAAACGTGGACAAAAAGTAATCCTATTTTGTAAGAAATTCAAAAGACTAAAATTTTAATAATTCTCTTAGAGTTCAAGTAGCACATAAATACATTTTGATAGAAAAAGCAAAGAAGAAACTTAACACGAGAAAATAATACTCCCTCCGTTTCAAAATGAGTGTCGTTTTAGGTGTTTACACCATATTAAGAAATGCAATGATTAAAAGAAAGAGAATGGTTATTTTACCAAATTATCCTTATTAACTATTGGTTAGTTTTAAGAGTAATACTTTGGAAGTAGTGTGCTGAGTATTAATTGAAGGGTAGAATTGAAAAGAAAAGGTTATTATTGCATTGGAAACTGAAAGTGACATTCATTTTGAAACGATTTTTTTTTGCTAAAGCGACACTCATTTTGAAACGGAGGGAGTATTTCATTTTATTAAGGTTTCCATTGAATTTCTATGAGTATTGGTAGATGATATGTATTTAATAAGTATTTTTCTTATATTGCGGTTTGATTTAGTTTGGTTCCGTTCGTAAAATCAAAACCGCAAACCGAACCAAACCATGCGGTTGAGTAAAAAAAACGATCTGAATACATCCGAACCAAATGCGGTTTTTTGCGGTTTCGATTTGGATTGGTTCGGTTTGCGGTTTTACTTTTGGATTGGTTCGATTTTGAACACCTCTAGCAAAAAGTAACAAAAAATAACATACAAATCCAACCAAATATAATACTCCTAATAAAGTTGACAATTAATCCATAACTAGGGCCGATCATTGCCAAGGAAATTAGATAAATATAGGCAAAAGCAGTGAGTGTCAACCACATACCAAAAGATAGTAGCCATATAAATACCCTGTGTTCCAATCAAATACCGCTTACAAGAATTAGGCATATGTTTAGTGAGGCAAAAAAGCAGCAGGCTGTGTTGGAAATTACGAACTGATCAAATTCTTCGGGATCTACAACCTCCATGACGACTTGACCCACACATAATGTATATTCATTCACATATGTGCAAACTCTGTCATCTAAAGGGTCAGAGACTCTAAATATTGAATGTGAGGGGGGGGGGGGGGGGGGGGGGGAATGCTTTTAGCATTTTTCTCTAGGGAAAATACCCTACCAGGGGGTTTATCCCTATTTGAAAAGACATCGTGGCTATAATCATTGCAATCAATGTCTTTCATCCATTTATCCTTGTCAACGTAAGTCCACAAACCAAACACAACTCCTAACATCCTTCTCCAAGTTGGAGAACCACCATCTCCTTCATCTTCTTTTGAACCACCATCCTCCTCATCTTGCCCTTCTTTTGAACTAACATTAACATCATCTTCATCTTCCATTTCCGGCGAACCAACACCAACATCCGCTTCATCCTTCATTTCCGACGAACCAACACCAACATCCTCTTCAACTTTTATTTTATCCAAAACAACTTATTCAAAGCAACTTATTTTATGCAAAAAAAACTTATTTTATGCAAAACAACTTATTCAAAACAACTTATTTTATGCAAAACAATTTATTTTTTATGAATAAGTTGTTTTTAAAAAGGGATTGTACTAAGTTGTTTTGCATAAAATAAGTTGTTTTTTAAAAAGAGATCGTAATAAGCTGTTTTTGCATAAAATAAGTTGTTTTGAATAAGTTGTGTTTAAAATAAGCTGTTTTGAATAAGTTATTTTTTAAAATAAGTTGTTTTGCATTAAAAAATGAAAGAAAAAAGAAATGTGTCCTCCATATTACTCTCCTTCCACCATTGTGTTTTGATAAAGTATTTGCCCAAGGATTCCTACCTGCAACTAAACAAATAATATCGAACAATTCCTACCTATATATTTGTGTGTGCGCGTGCGTGCGTGCGTGTACGAACATCTATTTTTTCGTTCATCACCCATGCACCAAACATATACTCCAATCACTTTTTTGAGTCAGAGAACTCATTGATCACAAACCAACATTCAAAGGATACTTAAAAAGTGATATATAACATCATTAAGCATTGAAGTTATGCATAAGAATGCTAGCTTCTCTTTTGTTTTTTCTTAAATATTAGTGTTCCTATTTTTTAAAAAAAAACATAAATATTAGTGTTACGTAGATGCAATTGACAAATAAGAAAGGGAATAACTTTGCTTACCATTTCTAAAACCATTATTATATGGTGTGAAATAACAATCTGTAGTTGAAGGTAGGGGTGGACAGCGGACGGTTTCGGCCGGTTCTCGGGCTCAAAACTCAAATCCGAGTCAACCTGCGGTTGCTATAATCACCCCCAAACTCGTCCGTTTTTTTGTTCGGTTTTTCTGATTTTCAGTTTGTCGGTTTAACCGATCGAGCGGTTCAGTTAACACGGTTTTACGAGGCGAAAAAACAAAACACAGTTGCAGTCTCATATACCCAGATCCGGTTCGTAAATCGCAAGGAAAATGGTGTTTCATGGTGAAATCTCACAGATCTGGACAAAAGAAACAGAAGGCAGTGATCTAAAGTTATATGAGAGATGAAGGAATGTTTGTACATGAAGATTTTGTACTATTACTTGCTAAAACAAATGAAGGAGATGAATGAGTCAAGCAAAGTGAGAAGAAAAATAAATAAATAAAAGGAACGTGGTGTTGTTTGCAGGAAACAAAGAAAGGAATAGATGAAACTAAGGCTATAAGGAAAGGAGGAAACGGCGCTGAAGTAAACTAGGGTTTGGGTCTGAGAAATTTTAGTATTAATATGAAGGGGGTTTTGGGTTGGGTTGAGGAAATTAGTTGGGCCAGAGGAGTAAGCCCAATCATTCGGTTCGGGTTCGGTTATGAACGGTGTTATATACACCCCCCGTAACCATCTGTTACTAACCAACATAACCCAAATTTCTGCCCCGCCCAACACGCCTAATCCGTTTCCACCCGCCCGTTTGCCTTTTTGTCTTAGCGGGCCGACTGGTTTTGGGCGGGTCGGCCCTGTAACGCCCGTCTTAATTATTTACTTAATTTAATGAGGATTTATATATTTATTTATATATATATTTATATGATTTAAGAATTTAAATAGTTTGCATGATTTATAGATAAATTATGTGATTTTCTAGAATGACGTGAAGTATATTGATGTTGTGAAGTTGTTATGTTGGTGTGACTTATTTTATTATTAAATAAAATAAGATATGAGAAATAAAATAAAAATATTAAAGATTGGGCTGCGTGGTGAGATTAGCAATTAGTAGTGAGAAGAGTAAAAAGGAGAGATAAATAGACAGACATAAGTTAGGAAAAGTAGTACGTACGTTTTTGGAGAAAAAGGGAGAAAAGTCAGAAAGAGAGAAGAACCAAAGGAGGGCTGCGATTCTGCTATTATCAGGTAAGGGTGAGACTAATTTTCAATATTATTAAGGGTATAATTCTATAGGATGAATTTAGCATGATTAGGTTAAGTTTTGGTGAGAATTGAGAATTAGGTTTAGGATCAATTTTGATGAATGAATCAAGAACATATGTTAGATTGATGCAAAATTAGTGTACAGACCTTAGATATGACTTAAGATGATAATTAGATGCTATTTGGATGAAGGAATCATGAATATAGGTGAAAAGTTGTGATTTTTAGGTTTCTGGCCGTACTGACATTCATCGCTCGCATCTGCGAGCAAGAACACTCGCAACGGCGAGCTAGAACCCAGAGCTCGCATCTGCGAGCAATGCAACTCGCAACTGCGAGTGACCTGTAAGCTCGCAACCGCGAGCAGAATAACTCGCCACTGCGAGTAAGGACTTAGGAACCCAGAATGCACGCTTTGCTCGCCATTGCGAGCAGAGTTACTCGCCACTGCGAGTTAGGCTGTTAGTTGCCCAAAATTGTCCCGATGCGATCCCTTCGCACGTGTAGTCTTGAGTTGACCTTTGAATTAAGTAAGAGAGCTGTTTAGGATGTTTTTATAGACCCTGCAGTCTGTTCAGGTGACTGAAATTAGAAGTGTGGTTGCATGAATGTTATAATGATGCTTTATGGTATTTATGTTGATGTAATTCATACCTTAGATGATGTTAACGCATTCAAATATTATTAAATGTTGTATCTTGTTGCTGTTCCCTGCTTTTGACTGTTAGTGTCTTGAAGTTGCATGAGTCGGTCTATGTTGTAGAATTCAAGGAGTGGTCCATGATTATGAGTCGTATGAGTTGTTTATGTTGTAGTCTAAGTTGTTGGAAGTTGAGTTCATTGCATACTCATTAAAGTTGGGGGCTTTAGGCCCGGCAGCCATTGTGCTCATTAAAGTTGGGGGCTTTAGGCCCGGCAGCCTTTGTGCTCATTAAAGTTGGGGGCTTTAGGCCCGGCAGCCTTTATGCTCACACGTTGAAGAGCCTATTATGCTCATTTTGTTGTTGAATGGTACCACATGCATTTGCATATCAAGAAGTTTCATGTTGTTTAAGTTGTCAAGTTGTTGTTGAGTTGATAGAGTTGCATGGTCAAAGATGAGTTGTGTCGTCAAATTGAGTGTTAAGTTGATTATGATTTGCGATGAAAATTAGTAATGGTATTTGATGATTGTATTTGTTATGAAATGAAAAATATGCTAATTGTTAATTGTTGATATGTTATTAATGTTTAAGTTGTTAGATGCATTTTATTAGATTATATGCTTAATGTATTGATTATGAAATCTCACCCCTTCTGCATATATGTTGCCTCGACCGTGGGTAATGTGCAGGTAATAAAGATTAGAGGCGTTCGTGAGTGGACTCCTCACTTGGTGTTTAGGTGCTCTGATACGTAACGGGATGGGGGCTTGCTTTTACTGCTATTCCTTACGTGTCTCTTTTATGAACTAATTTATGAGATTTTCCAATAAGGCCTGCGTGCCAAGACTTTAAAATGTTGAACTATTTTCCGCTGCAACAGTTTAAGATTTTTCATGATGTTGAATTTGAAGGATAATTATTATTATCTGTTTTGAGATGTTAAAGTAGTGTGTAGCATTCCGTTATGAATTAAATACTCTGATTTTAAATGAAATTTTTATGTTGGGAAAACGGGGTGTTACAGGCCCAATCTGTCCAGCCCTAGTTGAAGGGGTTTTCCTTGCATCATCACAATAGCATAAAAATGAATAATAAAGTACTCTATATCCACAAAATCCACCGCTCTTTTGACATGCATCACAATCGCTAGGATAATCAGTTGTAACATTAAACTTATGCTCAAGTGCAATTCCATAGTTGGTGCTATTGTCGAAAGTAAAAGGCGCGTTCCGATCTAAGCCAAAGCCTTTGCTAGGTGACATGGTGGGAGCTGAAATATATATGACTTGATATGCATAGTCAATTGAGGTAATAGGATAGGAACTTGTGTGTGTTGTGAAGGTGAGTTTTTGTTTTCTGCAAGTTGTATATGGTTGGAAGCGTTGGTCGCCGCAACCGAGATCGATACCGAAAAGTTACTTAACAGTTTCTTTGCCACAGTTGGCACATTTGTGATTGAATCAAAGAAGGAAGTAGGAAAAGTAAAATGGTGAGAAGAGGAAGTGAAGGGTAACTAAACTTCATTTTGTGATTGAGAGAAGGGTTAAACGAGAGATAAAGGTTGGGAGTAAAAAACAACGGTTAAATGAGAGAAGGGTTGAAATTATAGCAATCTGCTTACATGAACTTAATGCTACTTGTAACGCCCTCCTTTTTATTTAATTATTTTAATTAGTTTTAGAATATATTTATATGATTGGTATGATTTACATGATTTATGTGATATTTTGTTATGTTATATGTTGGTATTTACTAGCATAATATAATTGTTATTTGGTGTAGAAATATATTTGTTATTTGTTAGAGATATATTTGTTATTGGTGTATTATTATTATTAAGTGGGGGAGAGATATATTTAATTTAGAAATAAATAAGATTATGAGGAATAGAGTAGTTTTGAGGTGTAAGAGAAATAAGAAGGGGGTTAGAATAGAAAGAAGAATAAGTTGTTGGGCCAAAATAGATTTAGGAAGAGCGTTTAGTATTATAAATAGAGAAGCTTAGGTTAGAAAGAGTTTACAGGAAACCGCTTTTTGGAAAAGAGGAGAACAAGAAAGAAGATAAGAGGAGAGAAAAATCAAGAGAAGAGGAGAAGACCTTAGGAAAGAAGAACGCTGCCGCTGATTCAAGAATCAATCTAAGGTGAGGGTGAGACTATCTTGCATTAATATTAAGTTGTTAAATCATTAGATTGCATCTAACAAGTTGGGGAAAGTTTGTGAGAATTTGAGAATTAGGGTTTTGAGAGAGATTTGATGATTAGATGATGAAAACTTGTTGAATTGATGTAGAAATTGTATACAGTCCTTAGATAACCCATAGGATGATTATTGGATGTAGTTTTGAGGTTAAAACCATGGAATTGGATGAGATGTTGGTGAATTTAAGAATTAGGGTTTAATAATTGTAATAGGTTGTTAATAGATTTGAGAACCCTTTGAATTTGCATACAGTAAGTTGATGAATAATTAGTGTTCTAATGATAGGACAATCATAGGGTAATGATTAGGGTCAAGTTTGGAGAGTATTGGATCGAATAAGAAGTGGAAAAGATTTCCCCAAAGCGAAATCGCAGCTGAACTGCGATTTTGCTGTCAATGTGCAAAATGCGTTTTTATTGTCTCAGTTTGACAAGTTTAAGTTCCGAACTGGGTTTAGGTGTAAACAAGAAAGTTGTAGGTATGGATGTTAGCTTTCTAATGCCATTGGTCTCACGTCAATAGGATTTATAGAACTTGAGTTATGGTCAAATTACTGCACGTAGGTCACAATGAATTTTTATGGACTTTCAGCACAACTTTTCCGAATTTAAAATAAAAACTGGTATTGATCGGTACAGAATTGGTTTTAGGAGTAAACATGAAAGTTTTAGATAATTTTGTTAGATTTCTAGTGGCTTTGGTTTGACGTGAAAATGATGTTTGGTCTGTGAGTTATGATGAAAATACTACAGGGAGGTCTTAGCAAAATTGTACGGTGACAGCATTCTCTGTTTCATGTTTTTGCGTTTTGTTCATATGTTTATGTTTTGAATTGATCTTTGTTGTAAACATGAAAGTTGTTGATATTTGTGATATCTTTCCAATAGTTTTGGTTTGACATGATAATATTTTGTGGATGATTTATTATGTTTTTACAAAGATACATAGTGAATTATTGTTGATGTTTAAATACGATGTTATATGAAGTTGTTTATGATTGATGAATATGATGTTTTAAGATGTTGTTTATTATCATTTGATATTGTTATATTATGATATGACATGAATTATTTATGTGATCCATATGTTATCAAGATGATAAGATGTTAAGACGTTAAGATGATAAGAGTTGTTAAGTCGTCAAGTCTTTATGAAGTCATCAAGTTATTAAGATGTTATGTTGTCAAGATATCAAGATGTTAGGATGTCATAGATGTTCATGAAGTTGTCTAAGTTGTAGGAAGTTGAGTCCATTGCATACTCATTAAAGTTGGGGGCTTTAGGCCCGGCAGCCTTGGTGCTCATTAAAGTTGGGGGCTTTAGGCCCGGCAGCCTTCGTGCTCATTAAAGTTGGGGGCTTTAGGCCCGGCAGCCTTGGTGCTCATTAAAGTTGGGGGCATTAGGCCCGGCAGCCTTCGTGCTCATTAAAGTTGGGGGCTTTAGGCCCGACAGCCTTTGTGCTCAAACTACGTTGGGGGCTTTAGGCCCGGCAGCTTTATGCTCACATGTTGAAGAGCCTAATTACGTTCATTTATGTTGTTGAATGGTACCACATGCATTTGCATATCAAGAAGTTTTAAGATGATTTAAGATGTGAAGTTGTCGAGTTGTCAAGTTGTTAAGTTGTCAAGATGCTAAGATGATTTGAGATGTTAAGAGTTACATAGTCGAGTTGAGTCGCATTGTCGAGTTAAGTGAGGTTTGATTATGAAGTTTGATTGTGATTTGATGATTATGATTTAATGATGATGTTTGTTTATGAAGTTGATTATGAAGTTGTTTTCGATAAATGCTATGTTTTGATAATGATACTTATGTGAATTATATGAAGATGCTTACGATTATATTTGGTGTTAGATATTGATGCTTATGATCATGATTTAAGATAAGATGTTTTATGAATAATAATTGAGATTACTTGATGAAGTATATGACTAATGTGGGAAGGATAATGACACTAGTTAAGGAAGTTTAAGTTATTAGATATGATTAATGAATTATAAGATGTTTAAGTTGTTGAATGTACTTTATATGATTTATATGCTTAATATTATTGTTTGAGAAATCTCACCCCTCTGCTTGGAAATGTTGCTCTTCGTATGGGTAACTTGCAGGTAACCAGGATTAGTTGCGGTCGTGAGTGGACTCCTCACAAGTGTGTCTTAGGTGCTCTGATACGTAACGGGATGGGATTATGTCTTTACTTTCTGTTCCTTACGTATTACTTTATGAATCTTTCAATAATTGATGTTGAACTAAGTTTTATGAAATTTTATATTGAGGCCCTTGTGCCAAAGATTATTTAAGTTGTCAAACTATTCCGCTGCGAAGTTTTAAAGATTATGTTGTTATATTTTTGAAGGATAAATTATTATTCCATTTACGTTTTTTAAGAAACGTGACATTCCGTTTTATGATGAAAAACTCTGATTTTATTTAAGAAATTTTTACGTTGGAAAAACGGGGTGTTACACTACTAGCTGCCAATGCCAACCAGTGAGTACTAAATTAAAGACAGAAAAGAGAATTAAATTAAGGATAAAACTTAGGTACAATTCTTCATGTGCTTTTCGTATGGCTCTTAACTAAAATATGTATTTTTAGTTAAGAACTATACGAAAAGTACATAAGGAATTGTACCTAAGTTTTTTCATAAAATTAAATGCAATATATAGGGATTTTTGTGTGGACCCATTCTTTCTTCGTATCAAAAGCTCACCACTTTCATTAACCCTTCCTTCGTATCAATTATTCAAAAAGCAAACAACACATAAACGTACAAGTTGTATGTAATTGTATATAAAGTACAAATTGTGCGAGCGCGCGTGCGTGCGTGCGTGTGTACGAACATCTATTTTTCCTTTCATCACACATGCACCAAACATATACTCCAATCACTTTTTTGAGTCAGAGGCTCATTGATCACAAACTAACATTCAAAGGATACTTAGAAAGTTATATATATATATATATATATATATATATATATATATATATATATATATATATATAACACCATTAATCACTGAAGTTAGGCAATAAAGTGCCAACTTCTCTTTTGTTTTTTCTTCTTGTGGAGATATTTTACAACCCAAGTTATCAAGCTTGATGTATGGCATATAACAACAAAAGTTAACATACAAATCCAACCTAAAATAATTTGTATAATAAAGCGTTGAGTTTTTCTATAAGAAAAATCAAGATCAGGGGTGATAATTGCCAAGGAAATTACATAAGAATAGGCAAAGGCTGTGAGAGTGACCCGCATACAAAGAGATAGTAGCCACATGAATAATTTGTGTTCCAATCGAATACCGCTTACAAGAATTAGACATATGCTTAACGAGGCAAAAAAGCAGATTGTGTTGGAAACTAAGAACTCAAGAAATAGGTCGGGGGATACAACAACCTGGACGGCTTGACCCGCACATAATGGATATCCATTGACATCTGTACAAACTCTGCATCTAAAGGGTCAAGGACATGAAATATTGAATTTGAAGGGGGAGGGGGAATTTTTTCTTCATGTCTTCCAACCATTTCTCTTTGTCGACGTAAGCCCACAAACTACCCACAACCCCTAACATCCTTCTCCAAGTGGATTTATCCCCCTTTGGAATAACATTGTTGCGATAACAGTGGCTATTAAACCTAAGGTCCCTCTCATTTCTTTCAACCACTTGCCGTTGTCTACAGATGGCCACAAACTCCCTAACACGGCTGATATCCTTCTCCAAGTTGTTTTCTTTGTTCCCCGACCCATTGGTTGGAGTTTCTCCATGATTTTCCACTTAATTATCTGTTGAAGTTGAACCATCGGGATTTTGGATTTCAAATTGAATGTTCATTTTGGAACGAAAGAGTTAAATTAAAACAAAACTGGAAATAAATGAGAGAGGATGTATTGAGAAATTTTTATGCGGCGTGTTTCGGTCAAGTGAATTGAAGTGGAGGTAGAGTGGAGTATATATAGAGAATGTACAAACATAATAAAAATTTATGTGTATTTTGTTTAGATGTTTATGTTTTTTAGTATTTAAGAAACAATGAAAACTTCTTTAAAAAAAATCAAATGAAACATTTAGCGGAGCGGACATAAAAAATAATATTTAAACTTGATTTATGATTAAATAATTAAATTTATTGAAATAATTTGTAAAAAAAAATAAAATTATAATGAGTAGTTTGTTGAGATATTTATGCTACATAAAATAGTATAAATAAATTAAAAAAATTAATAAAATATTTAGCGAATAAGATTAAAGAATATATGAAGTTTGGTGAGATATTTATGTCTCATAAAATATTAATTTCAAAAATAAAAATATTAAAATAAACGTAAAAGTGACATGTGATGTAAAAAATCTTGCGTGTATGTGTGCGTGCGTATACGAACATCTATTTTTCTTTACACTTACCATACTTGGTTAATCACATGTAAACTTTTAAACGGATTTAATTTAGATCACGTTGAAAATTATGAAATTGTGGTGGTTGAGTTAACCACAATTTTAACCATGATTAGTCTAAGATTTATGCTTATTTGAACATCAAAAGTTCAAATCTAGTTTTGAAGGCAAATATGCTTTGTATATTGATTTTTACTGCGAAATTAAGCAAAACTGAAACTTACTTTTCCTCGTGTGATTCATGTGTACCACCCTAGCTAACTTACAATCACTCCCACATAATAAAAGACAAGTTCATAAAGATATAACTTTTAGGGTTAAATATGTTTCTGGTCCCTATAAATATACCAACTTTTCGTTTTAGTCCCTATAAAATATTTCTTCAACTTTTAGTCCCTAAAGTAGTGATTGAAAATTTTATAGGGACTAAAAGTTGGAGGAAAATTTTAGAGGGACTAAAACGAAAAGTTGATATATTTATAGGGACCAAAAACATATTTAATCCTAACTTTTATCCATGCGATACATGAGTACCTCACTAATAAAGACAAGTTAATGTTCCATAACTTCACCAAATACATAATATGGGGTGGTCATTAACATAACCTGTAAATAAGAATAAGCAAGGCTTGTGAGAGTGACCCACACCCCTAATGATAATAGCCACATAAAAAAACCTGTGTTGCAAACAAATTCCACTCAGCCATCAAAAGACAAACACTTATTGATGTACCATATTTAAAACACAATTTTTTTCTTAACAAATATGACTAATGATAACATATTCCTTAAAAAAAAACATATATTTTGTTATAATTAAATAAAGTTACGATGCAAGGCATCAACATATTAACTTTGGGGAATTAGTCACTTTGGTCCCTGAATGGGGAACGATTCGTCAATTTAATCCCTGAATGCAGAGAAATTGCAAAAAAGTCCCTGAATGTAAACTCTATTAGTCAACTTCGTCCCTGAAGTTAAATAGGTATGCTAACGATGACGTGGCGGCTGATGTACCTATTGATATGGATGACACACATGGACCTCTACCAACACAAGTTACACAACCTGTGAGTTTTCTTATTATTTTTTTCATAAGTTTTTAACTAATTTTGTTTGATTTTATATGCGTGATTCTTGTTGGATTTAATTGAAAATTCTTATTGAATTCTAGTTCATGATTTTGTTCTAAATTCTACAAATTTATGAATTCTGGCTGTAACAGGATGAATTTGATGGACCAGAATTTGATATGAATGTGCGAGGACCACAACCATTTGGTATTGGTCAAGCTATTGTGGAGCCTATACCATTAGGGGTTAGACCTACACCAATGAGAGGTCCTAGGCCAATGACGAGAGCAAATGCTCATATTTCCGATCAACAATTGTTTACATCTTTCATGCCTACTCCCCGTTTTAACCCACCACGCTTCAACCCTCCAAGAGCTCCAAGGCCATGGAGTTAAAGGAAGCATGAGCATGAAGAATGAAGGATTTTTTTGAAGAAGCAACAATGCATAATTCCATTTTCAAGATGATTGTCTTTTTGTAATTTATATTTTGCTATGAATCTATGTAATTTGGTGTTTGGATTTTAGTTACGGTTTGGATTATTAATGAGTATTATCTATGGTATTTGCTATGAAAGACATGTTTTGTAACAAATATTTTATTTCAATTGCATGGATAGATTGCTTCAAATTGGTATTTGGATGTTATTTCTTACTTTTATATGAAATTGCAAACTTTAAAGCTCACGGACCATAATGAAATTATAGTCATAAATCAGGGACTACTATGCCCAATTTTTTCATTGCCCAGGGACCATAATGAACTATAATCATAAATGAGGGATTAAAATGACCATTCTATTTATCATTTTTAGGTTTTACACTTGACATTTTTTTTAAAAAAAATTCTTCATTTTAGTCCCTGTCACGTGTTTAGGCCTTGCCAAGTCACAATCTTACATGGCAGTTATCATATTGCCACATCAGCCGCCACGTCATCATTAACAGACCTATTTAACTTCAGGGACGAAATTGACTAACAGAGTTTACTTTCAGGACTGTTTTGCAATTTCTTTGCATTCAGGGACTAAATTGACAAATCGTTCCCCATTCAGGAACTAAAGTGACTAATTCCCCTATTAACTTTATCCTTTTTATACAATCAGATCAGATCAGATAAAATATAAAATATAGTTGAAAATATGAGATACCCTTAATTATTGATTATCCAGAAAGAAAATTTGTTTGGCGCTGCTGCGGTGTTAACTGAACTTACTCCATGCACCTCCCCTCCTACCTTCCTCGCTCTCCTCCTTCTTCCTCCTCCTCCTCCTCATACGGTACTCTCTCTCTCTCTCCCTCTCTAATGACCCAAAATTGTGCTTGTGGTGTGGACCGTGGTATAGCAGGGAAATCAATCTTTCTCCTTAATCATCATCGTCATGTAAACAAGTGGAAGAATCAGAGAAATAAAGGTGTGAAGAAATGTTTAGGAGCGTCTATACACTGTTCAAGCGATGTTCCCTCTATTCAGCAATTGAGTCATGCTCGGCTTATTTATTCAGTTGCTCCATCTATGGGCCACAATCAGGTTTCTGCACAATTCCATAACTTCAATACCTAATTTTGTCTGAACTGAACTGAAATCACATTATCGTGATTCTAACAATAACAGGAGTCTCATCCAGAATCACATTTTAGAGTTCCTGCAATTCTCACTTCCCTCCAACAAATGAAGCTCACTTCAAAGGTACTTCAACTTGAATCTCTTTATTTTTAAGTTCTTAATATTATTATATATAAGCATTGCTATTTGATAACTTGTTTATGTCTAAAATTCACAAAGAAAGAGTTTAATAATACTTTGTTTGGAAAGGCTAGAGTATAACCTTACCTTGTATGATCTAATTTTCTCTCGATTTTATCAGATACCTCAACCACTAATTTTACTCAACACTACATATTCAATCTACTATCGGCTATCAACGAAAACATCCGCTATAAGCTCATCGACTATCAGCTACTACCTCCGTCCCAATTTAATTGACACAATTTTGTTTTTCACACATATTAAGAAAAATGTATAAATAAAGGGGAAAGTGAAATATATTGTATTGGAAATGATAAAAGTAGTATTATTTAGTGTTATATTGTATTGGGAATGATGAAAGTTGTATTGAAAATGGAAATGGGTCAGTTATTTTGGGACACTTTTTTTTAGAAAATGGGTCAGTTATTCCGGGACGGAGGGAGTACTTTTTACCAAACAAAGCTTAAATAGACTACAAATTTTCCCATTTCAAACATAAGTTATTTTATTATCCAGAATATATCACCATTTTCTTTCGTTAATTTTAAATGTTTCCTATTTGTTTGAAATACAAATCAACTTCAATGGGCAATCTGTGATCATAGGTTTGTGCATCTGCCAGTCTTTGAAAAAGACCAACTTAACTGGACTCTATGTGCAACTGTGTTATGATTAACCATACTTTGATGACATTACTTAGTAATTGGTGAAGTATCTTCATTTCCACAATAATTTTTTATTTTTATGCATGATTCAGTTCCGTGGCTCTGATGTCATTGAACTTCAAAATTTTGAGCCTGCTTCTACCGATGACATTGCAAGTGTGCATGCAAGAGCCTATGTTTCTGGGCTTGAAAAGGTAACATATTAAAAAAGTTTCCTTCCTTCAGCTATTTCATATGTGAGAGGTTTTGTATTCTAAATTATGGTATTTTAGACAGAATTACTCCATAGGTTCCTTAATCTTATACTTTCTTTTATGCCCCACTATTCTGTCCAATTCTTGATGCTGTACTTCCAGCAATACATGATACATCATAAGAATTACTTAATTACAGAAGAGAAAAATAGCAGTGACAGAGAGGCCAGACTCTCAAATACCTAGTGATTCCTTGTTCTTTTTCGTCTGCTATGGGTATCAAATTTCCTTTGTTTTCTCTATAAATTCTAGGGTCTGAACTAAATCAACCAATCTATATCAACCATGTTTTTTCCTATAATGTGTACTTCTGAACCAGTTTCTAACAATTCTTTCACTGACTGCATGTGTTAATTATGATTTAGTGCACAGTGATGATATAACATCAAGGCGAGGATTCTTCCATGTTTTGACTGATTTATTCTTAAGTATCCTTGTTTTTAGTTCAAACTTCACATCACTAACTGTTGGCATAGGTTTCGATACTTATGGATTTCATAATTTGTATACAAAATGATTTTACCATGCTTGGGATTCTTGTTCTGCAGTTTGACATTTTCCTCTCCTGAACCTTTACAGGTTATGGATCAAGCTTTGGAGAAGGGACTTATTGTCGTTGATGGTTCGGGACCAACATATGCTACTTCCACTGTAAGTACTAAGCTCAGAGTGTCTGAAGAAAGATTCTATATTCTAGAAATTCTAGTTCATTGTAGTAGAAAATACAATTATTCTATGGAAATTCATAATGGTTCCCACATTTTTGCATGCTTATTGTGGTATTCATGGTGCAGACATTCCAGGAGTCTATAGTAGCAGCTGGTGCTGGATTAGCCTTAGTTGACTCAGTGGTGATCTCTCAACCTGGCATGTCCATCTCTTGGTGATAATCTATGTTTTATTTTGGGGAGGGGTAAGTGAGTGGATATGGATGTGTACATATCTGCTTCTTATAGTGATGTGCCTATCGGAAACTATTTTGTTCTCTGTTGGAATTTTGGTTTCTCAGAACCAAATATTGACTGAAAATGCTTATATCTACCTTTCTTTTTACCTTTAAATGGTTGGGGACAGTGGGGGAGTCACAAATATAACAATTGTTTGAAATAAAATTGTGTTCCCCATTTTGCAAGCGTCCTATGCATTCTGAGTTGGTGGAGATGAGATCTTAAAATAATTATAGAGTCTCCACATTCTAGCTTAATTTTTAGAAACATGGTATAAGTGCCTCTATAAGCAAGTGGTCAAGAGTTTGCTCCTTGCTGCCCCTATTTTCCAGAATTAAATGTATCTTAGCACAAGCTGAAGGACATATATGTTGTCTAGTCTCAATCCCAGACGGCTTTTGTGTGATCCAATTTTCTTAAGAGATATAAAAGTATTCCAGGGCCTCCACCTAATAGCCTAAGCTTTTGGTATGGTTGGTCTTTGACATAAAATGTTTCAAGAATTGTATGGAACTAATGGTTGTACTCATTATTTGGATATAAAAATTCGATTTCACATTCAGGTTGCAGCTTCAAAGATAATGAAAGATCCACCCACTGGTTTTGCATTGATAAGACCACCAGGACATCACGCCATTCCAAAAGGACCTATGGGCTTCTGCATTTTTGGAAATGTGGCCATTGCAGCTCGTCATGCTCAGCGTGTTCATGGACTGAAGCGCGTGTTTATCATTGACTTTGATGTTCACCACGGGAATGGAACAAATGATGCTTTCTACGATGATCCAGACGTATTTTTCCTTTCCTTCCATCAAGTAAGCTATAAGTTTGCCACACAGCTCTAATTATATTTTCTTGTTTTCCTTATTGGTGTTTGTAATAGCCATTCGCAAAAGCGAAATAGCAGAAAACTGAAAAGGAAAAACCCTGGGATCTTTGAGAGGTCTGTATCTACTTCACAAAACCCTCAACTCAAAGCATTTCTCTCCCCATTCTTCCCCTCTATATCCTCACTTTTCTCCGGAGAACTCCCTTCTTTCCCACTAACTTCTGCAAGCTCAGCATTTTGTTAAGGCTCAAACATCCAAACCCATGGCATCCATGTTTTTTTTTCTTTTCAATTTTCAATATATAGACAATTCTCTTCATTTTCTCTTATTATATCTATATAATTGCAATGCCCCCCTGATCTTTGATTCAACTCTAAGCATATTATATTCTATAATACTCGGCGTAATTTGAAAATAGTTTGCTGAAAGATCTTGGTATTATGATGAATATGTAAATGAGAAATAGGAAGATATTGAAGAACAAAGGAACAATGGCTTGGTTGTAACTTCCAGCAAGGCAATTGACATATATTACAAACTGTTTTACAATCACCAACTGAACAAATTAACCAACCTCTAGGAATTAGAGAATCTAGCCTCTCCCAACCAAACCACATGAACAAACAACCCATTGACTTACATCTGCCATCCTTATTACTACTATATTGAAACACATGATGCACTAACAAATACATATGGCCCTAATTATTTGGGCACGTGCTTGACATATACATGTCTAATAGGCGTCCTTCTAACATTAGCCTCCCTACAGGAGAACATTCATGCAGTCGGACAAAATAAACTAGCATAAATTACACAAATGACATAACTAAGAGAAGACTTATCAAATATATTAATGTCTCCAATCCTTGCACCAAACTCCTGCATATTAGCATACTATAAAAATCAGACACATGACCCCCTCCACTCTGTTTGCACTTGCACATGCTAACATACAAAATAATAGTATAAGCAGGCACATGGCATTTGGAAGTTCTGTTTTTTCAAAATGGTCCCTTGAGGGGGAGGGGGCTTGGTAATTGGGTGGGGAAGGAGATTATGTGAAGAAAAATATGAGTTATTAGTGTGCTAATTATGAAAAAGGAAGAGAAATAGTATGACTTTGAGACTTGTTATATTTAATAACTTCAATTTAATGGCTCAGGATGGAAGCTATCCAGGTACCGGCAAATTTGACGAGGTGGGTGCTGGGGATGGTGAAGGAACCACATTAAATCTTCCTCTTCCTGGAGGTTCAGGTGATACTGCTATTAGATCTGTGTTCGATGAAGTTGTTGTACCTTGTGCTCAAAGATTTAAGCCAGACATCATTCTTGTTTCTGCTGGGTGAGTCTTTCTTTGAATCATAATTATCAAAGCAAAGATGGAATAAACAATCTACTATCAATTTCTGCAAGTTACATTCCAGCACAGTTACAAACTTAATTCTACATGAAATTTTGATTAGATTTTTCATTCAGGAACTAGTTCTCATAAATTCTTGCCAATGTTGTTTTTACATATGGAATTTCATGTGATTTCGTTTGTCAGGTATGATGGCCACGTGTTAGATCCACTAGCTAATCTTCAATTAACAACGGGAACATATTACATGCTTGCGTCCAGTATTAAACAACTAGCAAAAGACTTATGTGGGGGACGATGTGTATTTTTCTTGGAAGGAGGATATAATCTCAAGTCTCTTTCATATTCAGTGGCAGACACATTTCGTGCTCTTCTTGGGGACAAAAGCTTGGCATCTGAGTTTGATAACCCAAATATTTTGTATGAAGAGCCAACAAAAAAGATTAAGCAAGCAATTCAGAGGATAAAATGTGTTCATTCCTTGTGATGTTGAAAATCAAAACATGCCATTATCTATGGCCGTCTCAACCATTAGGCAAGTAAAGCGCTTGCTTAATGGCACTATCAACCTGTATCTAGCATCAAAATTTTCATTTTCTGTAATGTCTATATCCCTTGTGTGGCCATCGTCCCATTTGTCCCATAGAAGAAGGCAATCCATCGTACAAGATTGTTGTGGTCCCTGAATAAGAACTTCACTTTTGTCGTAACACTTAAGTATAAATTAATTTATTGTCAAAAGATTTTTACAAATTCTTTATCTGTAAACTAATTTTCGTATATTTCGTTGTTATTAAGTCAAATGATATTCTCATTTCATAAACATTGAAGAATTTTAAACTAAATGCATCATATTTTTGCCTTAAAATCTCATACATCCAAAAGTTACTTGTGGTTGTTTCAAAGTGTGTTTGTTTAAAGTATTGTAATATTATTCCTAGAAAAATAGGGTATAGGGAATGCAGCATTATCATGTTTATTTCAAGTTGTAAAAACTCACTAGCTAAGTTTTCGTTAACATAATTTGGTTGGTAGGGACGTTCAATGTGCAGAGGTGGAGTTGGAACTTTGATTTTTCATTTATTCATCTTAAGGGTAAATTTAGTTTAGTTTGATAAAAAAACTCACTATCTAATGCTAATATTTACACTTGGTTTCATTTCATATATTCCTTATTTATTTTAGTTTCTCTTCGAGTAAACCACATTTTAAAGTTTGGTATCCCAGCATGACCCCACCATTTTGCATGAAGAGCCAACAATAAAGGGTGAACAAGCAATGCAGATAAAACACGTTCATTCCCTGTGAAATTTTGAAAAGCAAAACCTGTCATGGAAAATAAATTTGTCTACCATTAAAATTTTCATTTTATATGGTCCCATCCAAAGTATATGTCTGATCCAGAGCATTGCACATGAATTTTTGTAGTCCTTGAACAAGATGTTTAATTTGAACATGCATGTTTATATATTTATATATAGGGTTAATACATTTTTACCCCCTGTATAGGCGAGTTCCGGTTTTCCCCCCTGTAAAAAAGATTCTTTCGATTCCAACCCTGAAATATGAAGATTCCGTCGAAAACACCCCTGGTCAAATCTGGCACACGCCAGGTGCTGATGTGGCGCGCCACGTCATCTTTTTTGATGACGTGGCACGCTGACTGTATAATTATTTTTATTTTTTATTTTTTTAATAAGGACACGTGGCATTTCGTATTTTTTAATAAAAAAATATTTTTTTTAAAAAAAATAAAAAAAAACGAAAAAAATTCTTAACAAATAAAAAAAATGAAAAAAAATTCTGGAAAAAAATAAAAAAATACCGAAATTTTTTTAAAAAAATTGGAAAAATTAATAAAAATGAAAACAAAAATCTGGAAAATTTTAAAAATAAAAAGTAAAATCTGGAAAAATTAAAAAAATGAAAACATTATGGAAAAAATTAATAAATTTTGAAAAATTCATATTTCCAGATTTTTTCAATACCGGAAAAATGAAAAAAAATAATATTTTTTTTCGGAAAGTACTTGTCATTCAACCGTATAACATGATTTATATACCGGTGTCAATCAATATACATTGTATCCTGTTATTCGGACATGGTTTTTATAAATATGAATAATCTTCAAATTTTTGAAAATGACCAATCTTGAAATTTTTGAAAAAAGATTAATCATATTTACAAAAACTAAATTTTCGAAAAAAAAAAAAAGATAAAAAAAAATATGGTATTTGAGTCAAACATAATTCATATTTTTTTCGAAAAACATACAAACTGCTCAAAACATTTTTTATGTTAGTGTCTACTAGTTTCAATGGTATTTGAGTCAAACATAATTTATATTTGTTTTACTATTTGAACTTCTACTATTTAAATATTTTTTTCGAAAATTCATATTTTTTTATCTTTTTTTTTCGAAAATTTAGTTTTTGTAAATATGATTAATCTTTTTTCAAAAATTTCAAGATTCATCATTTTCAAAAATTTGAAGATTAATCATATTTATAAAAATCATGTCCGAATAACAAGATACAATGTATATTGATTGACACCGGTATATAAATCATGTTATACGGTTGAATGACAAGTACTTTCCGAAAAAAATATGATTTTTTTTTCATTTTTCCGGTATTGAAAAAATTTGGAAATATGAATTTTTCAAAATTTATTAATTTTTTCCATAATGTTTTCATTTTTTTAATTTTTCCAGATTTTACTTTTTATTTTTAAAATTTTCCAGATTTTTGTTTTCATTTTTATTAATTTTTCCAATTTTTTTAAAAAATTTTCGGTATTTTTTTATTTTTTTCCAGAATTTTTTTTCATTTTTTTTATTTGTTAAGAATTTTTTTCGTTTTTTTTTATTTTTTTAAAAAAATTTTTAAAAAAAACTTAAAAAAAAATATTTTTTTAATTATTAAAAAAATATTTTTTTTTATTAAAAAAATATTTTTTTTATTAAAAAATAGGTAATGCCACGTGTCCTTATTAAAAAAATAAAAAATAAAAATAATTATACAGTCAGCGTGCCACGTCATCAAAAAAGATGACGTGGCGCGCCACATCAGCACCTGGCGTGTGCCAGATTTGACCAGGGGTGTTTTCGACGGAATCTTCATATTTCAGGGTTGGAATCGAAAGAATCTTTTTTACAGGGGGGAAAACCGGAACTCGCCTATATTACAGGGGGTAAAAATGTATTAACCCTTATATATATAGGGTACCAAAGAATTCTCCAGAATATATATACTTCTAAGACTACATTATTGTGTTCTATATATATAATAACATCAGGTACATATTGAACACAAAATATCTATTATAGACACGATATATATTCAAAAGGTTTATTTTATTCGAACTATTAAAAATGAAGTCATTCAAATGCCTAATTGGTGTTTTTGGTGATAATCAAATGACAAAGAACATAAGCTGAAGTTTTCTAATGAAACAGAAAGTAGTTAAAGCAACAAAAGCCATAATTAACGTGAAAAATTGAAACGGTGGAAAAAGGTCAAAGTGTAGCTAGCTAATTATAATTATGCTATTTTTAATTTTTCACATTGAAAAGGTGCTCCCCATCTAGCAGAACAGTCACTGTTTCCTTACTATACGTGGTTTTCATTTCCTGGCTATGAGTTTCAAAGATGTTAAGTTTCAATGATGAAGCTAAAACACTTGTCTATGTTTTATCAAGAAAAACAAAACACTTGTCTATGTCTCAATAATATATAGTGCTGGCTAAAACTAATGTGTGTGACCCACTAACAACTGCATGAGCATGACGCATGAGCTCATCAACTTTATCCTTTAGTGAAATCGTAATGATGGGAAAATACTTACGTACCATAGTAGTTGGGTACCATTGTACCATTGGCCAGTCAAATTTTGACACATGTCAGAAAACTTTTAAAACCAGTTCTTATAAAAACCGGCTTTAAAAGTCTAAAACAAAATAAAATAATTTGGATAATATCTAAAATTAAATATTTTATGGAAGGTCTTATAAACCCATTTGGGAAAGTAATACCTCAACCATTTATATTAGAACCCAATTATAATAATATAATTAGAATGAGAAACCAAATTAATTGGTTAAGAGAAACGGCATATTGGTTTCTAATATTTGAAGATAATTACACTACATACTGGGAGTATGAAAATTTTGCAAATCTTTTAAGCCTTAAAATACAAAAGTTTATACATGGCTAGTAAAGGTGTAAGTGAAAATATACAAGATATTTTTGAAAACCTAACAGTACTTCAGAAACAGTTAGATAAAATAGTAGAAGTACTACTAGAAAAGGAGTTTGAAGAAAAACTCAATGAAAAATTATCTAACTTAGAAGAAAACCAAAAATTGTTAGATGAAAAACTTTGTGTTAAAATAGATGATTTGATCGATCTATTAAAACTCTTACCAATAAGAGATAAATGTCTAACCCTAGAAGAATTACAAACTTTTGTCAAAAAAGAAGGGGGAGATATGGTAGAAATTCCAGAAAAAATTGAAAAATCAGAAAAAGAAATTAACTTCTTCGCGCCATTACCTTGAAAATGGACGAAACAGAAGAAGAAATAGCTAATCAGCTAAATGAATTACAAACATTAATAGCTTCTTTAGACATTAATAGAAAAAATCAAATAACAGAAGAATCTGATGATGAAAACAAATTTGTCTACGACTTCGGATCAGAAAGTTCTTTCAGTATGGAAGAAGAACCACAAGTAGGACTTGTGAAAACTAGTGAGCAACCAGAATCATCAGAACAAGGACGTAAAAGAGGACGTCGAGAGGGCAAAGAAGATTTTATCGACCAACAAATCATTCAAGATAAAATGGATGAAAGAAAATTTAAAAATATATCATCTAAATATATACCTACTATAAATCGTCACAAGGATGAAGATATTTTAAATCTCGATTGTAGTGATGATGCTAAAAAAGAACTAAGAAGTTGGTATCATAATCACATGGTAACAATCCAACTAGATCCCACACTAGGGAAACTAAGTCCAAAAAGCATTTTTAATTATTTAAAAACAAAAACTATAGGAAATGCTTGGAGCTTTATATCTGAAAAATCAGACTCAGAACTTCCATCAACAACTGAGGAAGTAATAAATTATGTTTATTCAATTCTAAAAAAAGAATTTGTAGGTTTTGATGCGCCAGAAGCAGAATCAGACCTAGAAAGCACAAACATTCGTAGAATCTTTAATCTAAGAATCTGTGATATGTGTTATGTTGAACCATTTATATGCGAGTTTAGCAAATATTATTATGCAATATCTCCACAAAAGAGAATACAGTATAATCTTTTAGGTTTGTTTTATAATAAACTTCCATCATCTGTTGGAACAATAATGGAAAAAGTAATACAAGAACATTTAGAGGTAATCGTAGGACTAGACGATACTCTAGGAACAAGGATAACTGCATTAAGAAAATGGGTATCCGAAAAATGCATGGAAAAAACTGCTAAAAGAGAAGCAAAAATAAACGTTTGTTGTGATAAAATTCGAGACAAAGTAGGGAACTACGGATGTAATAAACCTAGAAGAAAGAAAAAGAAAAAAGTTTTTAGGAAAATAGATCGTTCTGAATATAAAAGAAAAAAGAAATTTCCTAAAAAATTTAATAAACAAAAATACTTTAGGAGAAATAAAAAATATCTTAAAAGGAATTCATGTCCTAGAGGAAAGAAAACATGCACATGTTGGTTGTGTAATGAAGAAGGACGTTATGCAAATGAATGTCCTAAAAAGAAAGATTCTAAAAAAGAAACCTTGAAATTAATTTGGGAAGTAGGTTTCGAACCAATAGAATCAGATATAGATTCTGATGAGAATAGTATTTTTGAATATACTACTGAAGAAGAAATTGAAGAATGAGTAGAAAAATTTTAAAAAATGGAAATCCTAATGCAACATTTATCCAGGTAACACTGAATAAAAAGAAAATTATGGGTTACATTGATACGGGTGCTACTTTATGTTTTGGTAGGAAATCCATAATTAAGGAAGGATGGATTAAACTACAAAAACCAAAAGAAATTATATTTGCTGATAAAAAGAAACACCAAATATGGTTTGTTCTAAAACATGTTTTTATAAAAATTGAACATAGATACTTCTATGTAAAATCAATCTATGAACATGATTCTGGAATAGACTTGATAATAGGAAATAACTTTTTAAAGTTATATAATCCTTTTATCCAAAAAACTGATACCATAACATTAAATTGGTTTGATGTTAATAATCCAAAAGAAAGTGAATTTGTTACAACGAATATTATAACAAAAAATGAAATTTTAAAGGCAATTTCAGAAAATCTTAACATACTTAGATGTATGTGGGATAAAAGAAAGTTTTACTTAATAACTGAACAAAATCTAGAACATCATCTAGATCAAGTTTGTTCTGAAAATCCATTGGATATTATAGTAAACAAAATACAAGATTTAATTGTTGTAAAACTTAAAGATCCTAAAAAGGAAGTCAAGGCCTTATACAAGATCCCTTACTCAGGAGAAGATAAGGAAGAATTTAAAAAAGAAATAGCAGAACTATTAGAGAAAGGATTAATAAGTCCTTCTATTAGTCCACATTCAGCGCCAGCTTTTTATGTCAGAAAACATAATGAGATAAAAAGAGGAAAAGCTCGAATGGTGATCAATTATAAAAAACTTAATGAGGCAACTATAAGTGACTCATATAAGTTACCAAGAAAAGATTACGTTTTTGAAAAAATAAGAGGATGTAATTGGTTTTCATCTTTAGATGCAAAATCTGGATACTGGCAGTTAAGGTTGTCAGAAGAAACTAAACCTTTAACAGCTTTCAGTTGTCCAGAAGGACATTTTGAATGGAATGTTTTACCATTTGGTTTAAAACAAGCACCATCAATATATCAAAGATTTATGGACAATACCCTTAAAGGTCTTGATCGTATTTGTTTTGTATATATCGATGACATATTAATTTTTACTAAAGGAAGTAAAGAACAACATGTTAAAGATGTTATGACTGTTTTAAACAGAATAAAAGATAGAGGAATTGTTCTATCCAGAAAAAAGTCAATACTTTTGAAACAAGAAATCGAATTCCTTGCTCTTATTATAAGAGAAGGAGGAAAACTCGATTTATCACCGCATGTTCAAGAAAAGATTTTACTTTTTCCTAATCAATTAGCGGATAGAAAACAAATCCAAAGATTTTTGGGATGCTTAAACTACATTGCTAATGAAGGATTCCTTCAGGATTTAGCAAATGATAGAAAATTTTTACAGAAGAAGATATCTGAAAAAGTGCCATGGTCATGGACACAAAAAGATACTGAGGCTGTAAAATCTTTAAAAGAACAATTAAAAGTTTTACCACAACTATACAACCCAACAGAAAATGATTTTTTGGTTGTAAATGTTGATGCAAATCAGTTTACATGGGCTGGAGTTATGAGAGCTCTACCTAATGGTAAACAAAAATTGGGATTAAATCTCAATGGATATGTTGAGGATGAAACCCCACAACAATCCTATACCATTGTGGGCGCAACCCCACAGTTAAAATCAGATATCCCTAATGGGCGATCAGATAAAACATCAGTTTCAACTGATTCAAAACTTGATTATTCAAGTAATAACATCCGAATTAAGGATAAAGATCTTGTTTTATGCAAGTATGTTTCAGGCTCTTTTAAAGATGCTGAAACAAGATATCATATCAATGAGAAAGAAACTCTTTCTTGTTTAAATGTTTTAGAAAAATGGAGAATGGATTTAATTCCATCAAGATTTTTATTACGAACTGATTCAACTTATGCTAGCGGATTTTGGCGCTACAATTTAAAAGTTGATCATAAACAAGGAAGACTTGTTAGATGGCAAATGCGCATCCAACAATTCTATCCTTATATTCAACTAATAAAATCAGAAAACAATTGTTTTGCAGATACTCTGACAAGAGAATGGAGCAAGCTCTAAAAGTTCTCTACAATAGCTTAAAGCAAAAGGATGAACAGATTGAAATCCATAGCCAAAAGCTAAAACAGCTCTCTTCAGAGAGGGGGGAGATGGTTAAAATGATCGAAAGCCTAACCAAGATCATAAATGTTGAAGCAACAACAACAACAACAGAAGAACCAACAAAAAAGACTTTGAATGAACAACAAAGTTTTTCATCAACATCTTCAGCAGGCTCTATGCCAGAAGAAGATACAAAAAAGTCATGGGCTGACAAAGTCGAACAAGAAGATGAAGAGTCAAAAAATGGTTCAGACCAACCAAGCGATGTTGTCGATCTACAACCAGCAAAGAAGGTGTATGTTATCTTTGATGGTCCAATGAAAGGAATCTACAACAACTGGGCAATTGCAAGCCTCCACATTAATGGCAAAAATGTCAGACACAAAGCTTATCCAACAATGGAAGAAGCAAAAGAAGCTTACAAGGCCTCCTACAAGGAAATGGCAATAGCAAAAGATATTGGCCAACCATCAAAAATGGAATCTAAAAAGAAGGTTTCAGTAGGATCAATTATAAACCTCCAAAAGGAAAAAAACAAGATAAAAACCATTGATGATTTCATGGGAAAATGGAGATGGCTAGCCAATTTCAAGGAAGAACTAGCAATTGAATGTTTTTATCCAGTTAATACCAAACATGGGGTAAAAGCTAATACAGTTCCAGGAATATCCAAGGAATTACTTAAAGAATTCTATGACTATGGAATGCTCAAGACTGTATATCTTGAGGAAAAAGAAGGTTATAGATTTCAAGAACTTGCTGATCTTCCAAAAGAGATCGGTGATACAGCAAAAAGATTTAACGACTTCCTTGCCAAAGGAAGAGAAATATTTCTCCAATTCGAACAAACATATCCATGGTTCGAAGAAGAAAATAACCAGATGGCTGTAAGACCAAGAACAGCTATAAAGATAGGTATCTCAAACAAAACCTATCTAGAACCAAATGCAACAAGTGTTGGATGGACATTAATCTCATTTGTTCAACAAATGAAGCGTTTTTATGACTATCTAATCAAATATGGGTCATCCATTACCAATTATAAAGTCTTATATGTCTCAGATTATTGTTTCATGGTCTGCGACTCAAAGAAAAAGGTCTCTACAGAGCACCTCAAACAAACACTTCAATTCGAAGAATTATTCTCAGGATTCGAAAATGGTCTCCATAGAATTCCAGACGAAGTACAACAGGAATGTTGCCAATACTTCTCAACCTACAAAGGGCATATCTGTAAATGGTGTGCAAAAGATAAGGTGTCGGCAGAAGAAGACAAAATGCCAACAACTTCAGCAACAAAAGATAAGGCTACAGAAAAAGCCTAGACATGCGTCATATAATTATCATGATGTAATAGTAAAACCTTATCATCTGAGTCAGATGAGGTCCACTTAGAGATAAGAATCTTATCACTTTAGGTGATAATGCGTTTTCTTTTTCTTTGCGTGTTTCAATTGTTTTTCTTTTTTGCTGTCATGGATAAGGACATGTGAACTACTTGTAAGTCCTATCCTCCTATAAATAAGAGCCTCGATGCTCACTTGTAAATTACAACTTAAATCAATGAAGTAAGTGCCTTAGTTTATGAAAAACATTGTGGGAAAGGGCTTCGCAGGATTTGAGGTTGTCATAACCAAATCAAAAGATTTTAGTTCTCAATATCAATAATCGAAAGATTATTTCAACTCCAAAGGATCGAAAGATCAGAACTATCAAAAATCCAAGACAAAGTCAGGTATGATTTTAAATATTTTAAATACTTTATAATTTTTACATTTCATAATGGAATATAGTATGATAAAAGAAAATTCATCTGGTTTTATGGCAGATGTATTGATAGATCATATAGAAAAGGTAGATTTTACCTTAAAACCAGAAGAAAACTTCAAACAAAAAAGTATTTTTTCTTTAATAAAAGAAAAACTATCTAGAGAAAACATTTTAAAATATGGAATGATGATAGGAGAAGTTCCTATACCAATGGAATCAACAGATGGATCTGTTGTAATATCTATGATTGATAAAGAACAAATAAACGAGAGGTTAAAACACTTATCGTTAGAAAAAAGACAGAAGATAGGATATATTCATATATCGACTATCCAAATAATCATAAAAAGTACTTTTATGAAAGGAATAAATTCAGAACTAGAACTTCTTATAGAAGATGCTAGGTTAAATAAAAAACATTCACTAATAGCCAAAGGTGAAGGAAATTTAAAAGGTGGAAAAATAAAATTCGATATAAATTTACAAATAGGCTTAAGTTTAAATGATATAGATCTAAATAGATCCTTAGTAATTCATTATAAACTCAAAGACCAAAAACTTATGAAACCAGGAAATCATCCTTTTAGTATAAGTTATAAGATGAATTATGCACTAAGTAACTCTCATTATAGTATAGAGTTTAGTGGAAGAGAAAAAATACAAATAGATGAACTATTTGAACCATTAGTAAAACTAGAATCACCAATTCTAAAACCACTAAAAAGGTCAAAGTCCATCATGACAATAGAAAGAACACCTCTTTTGGAGCAAGAAGAAAATACTAGTGAACCAAGGTTCCTACCACCAAGAACTTCATTAGACAGTATAAAATTTGATAAAAATTTATCAGAAATAAAAACTGAACTTTTAAAAATTAATAAAAAATTATAATGCCAGGAATAACAATAAAAAATGAACTAAAATTATTCAGAAAAAAACTAGATGCCCTAGTTAACAAAATAGAAGAAAATTTCTTTAGAATAGAGATGAAGAATACAATTTGGGGAATCCATGATTTAATGATTCTACAAATTTCATATGTAGATGAAGTAATAGAAGAATTAGAAGAAACAGAAAATGTTTCTATTATACAAAAAGAAAGAGCCACAACTCTGTTATGGCCATCCCAAAAACTAGTTGAATTTGAACAATCTTTAGGAAAAATTCTAGAAAGTTCAAACATATAATGTCTGGGTTAACAATTAAAAAAGAATTAGAAGTCTTGAAAGAAAGACTAAAAACCATAGTCAGTGATATTGAATGGTATTATGATTTAATAGTATTCAAACAAATTTGTTATAAGGCCCAAACTATAACAATGGCTCATATAAGATTAATTGGAAATCTACTAGAAGAAATTCAAGAAAATAATCTCACCGAGATTCAAAAGACAAGAGCGAAAATTCTTTTAGAACCTTTCCAGGCTCTAACACAAATCGAATTACTCTTAAAAGAAGCTAAAGATTTGGAAAACTCCGTGTCTAATTAATAATGCCCGGATTAAATCTTAGAACAGAAGTAGAACTCTTTAAAAAGAGATTAGAAAAAATAATTTTTGATATAAACTTTTATAATGAAAGAATTGTGTTAAAACAAATTCTTTTTTGTGCTCAAGATTTAGTAAATTATCATATAGAGTATATTGATGATTTCCTAAAAGAAATAGAAGATTTAGAAAGTCTTACAATTATACAAAGAGAAAGAGCTAAAACACTCTTAAAACCATTTCAAGGTTTAAATAAAATCGAACAAATGTTAAACCAAGTTCGAGAAAATTCCGCTGGCGATTCTGCCCACAACCTGGTATCAGAGCCAGTAATACAATCCTAGGGGATGGATAAAAATGAAACTAAAAATAAAAATAAAAATTTTATTTTTTTAAAAAAAAAAAAAAAGACAAAAGTCTTTTAAAATCGCTTTTCTATTTGACCGATTTAAAAGGTTAAAGGGACAAAATCCACGTGTCACACACTGATTGGATAATGTTATATAACATAGAAATCCACTATGTTACACAAGTGGAGTCCGTAATGATGGTTAATGAAACACGTACTAAGCCACAACTACTATTATTAGTTTAGTTTTATTATTGTTAATGAAATGCATTATCCAACCAAGTTCTTCCAGTAAAAAATATGGCCCCAGTTATTAACATTATGCAACTATATATTAAAGATGGATGAAGAAGAGCAGTAGGAACGAAGTTGGTAAAAGGGAAGGATATATATAGGACTTGTTGTGATCATATAAATAATTAGTGTGTGCAGCTGGCACAGTACCCTTGCAATACCATATTGATATAGTTGCATGCTTCTTCATTTTCAAGCCGTCATAATTAAGAAGCAGAAAAGAAGGGGCTTAATTTTTTTTTCATCTTTTTTTTGAACAATTTTTTTTTTTTTTTTCATCTTGTTTATATAATTAGAATTTAGAAGTGATATCATATTCAGTAAGCTAAAAACCAACGTTGCCTGTAAGGGAATTATTCTAGCTAGAGCCTTTTGTGTGTTTGGTTGAGTGATTATATAATTGAATTAGTTGACGTGAAAAATCATAAGTTTTTTATTTTTTAAAATTGACATGACTCCTCCTAACTCACGTACTAACGTGACTTTTTATTAAAATTAAAATTGCAAAATATGAACGTTGCCGTGAGCTGCTGCTACTTCTTATAAACCTAATTTCTCCCAAATTAGAAACCATATACAAAATCTCAAATCATCCCAAAAAATAATTCACGAACATCAATGTTCTTACATATTTTTTCTATATTGTCGTCTTCTTCTTCACCGATATTCTTCAATGACTCACCATTCTACACTATGACCATGGTGGAGCTAGAAACCAATATTAGAGTTTCTTTCGTTTTTTTTTTTTTTTTGAGGCAATAGAATTTCTTTCGTTGTTCGTCATGCGTTTAATTTTACATCCAGCGACAACTAAAATGAAGAAAAACACTAAAGAGTTGACATGATGAATTAGGGATGGTAAACAATAATGATTTTCAAAAAATTAATAAAACCTTAATCGGAGATTTCATCCCTTTCACATGACATTTCTTTCTTTACATTTTATTTTTATTCTGAAAACACGGGTCAAGAAGCCAAATATAGTAATATTTACATTAAATGCATAAATAATGATCCAAATTGAGTAATATTTGCATTAAAAGTTGTGTAATCAATGTATTAAATGCTTAAAAAATATCTTTTTTTTACTTAAAATTTTCTCTTTTAACTTCATTAACTAGTGCTCGGGGACACTTGTTAGCATTACCCTTCTATTTATAAATTAAAAAAACCATATTGTCACTGCTTATTGGGTGTGTCATGATAATTAATTGTGTCATCTTCGCAGAACTTTTGGAGAAAATTAAGGTGGGGGAGTTCAAAATTAGAAGGGTGAAAACGCATTAAAAACCAAAATTGCCCAAAAAATAAGCGGAGACATTTTTTGAACAAACAATAAGAGGAGTTTTGTTTTTGGTGGTGACCAATAAGAGGAGATTAAAATGTAGATTTGAACCATTTTTTAACCAATTAAGCTCCACTTATTCATCTTTCAAAAAAAAAAAAAAAAAGCTCCACTTATCCACTTAATCACCTTTCTGCCTATACACTAATTAATTTAAGAAGTATTCTTTAATACCCTAGAACTTTGTTGAATACCGACACCATATAGGTAAATTTGATTCAAAACTTTCACTTAAAATAATCAATATAAAAAATAATATCATATTAAATTAATGATTTCATGTTGAATATCGTATCCAACAAAAACTCTGCAACATTTTGTCAAAAAAAAAAACTCTAAAGTAACATAGTGTGTTTAGCTTAATTTAAATTTTAATATGTTTGTGTACATATATATATATATATATATATATACTATCCATTGTAGATACATCATACAAGTGTACATTTGCGTTTATCTCTTTCTGATATTGCATTCTCTTATTATATTATTATATTTATCAATTCTCTTTTATCCTTTTTCTTAATAAAATACATAAAAGTATACTAAAGTTACAGTGATTTTCACGCCACAAAGCTACATGTAGAATTCCATTTCCCTTTGATAAATGGAATTTTGATAAAGTGCTCGATTGTAAAAACACTTTAGGTCCATCTCAACAATCGTATATCAAAACAATTTTTTTACACAAAATAGAGTGCAAAAACATCTTGCGAAAAAAGATATATTAACTATGTTGGCATCCATCCATTTCCTCGATCATTTACAAAACTCTATAAATATTTGTAAACATAAAAATAACTACAAAAATTTTGGGGGACTAGAGCAAAACTCAAGTAAGCATAAAGTACAAATCTAATCGTCTCAAAAAAGATTCGATAGAAAATTCTATGGGATAAAACCAAGGTGAAGGAGAAAAAGAGCGTAGTGATCAATCATTAACAAGCAAACAAAACCTATATTTAGGTAAACTATATTTCTCAATCCAAAAAAGGTAAACTATATTTCTAATGAAATCATTCAAAATAGTAGGAGAAAAACTCACCAATGATAATGTTCAATTAGAAGTTAAGATTGACAAGTTTATCAACATATTGATTGTCTTTTCCTAAAATGTGTGAGATAATATAATGGATACTTCTAATAAGAGGGATACAATTGAGACAACGGTTTCTTAAATTCCAAGATATAGTGGAACTTAAAAGTCATAGTCACCATATCTAAATCAGATTCTATTGATAGACAATGCCAACTTTTCTGTGAGTAATGTCAATTGCTAGCATAACACCCATCAACAGGGCATAGGAAGCATTATTGATATATTAATATTAATAGAATATTAATTAGAAACTCAATATTATCTTAAACTATTTTCAACTCTTATATATTAATTTTAATGGTAGGACTCTTTTTTTTCCTTTCCAATACACATGTTTCGAATATAATATGCATGCAATGGAAAAATCATCATGCATTATGCAAGCTAGCTATCTACAAGGGGTAGGGAAATAATTGACCGTTAAAAAAAAGTAGGAATCACGCATAAATTTTGAAGATAGAGTAAGCTCAATTCTCATATATTAATACTTATCCTTGTTAACTTATATATTTGTGGCAAATTAATTTGATGTTAACTTAAATGATGAATTCCAATGTAACTTCAATTGTTAGGTTACTTGGACAGCTGCTTTGTTTGGCGGCCCCACTTTCTTATAGTGGTATTCCACGCAAACGCCGATTTTCTTTCTTCTGGCAACTCAATTCTTTTTCTGAAACCAAAATCTCTAACTTTATATTGCTATATATATAAATTGTGATGGGAGTTCCCAAGATTCATATATAACATAACATAAGTATATGTTATATAGTGACAAACATATATATAGCCCAAATTTAGTGTCAAAATCTGTGGTTTTAATTTCAAAAATGATGGGGAGTGAAAGCAGCGTGAAGCTTCCTCCTGGGTTTTACTTTGATCCAACGGATGAAGAACTAGTCCTTCATTTTCTCTATTCCAAGGCTTCTTTACCATATCATCCTAGCATCATACCTGAACTTCACTTGTCTCACCATGATCCTTGGGAAATATACGGTATGTCTTATAGTACTAGGTATATATATTTCATATAATATTTTCAATTTCAATATTGATCAAGTGACATATACTGGATATTTAGTTGACCATATATGCATGCATATATAGATAAAACTTCATTCCTATATATATAATACCAATTTATTTTGTCTTAACACTTTGATTCTCATTAAAATTAGCTCTCATAGTCCAAAATTCAGCTAGAAAGTAAGTAATAAAAATCTAACAAAAAGATATTCTAAATACCATCTAAATTGGGATACTCTCAATCATTTCGACCTTAACATATGTTATTGCTAATAAGTTTGTGATATATGTAATCTTCAGCCAAAATTCAATTATATGCTATGAGATTTTTTCTTTTAAAATAGAATATGGATTCAATGATCGATTAATCCCGGACCAATCTCACCATCCATCACTTATAGATTAATTATATATCAAATTTTTATCTAAAATCCGGGTAAAAAAATAAAATAAATATACGTTATTTGTAGAAAATTATCCAAAATTTATGTAAAACCTATCTGAAAAATCGTACTCTTTATAGTTGTGGATGTGTATAATAACACCCCCAAGAAATATACATGCCTTTGTAAACAGGTAAAGCATTGTCAAGTGGAAATGATCACTACTTTTTCACCGAAGTGAAGGAAAATAGAAGCACTGAAAATGGATATTGGAAGGAAATTGGGGTCACAAAACCTATAAATAAATTGGGAATGAAGAAGTACCTTGTATTCAACCTTGGGGAAGGAATTGAAACAAGTTGGGTAATGGAAGAATATCATATTTCCTCATCTCCGGTAAGTGATTGTGTTTTGTTTTGTTAACTACCTATTCATAAATCACAACAAATTACTTACTAAGAAACAAATCATGACCAATCTATAATAACTAATATGAAAATAAATGTCCATCGAATTTACCATTTTGCCCCTAGGAGGGGCATTTTGGTAAATTAATTATTCTAAGTTTTTTTTTAGGGCTGGCTTATGAATTTCCATTTTTGCCCCTAATCAATTTTTTAAATTATTTTCTAATTTTTATATTTTAATAACTTTTAATTATTTTCCAATTTTTATATTTTTAGCTATTTTTCAATTTTTCCTCCCAAATTCAGTTGCTTCTACATTGCCGTTGTGGGAGATTAAGGAATCGTTTGACCCGACTTTTTTAAAACTTCTCTACACTTTTAAGGAGAAGTTAGGCCGAATACAATATCAATTAAGTACTTACTAAAAAAAGTACTTTTTTTGAAAGCATAAAATTGAATGGAATGAGCTTTGACCAGAAGCTGTTGAATGTTACTAAAAAACTACTTCTCGACAATTTATTTCACAAGCACCTCTTTTCAACTCACGCTGGGAACCTTTTCTTTATTTTTTAATATTATATTTCAATATGTTTTTTTTCTTCCATTTAACTTTATTTTTTTTAACCGTTCCATTAATTTTTTAAGGAGGTTCCATTTAATTTTATTACCTTTTTTTCAAAGGAATTTTATTATCTTTTTATCACTTATATATTTAATTTCAATATCGTTTAATCATCACAATCTCACAAATATTTTTATTCACGTTGTCATTTAATGATCCCAAATATTTTTTATCTCATTTCTTCAACCTCGCGAATATATACACACATTAACGTATAGAGTAATATTTTATGTCCGTCTGTCTTTTTTTGTTACGCTAATGCATATAATTTTTTTAGTGTTGCTTGGTTGAGTGATACCTCACCAATTTTTTTTTAACTATTTTCCAATTTTTATATTTTTAAAAACTTTTAACTATTTTACAATTTTTTATTTTTAACTATTTAAAACTAAGTTGATGGTTCATGGTTTTTAAGGTTTATATTTTGACATATTACAATGATACACAATTATCCGTCATTTTACCATCTATCCTTTCAATGTAATCTTCCAGAGTGAATATTACTAAGCATATGTGAAGAGGCTGAATATTGCTCAGCTGATATTACTTTTTTGACGTCAAAGAGATTTTTTATTTTTTAACGGTCAAATTACTAATAATCAAGTTCCTACACAAGACGCTAAAGAGTTTAATGTGTTTCTTTCGTTCATTTTGTGTCATGTAAATATTGGTATTAATCCATTTTTGGTAACTCTATGACAGTAGCGCTCACTTTTATAATTTTAACTAATATGTAATTTATGATGTTTTTCTGCTCTTGATAAAGCTTTCATAAATATTTTGATAAAGATTTATAATTTTTGTGCAATATTCATTAATTTATTCATTTTTCCTTCGGAACAATTTTTTTTACAAAATACGTTACTGAACCCCATGCATCACAAATATTTGGATTATGCGACCTTCATTCTCAAATTTACGAAGAATGGTAATATTCCGTAATTTGAACATCTCTCCTTTAAAATAAGTTTTTTAAAAGTACCTATAATTCACATGAAAGGACTCGATACTAAATTGCAGTTAATATCTGCCTTTGTTGTAGATCATGTGAAATGATTTATATACGTTGAATTGAAAGGCAAAATGATATAAATCAAGTAGAGAGGCATTCAACTATCTGTCTGATTCAGAAGTTTGTTCACCTGAAAGGACTGGATACTAAATTGTAGTTAATATCTACCTTTGTTGTAGATCATGTGAAGGGATTTATATACGTGGTACTAAATTGCAGTTAATATCTGCCTTTGCTAGGGGTGGCAAAAATACCCATGCCCATGGGTACCCGTGGGTAAAATCCGTCACGGGTATGGAGCGGGTAGCTAAACGGGTATCCACGGGTATAATAAATGAGTATTTGACTACCCATTATTATATGGACACAGACACGGATTGGATTGTATCCATACCCACGGGTACCCATACCCGATAATAAATTAAGTAAATTACTAATATATCTTTATATATCATATCTTATTACTTAAAGTTGGTACCTTATTGAAGAAAATTTTACCGCCCACCTAAAAATCCTCAATAATAACCTATTTTTATTTTAAATTTTTTTAATTCATCTTATTAAGTTCACCGTTTCCACTTCATTCACATCATAAAACATATAAATTATATAAGAATCATGAATTTTCTATGAATTATGTATGATTTATGAAATTTTGAGTGGATTATGTATGGATGTTTAAAAGTTGAAGTTTTTTGGTAATCAAAAAAAGTTATTATTTGTACCAAAAAATAAATAAATTCAAAACTCCATGGGTACCCATGGATACCTCAATACCCACGGGTACCAGTATAGTGGGTACCCACGAGGATACGGGGCGGGCATGGGTATCATATTTATCCGACGGGGCGGGGACATGTATCATATTATCCGTATCCATGGGTATCCATTGACATTTGCTGTAGATCATGTGAAAACATTTATATACGTTGAAGCTAAAACACAAAATGATATAAATTAGGTAGAGAGGCTTTCAGCTATCTGTCTGATGCAGAAGTTTGTTCACCTGAAAGAACTGGATACTAAATTGCAGTTAATATCTGCCTTTGTTGTAGATCATGTGAAATGATTTATATATGTTGAAGCTGAAAGTCAAAATGATATAAATCAGGTAGCTTTGGTAATAGGGTTTTCATTGGTTTATAGATAGATATCAATTATTACTGGAAAAGTGTTTCTACCGCTGACTAAATATGTTTTCATTTGTTACTCGTGATCAAGCCATTTTGAAGATTTAATTTTGTAATCCGTAATGCAAGAGTACTCTAAATATTGTATTATGGTTTATAATTATCTGTCATTTCGCAATCTATCCTTCCAATATAATATTTTGTCAAATACGTTACTGAACCCCCGTGCGAAGCACGGGTTTGTAACTAGTTAATGTGGAAAAAAATTAACATGAAGAACATAAAATTAAATTGATTTGTATCAATTTATTTTTGATTGTGTGAGACAGGATCATAATTGGAGCAGATGGGTTTTATGCAAAGTTTATGAAAAGAAGATGTCACATCAAGGTGCAAGCGATGAGGATATTGATGATAATGGAACAGATGTGTCATGGCTAGATGAAGTGTTTATGTCTTTAGATGATGATCTTGATCAAACAAGCCTACCTAATTAGTTAATAATTAGCTTCAATAGAGTGTATATATTACTCAATATTAATATTACTTGTATTAATTAGAATAGATCTTTGTGCTTGAGGTTTGAATTTCTAGGAATTTAGTTGTATACTTTTTGGAAGAAAAACTGACTCTGAGACTTTATATTACAGGTACAATGTATTAATATATATATGTATAAATTTATAGAAATCAGTTCTTCTTCTTTTTTTCGCTAAAAATAAATAATTGTATTAATTAATATATATTTATGAATTTATAGAAATCCTTCTTCTTCTTTTTTGGTACCATAGAAATCAATTTTTTTTGGAACAATGTATTATGAACTTTAAAAAAAAAAAATTAGTTAGTTTTGATGTATCTAATTGATATATTAAACGATTTTAGAATTTGTACACGTATAATATCTTTCAATCTAACAATTTATTTTGTAATACAATTATACAATAAAGAAGCATTGTCGGTGTAATATTGTTAAGTTTGACACCATGGTATTGATTGATCCTTTTTCTTATTATGCTTTGCACATGCTACGGAAACATACTAACAAGTGTTCACTTTTCTATTATTCTTCTTTCTCTCTGTATATCTTCACCATTGTTAACTGTAAATTTTTCTCTGAGAGCAGAAAAAACAAATGTAGGAGTCAAGAGAACTCCTTTTTATGAAATCATATTAGAGTTTAGTCTAATTTTTCTGTAAATAATTCATTAACTACTTAATCAATATTGGGAAGTAAGATGCAAAATACTTCCATGAAGGCCCTTAGAATCTCCAAAAGAGTAGTTAGAAGTTGAGTCAAATGTTGATATTATCTTTGGATTGTCTACCGTTTAACCCATTGCAATCCATCAGATTCTATAAGAACCAATTGATCCCACAAATAGTCACGGTCGAAAAGAATTCTTGAATGTTCATATTATTATGCTTAAGAGCCCTGATATCAATCCCTGGTACCGTTTTGTAAAATTAGATTGAACATACAAACGTTTCAAATGGTCCTATATATATCTCGTTAGCAAATATCATATTTTGCAAATTTCACATCTATTAACAGGGAAATAAACTTATTGATCAAAGTAAGATCTTCGAATTATTAACATTCCATGTTTCCCACTTTTTGACATATACTATTGCATCTTTTTTATCTTTGGGATTAAAATAACTTCACATCTTTCAACGAGTTGGACACTAACAAATTGAAAAGAATTAATCATCCTTATCACCAACCATAGTGAATAAGCACATATTAATTCTGATGCACTACAACAATAAGAGTGTTATTCAAATTGCTCATAACTCTATTTCGTGTGCATCCAAACACATTGAGATTGATTGTCACCTCATTCGTCATCATCTTTAGCATGGCACAATTACACTACCATTTGTCTTAATTTGGAACAAGAGGGATTCTTTCCAGAAACATAGTCTCGCTCCTTGATTACTTCTCATCATCATCTTTGAGGAAAAAGCACTGAAAAGGGTTCACTCTTATTTGGCATGCCACTGTTTGGGAGATTTGGAATGCTCAGACCGAAGCTATTTTTTCTTAAAAGAACTTGGAGGTTGAAGAGAATGTTGACGACATCAAATTAATCTCTTGGAGGCGGTTTCTTGCTAGGAACATAGGGGGTCTTGTATGTATTTTGAATAGTTTTTGAACCCCCTTATGTGATTTAATACTTGATCGGATTTGGGTTCTTCTGTGGGTCAAGTATCTCTTGTACTTTTTCCGAATTTTGGATTAAGCACTCTTTGTACTTCTCTCTTATATCTAAATAAAAAAATTTGATGTTAAAAAAAATACTATTGCTTGTCTCTTTATCCTTGCAGATTGTTGACTTGTTTGCAAAGACGCGTTGTATTAAAGGTTTTTCGTTTCATAATTGCTCATGTAACATGTACTTGCAAAAAAGTACGGTAAAGGATTATAGGATTCTAGGGTTTAGACTGATGATTAGATGCCTTGAGAATGCTCTCGAGAGTAGTATTTATAGCCTGTCATGGGCTTGGGTTTCGGTTGCTTGGTTCCCAAGCAACAGGGGTATTATGTATTTTAGGCGGTTTCTAGAGGTTTCTAAAAGCCTAGAAGGGCGGTGCCTCAAGGCGAGCGCGCCAGAGTCTCAGGAGCCCTTCTGGAGGGCGCCTGAGCCTTTCTGGAGGTCTTAGAGCCTTTCTGGAGGGCTTCTAAGCCTTTAGGAATATTATGACGGTTCACAGCCCCCCAAGCACGAGTCTTGGGACAAGGCGAAGTGATGACAACATGGGACTGGACCTTCTAGAGGTCATTAAGTCTTTAGGAAGCTTTTGGTGGTTCACAGCCCCCCAAGCACGAGTCTTGGAACAAGACGAAGTGTTTGAATTTGCTTAATGTTTTGTTTTTAGTACGTATGTGCCTTTGGGCGTTGTTGTCCGAACTTGGAGAGTCCCCCTAGGGTGATTTTACGTTTTCTCCGAAGACCCCCAGGGAGTATATATTCGAATTGTTTTATAGGTCGACCTCTCACAGCCCCCCAAGCACGAGTCTTGGGACAAGGCGAAGTGGTTTGTACGTCGTGACGAGTTGACTTCTTTATGGCGATTCCTCATTAAATTTGCGTCGATTTTGTTTGCCGAATTCGTTTTGGAGATTTACATAAACAATTTTATTACTTTTGATGCTTCGGCGATTTTCAACGATTTTGAATTGTCGTGCTTATTTTCTTATATGCTCCGGTGACTGTGTCACCTCAGATTCTCAACATTTGGCGTTGATGTTCCGGCGACTTTTGTCGGCTCGGTTGACCTTCATTTGTTTGGCGATTTGGAGACTTTATTTTTCCATTCTCTTGTTTTTCTAATGGAGTCGATTTGCAGATTTTCCACCTTGCCAGAGCCTTTGACGTTTAGGGCACTTGTCGATTTGTAGATTTCGTTGATGTCGTAGTAGTAGCACTTTTTTAATAGCACTTCCCACTCTGAGGGAAGGCGTGCTTCCCACTCTGAGGGAAGACTTTTTATTTTACACTTCCAACTCTGATGGAAGGCGCTTCCCACTCTGAGGGAAGACTTTTTATTTTACACTTCCAACTCTGATGGAAGGCGCCTCCTACTCTGAAGGAGGACTTTTGCTTCCCACTCTGAGGGAAGACTTTTTATTTTACACTTCCAACTCTGATGGAAGGCGCCTCCTACTCTGAAGGAGGACTTTTGCTTCCCACTCTGAGGGAAGACTTTTTATTTTACACTTCCAACTCTGATGGAAGGCGCCTCCTACTCTGAAGGAGGACTTTTGCTTCCCACTCTGAGGGAAGACTTTTTATCTTACACTTCCAACTCTGATGGAAGGCGCTTCCCACTCTGAGGGAAGACTTTTTATTTTACACTTCCAACTCTGATGGAAGGCGCTTCCCACTCTGAGGGAAGACTTTTCTCTGAGAAGGCTTTAATCATGCTTCCCACTCTGAGGGAAGGCTTCACTCTGAGAAGGCTTTATCCTTGTTAAAAACCTGCAAAACAAATCTCAAAGTTTGATAAAGGTTAGGATAACTTAGAGTTTCATATTCCTGTTCTTAATGGCGGGACAATTGCTTCCATATGCATTATGGCGTGTTTGTTTGGCGAGTACTCTCCTTTCGTTAATCTTGCCTTTGGCGGGCTTGTTTTGCCTCCCAAGCCTTATTTATCTGAAATATAACAATTCTTCAATACTTCCAAGAAATCAATATCATAAGTAAAGGAGCCTTTAATCATATGCAATCATACTTAATGAGAACTAACTATTCTTCTCTTATTAACTCGCCCACATTTCTTACTCCTCTTCTTATTCTTTCTCACAACTTTCTTAATTATCTTCTGATATTTTTCTTTCTTCTTATTAGATTGGAATTAATTCTCCAATTCAACTTTTGTCGCTTCCCTTAAATCGAAACTCACTTATTCCTTTCTAAATCTGACGTAACTCGCCACTTCATCCTTCTTCTTTTATACTTCTCCTCTTAAATTGGACTTGGCTCGATTGATATCTTATCTTCTACTCTTCTTCGTGATCCTATCATATTTGAATTAACTCGGCTCATATTTTAATTTTTACACACTCTCCTTATTAAATCGTAACTAATTCTTTTATTCGACTATATCCCTTTACTTCTTGCTCGCCCGAACTTGGTCTAATTCTTCGTTAAAGTCCTTTTATTCTTTCCCCTAACTCGCCCAATATGTATATCATACTCCCCTAACTTGGAATGAATCCTCCATCTTCTACTAAATTGAAACTAACTACCCTTCTTGTTATCTTATTCTTTTGCTCCTCATACACTCACTCGCCCACCAGAATAAATATTTTTGCTAAAACAATGTGTTAGTGAAGGATAACAGCATGTCAGTTGACAGTCCACATATCATGTATATGCACTAAAAAATAATTACAAAATAAACAAAAATCGATAAGAGCCTTCAAAATATATTTTCTCAAAATATATTGGGCAAGACACTTTCTTCAAAAACAAAAAGTGGAAATATAGTCTCCAAATATATTGAACATAAAATTTTCTTCAAAGCAAAAAGCGTAGATGTATTTTCTCAAAAGATATTGGAAACATAGAACCTGGTATTTTTTCGAAAAAGAATTCTTTCGAAAGAGAATTGCTTCCTGGTGGGAGAATCACTTCAAGAAATTACGTGTGGGAGAATCACTTCGAGAAAGTACGTCGTCGCCAAGATTTTGAGACTTGAATTTGGTTTGGTCTTGCTGGCCATCATCTCCTTGTCTCTTTGAGGTCGCCGCTAGGTCCAAGGGCGTCATGTGCAGCTCCAAATTTTTTTTTTTTTTTTGATGTCACATGCAACACTATAACTTGCAAACTTCGTTGTGAAGCTCGTGCTGATATTCGCCTCATCTTTCTCGATCTTCCTTCCGTATGCACTCCCCAACATAGAATTGGTGCAATAACGCTGACGTTGTTGGCGGTTGAGAGAACAACAACGCATTTCTCTTCATTCACTGATAACCGGGACGATGGAGAAGAGAAATTGAGTTTGTTTGTTGAATCTTGAGGTCCTTTAGAGAGCGGTCACGATGTCAAGAGATGATTCCATCGCTAAACAGGTCCAAAGTATGTGTATCCTCCTTTTTCGTGTGATCCTGAATCGCTGGCAGAAGCTGTAGGCCGAGGGAAATAAGGAATAACAGCATGTGGCATCAAAGAGCTGCACAAAAACGCCTCTCCAAAACACATGATTATAATCGATTGACCATAGGATGCAATACACATGATTATAAGATTGAAACACATTATTCCCAAAGTAATATGTAAGGCATGTTATCTACGATATAATCAAGTTCAAACAATAACACACTTTATATTATCTATCGATTATGATCATAACATGAATATACAGTATATGTATCCATAAAAATAGCCAATGATGATGTAAAACAAGAGAAGGCATACGTGTATATATACAGAACCACATTTATATGATTCATATCTCCTTATAACAAATAGAACGATTATATAGAAGTACCAAATAAAAAATGGGAATGCAAAGTAATTGAAAGGTTAAGAATAACTCCGTGTTTCATCTTCAAGCTCTTCATGGCAGGATCTTTCTACATTTTATTCTGGCGTGGTGGCGGTGATTTCTTCCTTTTAATGTCGCCCATGGTGGGTGGTTTGTTTGCCTCCTGAACTTGATTAATCTGAAATATAACGTTGCTTCCGAACTTCCAAAATAAAGGCGTCTTAATCGTACTCAATCCTATTTAAGTAAAACTAATTACTCGTTGTCTTCTCTTATCTAGCTCGCCTGTACTTTGTACTCCTCTTCTTTTTCCTCTTCATTCTTCTAATTAAATATCTCGCCCATTAACTTATCATTCTCCTATTGAATCCGAAGTAACTCGCCCACTCCATTACTCTCTATGCAAATATTTCCTTCTACGAAGTTGGAACTAAGTTTTCTAGAAGTAGTAATATATTTAAGGATGAAAAGTCCAATCTATTGATTCAACATATTAACTATTATACTACTGATAGTGGCGAGAATAATAACAAAGTGAATGTAAAGAGACATGTACTTCTATGTTAAATTCATAATACTCCAAAACTGTTAACTATCTAAAAATTTCTTCCAATCAATATAGATTTTCTTCGAATATATTGGGCAAAATAATTTCTTCAAATCGAAAGTGTAAATATGTTGAGAAATAATGTTCTTATCTGATGGTGATGGGGCGGGGTATTCCTTGCCGAGTCAACTGCTCATCAAACCTCACGCCGCTTTGTTGAAATCTTCGTTCCACCTTGTTTTGTAGAATTCTCCGGACAAAAACATCAACATATACTTGAACAAGTCATGTTAGCCACTTTTAAACCAATTAACAAAAAACCTTATAATATTACAAAAAGACAAAACAATTCAGCTATCAAATACGACTTTAAAAAATATGTCCATAAGAAAGCTAAATTAATTTGAAAAGTGCTTGGAAACTCTATCGAAAGCTACCATTACCTTTTGTTATTTTTAATTTATATATATATATATATATATATATATATATATATATATATATATATATAGAAACCGTGTGGTATTCATGGTATGTGAGATTTTTCAAAGCCAAGACATTAACTCAATTCAATATAGTCTGCTTGATGACGACGCCACGTTACAAAACTTAGCTTTATATTAAAAAAGGAAAAGAAACGACATAGCATGCATGTGTAATATGCAGAAGCATAACTAAACTTAAATAGATACTGATATCGTTGCCATCTTTGTAAATTAAAACAAACATATACTTGATATCGCGAGTAATAAAAAGATATAACCTGGGACCTGCTTTGATCGAAGGTTTTGTCTGAGCTTTTGATGCGGTTTCCGCAGAACAAGCAACAAAACAAATCGGACCAAACGATTGCACAAGAGTCTTACGATGTGAAACTTTAAAGAAGGAAGAAACAGTAACTCATCGGCTAGATGGATTGATGACCCACAAGCTGATGATATCTTTCATCACCGTGATGTCTGACCGATTCGATGACGACGTCGTTGAGGCGATGAAAGGGCAAGGGTGTTTCCAAATCGCCGTTAGGGTTGCGATTCAGAGGTGAATTATAATTTTAAATCGCGATTAGGTTTGCGATTTAGAGGTGAGGTGTGGTCTAGGTTAGTTTTACCGGTCCCCACAGACGGCGCCAACTGTACTTGCAAAAAAGTACGGTAAAGGATTATAGGATTCTAGGGTTTAGACTGATGATTAGATGCCTTGAGAATGCTCTCGAGAGTAGTATTTATAGCCTGTCATGGGCTTGGGTTTCGGTTGCTTGGTTCCCAAGCAACAGGGGTATTATGTATTTTAGGCGGTTTCTAGAGGTTTCTAAAAGCCTAGAAGGGCGGTGCCTCAAGGCGAGCGCGCCAGAGTCTCAGGAGCCCTTCTGGAGGGCGCCTGAGCCTTTCTGGAGGTCTTAGAGCCTTTCTGGAGGGCTTCTAAGCCTTTAGGAATATTATGACGGTTCATAACATATCTATGATTACTTTAAAAAGTACAATCACCTGATTTTATAGAATCACTTTTGACCATGGAAGTTTAACATAAGTGATTGATGCAAAAAAACGCATGAGTGTTATAAATTATAATTTTAAAATACTAAGTTTGAATCCTAATGATAAAGAAAATAGAACCACACCTCATGTATGATTTAAAGCCTCATTTCTTACCTAAAAAGATAGAATCCTTCTTTATTTTGAAAAAAATAAAAAAATTATAATTCATAAGTTAACAACAAACAAATTTTTTGGAGGGAAAAAGCAATAAATTATTAATGAAAAATTCCAAATTCTATGTGCATATTTTTATTATTTAAATTATAAACTTTTTTATATTTATATTTTCTAAAATAAATATAGTGGATTTCAATCCCAAATCTCACATGAAGGAATTACCAATTAAGACACACTTCACCTATTTTGTGCCTCCACTAATTAACTAGCAATATTTATTTAATTTTTCTTAAAATAGAGACCTATATACACCACATATAGCCATGGAAATCAACTAAAGTTTTCCACTAGGAGTGGACAACCACCAAAACAAAATGAACGTGCACTTCTTTTCAGCTCTCCCTTTTGACGTTCCAAATTTTCCTCTCCAAGAAAGAAAAAAAAAAAACAGAAGATTTTCCTCTCATTCTTGCATCCTCTCAATTTCTTGGTTCCATTTTTTCCTGCAAAACTCATTGATAATGTTTCATGCATAATCCAAGTTGCTTGTGCCTTGGTAATAATAAGGCAATGCATATATAAATCATAAAAAAGAAAGGAAAAAAAATTCTCTAGCTAATCTATGCATTGGGATTAAACATAAAAGGAAGTGGTGACAAAATATATTTCTATATACAAGAGGTGATTGGATTGAGAAAAGAAGAAAAAAAATGGGAGATATGAACGCAACCGCAGATGAGATGGTGTGTTATTCACCAACTATGATAACAACAAATGGAATATGGCAAGGAGATAACCCTTTAGACTATGCTCTTCCTCTCTTCATTCTACAAGTTATTTTAGTTGTTATTGCCACTCGAATCTTCGTCTTCATACTCAAGCCCATTCGTCAACCACGCGTTATAGCTGAAATCTTGGTTAGTTTTTTTTAGAATATTTTTTATGCATCGTTAATGTAAAAAAGTTTTACAGGGACGTCTAATTAAGATCCCACCATTTAGATGTATCATATTCGTAAAATCATTTTATTCAAGATCATAAATATTGGTAAAGTTATCTTGTTACATATACATGGTATGTTGTATGGATGCAGGGTGGGATAGTATTGGGTCCTTCTGTTCTTGGTCGAAACAAAACATTTGCAGATGCTGTTTTTCCTCTAAGAAGTGTGATGGTGATTGAAACAATGGCAAACGTTGGTCTTTTATATTTTCTATTCTTGGTTGGAGTAGGCATGGATGCATCTGCACTACGACGCATTGGTAGAAAATCAGTTACCATAGCAGTAGCTGGTATGATATTACCATTCGGAACAGGAGCACTATTTTCCATCTTTTTGATAAAAAACACCGAGAAAGCTTATGTAGGAGCTTTTGTTCTAATGCTTGGTGTTGTTCTTTCTGTTACTGCATTTCCTGTTCTTGCTAGGATCCTTGCAGAGCTAAAACTGATCAACACAGAGTTGGGCAGGGTTGCTCTTTCATCTGCACTCATTAATGATGTTTTGTCATGGGTACTTTTGGCCATAGCAATTGCTATGGCAGAGAATGAAAAAGTTACTTTGGCTTCTATAATGGTTGTGCTGTCAAGTGCAGCATTTGTTGCTTTTAATGTTTTTGTTGTAAGACCAATAATCATGTGGATAATAAGGAAAACACCAGAAGGCGAAACGTTTAGCGATTTCTATATTTGTTTGATACTAGCAGGTGTGATGATATCAGGTTTCATCACAGATGCTATTGGAACTCATTCTGTTTTTGGAGCTTTTGTGTTTGGTTTGATTATTCCAACTGGACCACTTGGTTTTGCTCTTATTGAAAAGCTTGAGGACTTTGTTTCTGGACTTTTGCTTCCTCTCTTTTTTGCAATTAGTGGCCTAAAGACTAACGTTGGCCTCATCGATGGTGCTGCTACATGGGCTATTTTAATCCTTCTTGTTATTTTGGCTTGTGTTGGCAAAGTGGTTGGAACTTTAATTGTTGCTCTTAGTTATCAAATGTCAGTTTCTGACGGAGCTGCACTTGGCATGCTCATGAACACAAAAGGCCTTGTTGAAATTCTTGTTCTTAACATCGGTAGGGATCAAAAGGTGAGATTAATTTTACTGCATTGTCAGTGTAAAACTAGTTTTATTTACACTTTAATCAATAACAAACTATCTTTCATATGACTTAATATCGTTGGAATCGAATATTTTTAATGAAGCAACAATTATAGTTGATTGACAGTGTAAAAAATCTTTATTTTATCCTTCCATATCAATTAAATCCATTTATTAGTAGATGTTAAATAATAATAGTACAATAATACACTACTAGGCTACCATATTATCCACACATGTTGATATATCAATTAACGGATCGTAAATTACTAATTCCATGCAGGTTTTGGATGAGGGAGCATTTGCAACCATGGTGGTTATAACTATAATGATGACTGGATTGATTGTACCTGGAATATCAATTATATATAGACCATCAAGGGGAATGATATCTTACAAAAGAAGAACCATTCAAATGTCAAAAAAAGATGCTGAGTTTAGAGTACTAGTGTGTATTCATACCCCTAGAAATGTTCCAACAATGATCAACCTCCTTGAAGCCTCAAATCCAACAAAAAAGTCGCCAATATGTATCTATGTTGTCCATTTAGTTGAACTTACCGGTCGAACGTCAGCACTACTCATTGTCCATACCTCTAGAAAATCAGATCACCCGGCTCTTAACAGGACGGAAGCTCAATCTGATCACATTATCAATGCCTTTGAAAATTATGAACAACACGCGGAACATGTATCAGTCCAACCTTTGACAGCAATCTCCCCTTACTCTACAATGCATGAAGATATATGCAATTTAGCCGAAGAAAAGCGTGTCGCCTTTATAATCATCCCTTTTCATAAGCAACAAACAGTTGATGGCGGAATGGAATCAACAAACATGGCATTTCGAACTGTTAACCAAAATGTATTAGCGAATTCGCCTTGTTCGGTTGGAATTCTAGTAGATAGAGGCTTAAATAGTTCAAACCGTCTGATAGCTGATCAAATGTCTCATCATATAGCAGTTTTGTTTTTTGGAGGACCAGATGATAGAGAAGCATTAAGTTATGGTTGGAGAATGTCGGAACATTCTGGAATAAGTCTAACCGTGATGCGTTTTGTTCCTGGAGATGAAATAACGATGAACGAAAATATTAGTACCCGTGATAACAATGTAAATAGACAAAGAGTATTAGATGTTGAAACAGAAGAAGATAGTGAAAAGCAAATTGATGAGAAGTTTTTGCATTGGTTCACAATGAGCCATGTGAATGATGATTCAATTGCATATATTGAAAAGGTTGTAAACAATGGCGAGGAAACTGTCGCGGCGATAAGGTCTATGGGTGATGTATTTGGCCTTTTTATAGTTGGGAGAGGACAAGGAGTTATATCGCCGCTGACGGCAGGGCTAACAGATTGGAGTGAGTGTCCTGAATTAGGAGCTATTGGTGATTTGTTAGCATCATCTGATTTTGCAACAATTGCTTCAGTGTTGGTAGTTCAACAATATGTTGGAGCTGGTACTGAAGATGGATTGGGAACACCAGTGTTGACAAATGAAGATTATGTTAGTCATCATTCTGTTACACCGCCGAGGGGGCATCAATCTGTTTTTAATACAGAAAGGTTGTGATTGTGATTATATTTTGTTGGTTCCTGATACTTGGTGTGACAACAAAATAATAACTTCTACTAACTTTTCTTCTTTTATTTTTAATTTTTGAATTAGATGTTCATGTGTAAGAATTATTTGCTTTTATAACTCCTGTACAAAATGTACATACAAGGATACAATATCATTATGTAATAGAAGTGCCATTTTTTAGCTCAACGTGTGATATAATTTGACAATTAGATTTTAACCGTTATTGTCCAAAGTTTCATTTTGTTTTGGCTGATATGAATAAGAAGTGAGAAACATAATGCTAAGAATCTCAAAGCTTAGCTATAAAATTATTCGTGCATTTTGTATGATTCCTGTAGTTGTGCATCTGTTTTTTAGGAGATTCTTGTACTTGTGCATGTTAGTTATGTATATGTATATACTGATTTTAGTATTATTTTTTTTGAAATATATATTAATTATGTTGACTTGGGAAAACAATGACCATGCAAGTTTATTGTTTTAAAGCATACTCTTCATGAAAGCAATGCTTGTGCAGATAACCTTACAAGTTTCAAGTATCAAACAATTGTTTAAATTCTTTGATTATGGTTAATGAATATCTTTTTAGTTTGTCGTCAACGCTTCTAGACGCCCAAAGAATATAGTTTATTTTTGTCAAAGTAACCTAAAATTTCACATTTTAAGGTGAATAATTGGGTAATTTAGAGTTTGAACCTTGACCTATGCATATTATCAATTGAATCATACTCACAAGAACGTCAAAAAAATATATTCTTATAATAAAATACAGAGGGAACACAATTCAATTCAATAGTAATAGAGAATTGCATAAAAAAAAAAATCAGTGGCATAGGATGGTAACAAATTTATTTTATTTTTTTTAAGAAAGGATGGTAACAAATTATTAGTAATAGGAATATAGGAATTTTGGACTTTGTCATTGCCTTAGAGAGATAAATATAATTAAATAATAAATAAATATTTACATATGTGTTTTCTGAGTATAAAGTCTTTACCTCCTTAAAGTGAGGTATCATTTCTTCACCCTAATTTTTTTTTATAAAAAAAATAATATTAATAGGAATTAAAACTGAATTAAAAAACATACTCCCTCCAGTCACTACTATAAGCAAATTTTTACTTTAAAAAACATACTCCTCCGGTCACTGTAAGCAAATTTTTACTTTTTAGATTCATTCAATAAATGATGTATGTGGTCTATAATATAGACCACATATATCATTTATTGAATGAACCTAAAAAGTTAAAATTTGCTTATAATAGTGACCGGAGGGAGTACGTAAACATTAGGGACAGTTGGGACTTTTCACGCCAAACATTAGGGTTTATAGCTTTTTCTCTTATAAATTGTTTCTTCTGCCGATTTCGCACCACTAGCATTTGCAGAACTAGGGTTTTCGGCGGCACAATCGTCTTCAACAAAAAGGTCACTCTCTCCTTCTCTTAATCAATCCCTCTTCATCACCCACAACCAAATCTCACTTTGTTTTTTTAATGTTTGTTTTGTGCAGAAAGGAACAAGATTCTCTTTGAAATCAACTTGCAATTATGTCTGGGTATGTCTATTTTTGCTTAATTTACCTGTTTGTGAGATTCTACTTGTTAATGGTCTATTCATTATCTTATTTTGCAATTTTTTGTTGAATCTATATAGTTTTATTTTCTTTCATGAACTGCGTTTGTAAACTTTCAAATGCATTATAGATTTGATTTTAATTTTAAGTACTGATATTGAAATAGTTGGATCTGATAGTCATAGCCCTCGGTAGTAACTATAAGAAATTTAGAACACAGATAACAGTTTAGTATTTATTTAATTTTCAAAACTATTTTTCAAAATGAAATTAAAAAATTTAATTTGTGGTTGCATTGCGATCATTGATTATGAGGATAATTATGGTCAAATGAAGCTAATGAGGCCTTAATCCCAGATCAAAAAGTTATTATAAACTGCTGTGTATTAGTGTAGACACTTTTCTGTTTCTGTGATTTGAACCACGTGAATCTCGCCGACTATAGAGAAACTTTTTGTTGTGCAATGCTTATCCATGTGTGCGTCTTGAGTTTTTAAGATATTCATTGTTAATTTTCTGACTGTTGATAAACATTTTGTTGTTCAGAGAAGAAGAAGTTGTTGTAGCTGAGCCAGTTGTTGCTGCAGCTGGAATTCCAGGGGAGCCAATGGATATTATGACTGCAGTTCAGCTTGTGTTGAGAAAGTCACGCGCTTATGGTGGTCTTGCACGTGGTCTTCATGAAAGTGCTAAAGTGATTGAGAAGCATGCTGCACAGCTCTGTGTTCTTGCTGAGGATTGTGACCAACCTGATTACGTCAAGTTGGTGAAAGCCCTTTGTGCTGAACACAGTGTCAGTTTGTTGACTGTTCCAAATGCAAAGACCCTTGGAGAATGGGCTGGTGTAAGTGCCCTTGCATTACTATAAACATAGATCAATCCATTTCCTTATGACATATTTGACCACAATTCTCAATTATATATTTTTTGATAAATTCATGAATTACTTTAAAATAAGGGTGGGAGTGACATCTCCCTCAACATCGTGGTGCAAATCCTGACCCTAATCATGAGAGGTGCCAATAAGCAATTAATGAAACCGAGCACCAATAAGCAATAACATTTTATAAATTGCTTCTCTATAGATGTGACTTACTTAAACCTCCTAACTGTGATGCATGAAATGATAAATCTTTCTCATCAGACTCCTCCAATCCATAGAAATAGTGTACAACCTTTGAATGTCAAGAGCGGTGGACAGTTCTCAAATTTAGATTATGAATGTTGTTCAGTTATTGTTTCTGGTGTATTCCTTGGGTCTGGGGAGGCTGGTTCGGCAGCTTGTACTGTATTTGCCTTTTGTTTTATATTGGTTTTGTTTTTCTTTGTGATGTGTTTCTGTTTAGAGTACCCCTCTTACCCTGTATCCTCTCTGAACTCTGTAACCTCATTTATTTTAATCTATATGTTTATACCTTTGCCTTAAATTCAGAAGTTATTGTCTTGGTCTTTTTTTTATGCTTTCAAAATCTTATGTCATTCTTTTGTACTGATTTTGTGACGCACCTTCATGCAGTTGTGCAAAATTGATTCAGAAGGAAAAGCTAGGAAGGTAACTGGTTGCTCCTGTGTGGTTGTCAAGGTATGTTTTTCATCCGGAATAGAAATGTTTGGATTCTGTTTTCATCTTCCGTTTATGTATGCTTAACTATTTTCATTTTTGTAGGATTTCGGCGAGGAACATGAAGCATACAACGTTGTTCTTCAGCACGTGAAATCTAACTGAGTTGCAATATGCCTAGATTTGTGGCAGTCTCAATTTGAAGTTTTTGTATAAGTCCTGTGATTTTTGCCTTCGCCTTTTTGGATTATCTGCATAGGGATTTTGATGGTTTAATACTGTACCCATTCTCATTGCCACCTTTTACTTGAATTTGTTGAGACTGACAACTTGTTGTTACCCATTCGCTATTTATACTCTTGAGGTTGAAAACTATCAGCTTAATGCAAATCTACTTGAACTGAACTAGCAGAAATATAAATTTTAGGCTTTTCTTTGTTTAAAAGCTCTGAAGCACGGGTACTCCGTTTTGCTAAACGTACCCGTACCGGGTACTGCGCGGGTACTGGTACACGTACGGTACGCGTACTGTACGCACCCATGAAGCACCAGGGTTTTTTTTCTTTTTTTTTAATGGTTGGGTACGGCCGGGGTACTGCAGTGGTACTGATTGGGTACGTTTATCCTCTTTTTTTGGAGAAAATGGAGCAATTATAGTTTTTTTTTGTTTTTTTATAAAAGTCAAACTTAACTCCACGCATATCCTCTTTTTTTTGGAATGTGATTGACTGCAGTCAATATAATAATACAGTCATACAGTTAAATTAACTGCAGCCATTGGATCAAAGCAATGTTTCAGATTCACTTTCACTCAAAAACCACAACACAGCAAATCCAATCTGTCAATTTTCTACCTTTCTCCTCCACGTCTCCACCTCTCCAACCCAGCAAGCTGATGATCCATCTTCCTCCCTTTGAGCCCAACGTATTTGTCGACGGAACTCCGTCCTCACCTACCGGCGCGGCTCATCTCCGATCCCTCTTCTTCCATAACTGCCAACTGCGGTGTCGTTCTCAAATCTCGTCGCTAACCCTGAATTTGTGTTCATCAACCCACATCTTACTTTTGTTACTCGATTGAAGCTTTTTTTATGTTAAAATCGTCATCTGTAAATTCCTCATTTCAAAACTGATTTCATTTTTTGGTTGTGTTAATGATTAGGGATTGTATGAAAACATGGTAAATGTTTAATTTTACAATTGATGGTGGGTTATGAGTTCTTCTTTTGTGTTTGATTCAGTCCAATAACTCACAAAATCAGTGTTGGTGTCGTTTGGGCAATTACTGTTTCATGAGAGCAGGAAGTAATAAGCTTGGGTAGTGGAAGGCAAGGATTTTTTTTTTAGCAAGAGGAAGAAAAAGTTCCAATAGAATTTTGACTGCTCAGTCCATTTTGGGTTGCACGGCTCCATCTGTTGCAGTTGTTGGAGAAATAGAAGGGATGGAGGGAGAAGAGAAAGGATTTTGATTCTTTGTGTGTTGTTAGAGAGGATGATAATTAATGACAACCCTTTGATGAATTGAACGGTTTGATTTTAGCCGACTGCAGTGACTGCGTGTTTTTGCGACTGCAGTCAATCGCGGTCCCTTTTTTTTTTGAGAAAAACAAGCCCTTTTATGAGAATTAATAGCATTGAAGCTAGTCATTTTACTGAAGATGAGGAAGGAAATAGTGATATCGACACAGTTGGAGTGTGATTTTTCCTATTCATGCATAGTTATTAAGTTTTATCCGGTACTTTAGTTTTTCAATTTGGATGTTTTAGCGTTGTAATTTTTTTTTTGGTTGAATTTTTGTCGTCATTTGAGCAATATAATTTTCTCATGCAATGTTATTTATTTTAAATTAAAAAAAAAAATTATCGTAACGTACCCGTACCTTTGTTTTTTGAGAAATGACGTATCCCGCACCCGTACCGGGTACCGTACCCGCACCCGTGCAACACAGTTTAAAAGTTATTTACTTTTGAGATGGCAAAACCAAACTGCGCCTGGTTACAAATATCTGTTTCCGGTCAGATCAACAAGGCACGTCACCTTTTATTCCATAAAATCTGTGAACCAAAGTGTTCTTTCACTGTTCAGTGAAATTAAGAAAAGGGGATGGTAGCGGTTTCTTGCAGCATTGATATATGACGTTGGTGTATATTACACGCAGGAAATAACTTTTGCCTCAGCTTAATGTCAATCGAGCTTGAATGTTGCAAAGTAAAACGAGACGCTTCCTTATTTAACAAAAAACCATGATACGTTGGTTGTTTTGTGCTGGATCCATGTTCAAAAACTACATTTTGCAGCTTCTATTTAAATATGATTGATAAGATTATGGATAAGTTGAGTGATTAATTGAAACCAAACGATGGTTTTATAATAGCTTGTAGTCTTGTGAAATATTTTACTTTTACGTTAAAAAAAAAGTTCAAATTAACTGGCTGAAAGAGATACCGGTGCCTTAGTTCTTAGTTAGGCTAGGCTTTCTGCTTAAAATGCACTTGATGTCCTTCGGTTGTTTTCACTTGGGCTTTGTTTGGGAGTTTGGAGGGGAGGGGAGGGTTTTGGAAAAAATGAAAGAGCAAGTGGAAGAAATAGAAGACATTAGGAGGTTAATTTTTTACTCATAATTTTTTACTCATAATAAAAAATCTCCCTCATTTGGGGGAATTCAAAAATTGTATTGGGGGAGGGTTTTTGGGGGGTTATGAAGGGTTTATATGAATTTTTCAAATCCAATCTATGTTGTATTAGTTTATCATTCTCTAAAAAATGTATTAGTTTATCATTCTCTAAAAAACTGTTCTTTCAAAAAATGTGAATTTTTTGTCCATTTTTCTATATATTTCCAACCCCCCAAAGCCCTCCCCTCCCTTCCCCTCCAAACTCCCAAACAAAGTCTTGGGTTCTATTCAATTTCTTTCCATGGACTAATCCAATCACTTAGTTTAGACTTAATCGAATGTCCTGTAACTTTATGCACAAACAAAACTTATGAAAGGTTCAACATCCAAAAATGTCTGGCTGCAGATTTTGTACAAATTCCAATGAGAAAGGGGTTATAACTCGATGGTTTGAAATAATCAGAAAGTGGACTTTTATTCTTCCGCTAACTACAAACATTTGCGGTTCAACAGAAATAGAGGTAAAAACAGGGTCACATCCACTCAGTAATTTCATTAAACACGAGGGCAATTTCGTGTTTCAATTATTCTTTTCTTTTTTATCTTTTTCTCCTCCGATCAAATTTCAAAAATTCCTTTGGCAATACTAATAATGATAACTCGAGGTGCACATTTTTTCCCAATAGGCAGGTAATAGAACAAGTTAACATTAGAGTTGAACAAATACTAGCTTACAAATTAGAAGCTAAAAAATTTCCCATGCAACATCAAAGACACCATGGAAGAAAAAAAAAAATACAGTTGATTTACATTTCAGAACCACAAGAGTTGAAGTAGAAAATAATGTAAAAAAGAAAAAACGGGTATACATTTGAAGTTGTAATAAAGGTCCAAACCTGAGAAAGTTTTCATATAACTACTAAAGTATGTGTTAAACAAAACGTATGAATATAATGTAAGGTCTTAAGATAGTGTAATGAAATGCTGCAGAGAACTAATCAAACTTGGAGGCCAGTGCTTTGTGTCTCTAACATATGAAAGATCTGTAAAATGAGGATCAAGAAGAGTTGCAATTGTAAACTGGTTTTCAGCAAGCAACGCAGCATGCTTATCTGCATATAAGGCTGCTGCAAGAGCTGCATGTACTTCTGCTCGAGAGAAAAAATAGCATTAGAGAAAAGCGATAATTTTTCTTCTACAGCGTGATTTTATTGCGAAAGTGCTATGAAATTGAACTTACCTGGATACCCCTTTAGTGATATTGAAACGTCTTCCATCTCTGCTATTGCTTCTTCTCTGTCACCAATTTCATATAGGGCTAGTGCTCTCCCTACCCTTGCATACTCAGAGAATGCTAGGTCTTTGTAGCTTTCAATCACCTACAAAAACAGGTAGCATGTTAGAATATGAACATAAACTTATTGATGGTTAGAGTGTGACATGTTATGCCATGAAATAGATGAGGTCGAGCCACCAAATACAAAATGAACCTATTCGACGTCACTCATTTCGTACCCGAGAAGTAATGTATGAACAAGGCTTAATTTTAGCCACATGAAGTTGCAAGGTGGATGAGTGGAAATTCCTCTGAGAACTTTCCAAATCACAAGGCCTCTAAAGTCGGTTTAATTATATATTTCTGTTATCTCTAGTGATTCCAAAAAATAATACACTCTTACATTGACAGAACAATATTACATTTGTTTGAAATTGAACTCTAGTAAAGTCCCAATTCTTGGCATGAACTTTGAATGACACTCTACATATAACTGTCTCACAATCAGGGCCGTCTTAACAAATTTGTTGGCCCTGTTCAAATTTTTAAGGATTCACAAAAAATTTAAATTTTGGGCCCCAAAAACCTAAATAAGACACTAAAAAGAAAATTATTAACAAAAATCACCTTAGTGGGATTTGAACCCACAACCACAAACATAACCAAAAGTAGGCGCACCACTAAAGCTCTGTGTTTTATTTGAAATTTCATTCGCGCTAACGATATATAAATACTAATTAAGTGCCTAGCATATAAAAAAAAAATATGTTTCGGGCCCCAAAAAAATCGAGGCCCGGTGGCATAGCCCAGCCTCGACGGGCTATGGGCCGGCCCTGCTCACAATATAGCCATTGTGCGACATCTTTGCCTCAGATAAACAACCAACAGAGTTGAAGAATAAGAGGGTAAATTTTTCTCTTCAAGCATTAATTTAGCAGTAGGTTAGTAATACTAGCAGTAAAACTTAACTAGGATAGCAAATATTCATTTACTTTTGGGCGATTCTATTAAAAATGGGTGTTTGGAAGAGAGTTTGTTCGAGCTCATCTTATGACCCAAACACTTGTGTGAGTGTTTGGAAGAACTTCTAAAAACAGCTTATGATAGTTTAACTAGTACTTTTTTATCTTATATTTTCATGTAAGCTCCCCCAATGGCCTGCAATCATAGGCTATTTAAGGCTTACCCTTATCTCTCGGATTATAGAAATAACGTGTATGATAAGTGTCTAAGATGAATATCCAAACTTCCCTTAATTGATTGCTCAGTAAAGGTGGAAAAGCCAATGGCAATCTAAAATCTAAATTGATATGGTGACATCTACTACATCTCAATCTTAGATGGATAAGTGCGTATCATATAAGTGTCTATTTTAGATGAAATCAAATCAATTTTTTCCTATAAGCTACAAGTTGTTTTCACAAGCTCGTAAACAGTCTCCCATGTGTTTATGTCATCTATATAAGCTCAAATAAGCCAATTCATATATCATGTCTTGTCACAAAAGGAAAAAGAAAAAACAAATAACGAAAGACATGAACAAGAGCAATCCAATAATCCATTACCAAATTGAAGATAAACAAGCAAGAACCTAACGAAAGGATATTGGGTAACCTGAGAAAAGTATTGAAGAGCGCCATTGAAGTCACCAAGAGCCTGCAACTCTCTACCTTTCTCCAACAACTCAACACCACGAGAAACTCTTTGTGAGATTAAAGCACTTGCATCTCTTTCAGAACGAGTTACTGGGTCATACTCTTGTGAAATGACACTGTCACCTTCACCAAAAGCAGGAAAAGGAATGAAAAGGAAACTAGAGAGGGGAATAGAGAAAAGGAACAAGCGTCTATTTGAAAGTTGAGCTCTGAAAGCTTTGCTTTTGTTCTGATGAAAAGAATTCTGAATTCTGATGGTTTTATGATTTCGCAATGGAAGATTGGAAATGGGTGGTGCTGCTACTGCTCTGCATGCACCTACCATACTTTTCACTTCACTTCCTGATATTTTGCTTTCTACCTCCTTATCAAATATTCAATGCTTTCTTTTATTTTTATTTTTTCAGAATACTTCAAATTGCATTTTGTATTTTGCATGATAAAGTGACGTTTTAGATTAATTTAACTTAACAGTATATTCAATCACTTTTATTTTAAAATTAGATTGTGATGTACGTTTAAAAAAAATATATTTTTTATGTATTTTTTAGGAGAATTTATTTATTTGTATATAAATAAATAAGGTTTTTTTTTTTGAAGTAAAATAAATAAGGTTTATGTAGAGTATAATACCAATCAAAATAAACCCTCTCAAAAAAATTAAAAAAATCAATATAATGTCAGCTCAAAATTAAGGCCTCATATAAAGAAATATTTGGTGTCAATTAGACAACAACAAATTTGTTGCAAATAACCTACTTGGGTTGACCTGGTGGTATTGACTTGGGACCTGAAAGTGTGCTCCTCTTTGAGGTCTCAGCTTCGATTCTCTCTAATGCCAATTTGGGTGGGCTATTTTAGTTTTTTCAAAAAAACAATTTGTTGCAAATCAGATGCAGCAAAATAAATAAGAACAAAAGAAAAATGGAATGTACAGGCTTCAAACACGGATCATAAAAAAGCTCTGCACTGGAAAAATATTAGAAGCTCTATCCCTTCTCACAAGTGATTGTGTGAGTAAATAAATACACAAACTAAATATTAGAAACAGGCTTGGATAGATGATAGTCATTTAGTTAACATTCTTTTGATACTTTCCAACAGATTAAGATGACAAGAGACTTGTCCAATATGTTCAAATCTTATTATTTGATTATCTTAAGTGCTTGCTTTTACTATTGCTCAAGCTCTGCAACATCAACACTCAGAGCACATCTTTACAGGTCTTCACATGGAATTAATGTGTGACTAAAAGAAAAACAAGAAGTTTCAAGAAATTGCAGACGACCGTCACTATATTACATCTACATATTCAAGACAAAACAGGAAGTTGGAACCTAGAAAACTGGAAATGGCTTCTGCATATGTTAAAATAACCAGCAAATTATGTTAGAAATCCATGAAAATGGATGCAATGCCCTTCTCTTGGAGACCATGATTCTTGAAATGCTGCTTCTGAGTGAAATAGCTTCAGCAACAACCGCTGGTGGATGCATCAGACTGAGGTTTGTCCTTAAAAATGTTCTTTTTTACTCCCTTAGAGCCCTCGGCTAAAAGGCTAGGTGTATCAAGAACCTGCATGCAACCAAAGAAAAAAAAATCCCCAGTCACCATCAGCCATTGTTCATCACAAATTAAATAAAGCATTAAACTAGTATCTCAATCCATTTATTGTCAGCCATTGAACTTGTGTGAAAAACACTCCTTTCCCGAAATTGCACAGGCTCATCTTTCAATTAAACATTTCCACCTTCTAATATGCATGGTTGCACCCAAAGAGAATTTACGTTTCACACACCTACTGACCAAAATAAGGTTAGTAAATCAGCATGTATGTCAGTTAATGTACCTTCAAAACAAGCTCTTCAAAGCATTGCTGCACATTTACTCGAGTTTTAGCACTGCATTCAATAAATAGGCAACCATATTCCCTAGCAAAGTCTATTCCCTCTTTCTTTGTCACAACTCTATCACCCTCCTGAAAATACAAGCACAAACATATATAACCAACACATGTCAAATCCTATAATGTAAGGCAAGAAAAAAAACTTTCAGCAATAAGCTCTGATATAATGCAGAAGTCAGACCTAGAAACAAATGTGATAACAGTGCAGCTGACTCGACTCATTCAACAATATAAGCTAGAATTGTAAAACTGAGAGTCCAAATGGAGTCCATGCAATTCATGATTTGTATGTACTTAAATTAAATACCACATGAAAGGATGCAAACAAACCTTCTTCATTGTCTTCTTTTACTTAGTGTTTAATACGCTTTCCTCTAATGATATTCAATTTTTTTTCCCTAAACTTTATCATTTCCGGAGGGATAAGCAATCATGCTAGAAGAACCAGAAGCAAAAGCACTTTCCTCTAATGATATTCAATTTTTTTTTTTTCCTAAAAGTTATCATTTCCGGAGGGATAAGCAATCATGCTAGAAGAACCAGAAGCAAAAGCACAAAACAAAAGAAAGAAAAGACAAGTACATAAGATCAAACGAGCTCTCCAACTTCTACATATGTAAAAGAAACTCCTGCAGAAACATGCTGGTAACCAAATGCAAACTAGAAAAACAACTTAATTGTATAACAGATGGACGGGAAGAAACTTCTAATAAAAACTACAGTGTTATACTTCATCCAAAAACACCTTAAATAAGCAGAAGTGTCAAAAACTGCCTCACCCTCCTTCTCTGCAGTACTCTCTAAAATGAAAATACATAAATTGTCTGAACAAACCGCTATTTTCCGCGATCTGCGATTTACTTAGAAGGATTTTAAACTATTGATCTAACCAAAATTTGCTAACGATTGAATTCCAAGTTCTCTATAAGGAAGAAAACTTTAAAGCGCTGGAATGACATAGATTTTGAACAAGGCAAGCCAAAAAATACATGGATAAATTTTTGTACTCAGACATATTCACTGACATGATTTGAATACAAGGCAATATTACAAGATAGCATTTGACATAAAATTCTTAAAGGAATACCTTATCTACTTTGTTTCCAACAAGCATCTTCATGCAGTCTTGATTTGTTGAATAAAGGTCTATTTCCTTTGCCCATATTTCAGAGAGATTTGTAAATGTTTCTCGCCGTGTTACGTCATAAACTGCATCAGTTTTGGGAACAAAATATAGAGGTAATCAGGTAATCCAAAACTAAGTTTTCAACACGCATCAACTTAAAGAAAAGGACATCTCCCAACTCCAAAGATCATTAAACAGATTGCATCTAATACAAATATTGCAGTCATTTTGGCAGGGAACCCCATCACTAACAAAGAAAGTCCAACTTGGCCATTGAATCCTACAGATTATTAGATGAAAGATCAATTCACTAACAAATCAGTTGTTTCCAGGATATACTGGCTGATATTCCCAAGCAATATGAATGATATCAACTTTCACGAGAATCTAAATCATTAAAGCTTCGATTTTGATAAGAATGGATATAGAAGTAGTATTCTAATAATCAATATCATCATTGGGTCAGCAAACATTCCCAGCAGAGGTCAGAAAAATGACTTAAAAAATGTAAAATGTGAATTAATTTAGGTAAATATTTAACCATGAGGCAACAAAAAAGCTTTAAACATCAAGTAGTTTTGGCCTTAGCCCTACTCAGAAAACAAATAATTCAAAGCAAATCACAGAATATATCTTAAGTAGTGCAATCTTAACAAGAATACAGCAATCCAGATTGGCATCCTATTCTATCCACTGAATATATCACGGTCATCAATACTCGAGGCATTTCACATAACACAGTAAATAAATGTACTATTGGAAGAATTGAGAGGCAAAAAAGGGAGAATAGGAACTTGCCCATGATGATTCCTTGAGCCCCTCTGTAGTAAGAACTTGTCAGTGTTCTAAATCTCTCCTGACCAGCTGCATTATTTGGTAAAACAAAAAAGTAGAATATCAATCAAATAGGGTATTGGGAAGACAATTTAAAAGGTCTCTCCCCCATATATACAATTGGCCTTTAATCTAAAAACCAATATCACATTGTTCCAAGTGAAAGTGGATTTGGATCCCTTAAGCATGGTCTCATTTCAAGCCACGAAAAAATGTGGTTGCAAGGGAAGACCCCGCTAAAGATTAATTATTGGTAAAAGTTGATGGATGCATACTGAGCACCACCAATAACAAGATTACAAAATAAATAAAACTCCAATCTAATGGACAAGGATTTAAAAATGGTATAAAAATAAAAATGAAAAGTGAATAATAATTAATAAGCATACATACATACCAGTATCCCAAATGGCAAGCTTAAGCTTTTTACCCTCTATCGTGACATATTTGACCTTAAAATCAACACCTGTGATAGATAGTAGGAGACGCATGAAGAGAAGATCACAGAGTGCATATAGATAGAATTAAATCAATTAAGGAATGAAAGGAAACGAACCAATGGTGGGAGAGAGATCATCAAAATCATCTGAGGTGAATCTGAGAAGAAGACTACTTTTGCCAACACCAGAATCCCCAATCATTAACAATTTGAACATATAATCGAATTCTTGCTGCCCTGAACTCGAATCCATTTTCTGATTCTGTCACACACACATACACATTAATCTAATTAATATAATAAGCATCGATGATTTCATTTCATGATAAAAATATTAGAGTGATAATTGAGATAGCGATTTGTATAGTACCCAATGAAAAGGACAGGAATGAATCTCAGCAGACGAGTGTTGTAAGAAAGAAAGAAAGAAAGAAACCAATATTAGTGGGTCGGCGATCCAGTATCTATCAGAAAGAAACTCCTAACATGCATTTGCTTTACCAACAAGCATCCCCTCCCACAATTATACAAAAATGTTTCTTCCACCTATAATTACTCCGTGCGAAAATATGATTCATTTTTTTAGATGGTTAATTCAATCCATGTCAAAAAACAATGATTAACTTAATTAATCAGATGTCATGTAGGTGTAAAAAAAGTCCATGTCTATTTATCATTATATAAATATATTTTCATTCTAAAAAAAACAAAGACTTTTAAGAAATAAATTGAAAAAAATAGAAAGATATGTGAGTGAGAAATACTAGTAGTAGTTTTATTTAAGGAAAAAATAGTAGTAATTGCAATCGTGAAATTTAGATTACCTACATTAATCGTTTGCATGCATTCATAAAGCCAGCACATCGATTGCAACTATTTGTACTATCAGTACATCAATAGTTTTTTTTTTTTTTTTTTTTTAAGAAATTAGTGCATCGATAATTGCTTCTAAAGGTTTAAATATCGTGATGAATGAATGCTTTGGTGGAGAATGGTTTGTTTACTGGCTATGGTGTAGGGGCGCAGGAGGTAGTGTCAGTCTCTCATTTACAGTTTGCTGATGACATCCTGCTGGTTGGTGTAAAAAGTTGGGCTAATGTTAGAACTTTGAAGGCAGATTTACTTTTATTTGAAGAGATTTATGGTTTAAATGTTAGTTTTCACAAAAGTATGTTGTTTGAGGTTAATGCAACTGAGTCGTGGTTACATGAGACGACTTTGGTTGTGAATTGGAAACATGGTAGAATCCCTTTTTGTATTTGGGGTTGCCCATTGATGGTGATCCTCGAATGCTTTAGTTTTGGTACCATTCGGTTGAACGTATTCGTAATAAACTGTTAGGTTGGAAGAGTAAAAATCTTTCTTTGGGGGATCGGTTGATTCTTCTCAAGTATGTAATATCCTCCATACCAATTTATTTTCTTTCCTTCTTCAAAACTCCCTCAGGTATCGTTTTTTCTCTCTTGATTCTATTTTTAGCAATTTTTTAGGGGGGGTTGTGAGGTTGTTAGGAAGATTTCGTGGATTAAATGGAATAATTTATGTTTGCAAAGGGAGAACGTAGGTTTGAGAGTGAGGATGTTAAAGGAGTTTAATTTATCTTTACGTGAAAAATGAGTTTGGAGGGTGTTGGACGAGAGGGAGAGTTTGTAGTATAAAGTGCTTTGTGCGAGATATGGTGAGGGGGGTCCGTTTGGTGGCAAAATTTGAATCAAATTAGAAGGGGTGGTGGCATGTTAGATGAGCAGTGGTTGTTGGATAATATTACTATGAAGGTGGGGGATGGGATGTCTGTGTTGTTTTTGGAATAACTCGTGGATTGATGGATTCACTTTAGAAGCTTGTTTTAATAGACTTTTTGAGTTGGCTGATAATAAATTAACCACTGTTGCGAATATGCACTTTTTAGGCTGGGAGGTTAATGGTGAGGCGTGGAAATGGCGCAGAAGATTGTTTGTGTGGGAGGAGGATTTAGTGAGGGAGTGTGTGGATAGGTTGTCTCATGTTGTTCTGCATGTTGGAGTGGCTGACCGATGAGTTTGAAAGATCCATTCTTCCCAACGGTATACGGTTAAAAGTGCTTATTGTAACTTGAGTTCTGCTAAAGTTGTTCGCAATGACAATTTCCATCATATGTTGTGGCTCAAGGCGGTCGCTCAAGGTTAACATTTTTATTTGGCGTTTGATTCTGAATCGGTTAACAACCAATGATAACTTGTTTAGGTGTCATATTTTGGGGGACAATGAAACTTTTTGTTCGGCAGAATGTGGCTTTGTGGAGGACAGGGACCATTTATTTTTTAAATTTGTGTCATATGGTCGATTATGGTTACTAATTGTTGATTGGTTAGGGATTTCAACGGCTTTTCATGAAAATGTACTAAATCATTCTATTCAGTTTAGGGGGTTAGGTGGTTTTTCAAATAATTCTCGTCTAGCTTTTAACATCATTTGAATTTCAGTGCTTTATATCATTTAGAAGGAACGTAATGGAATTTTTTTTTCATAACAAGACTTAACAACATATTTCTTTAGCATAGAAGGTTAAACTCCAAACTTTCTGATGGTTAAAATCATATTATATTTTATTCGAATAAAATATAATATGATTTTAACCATCAGAAAGTTTGGAGTTTAACCTTCTATTTTATTCGATTTTGATTACTATGTTTGAAGGTCAAACCCTTTATTGTGTTTATAGGTTATTTCATAATCCTTTGTAATTTTTGAGTTTGTAGCGTGGTTTGTATTTTGTAATCATTAAACTTTAAAGTTTGAAGGTCATTAAACTTCTTTTGGTTTTGATTTATTAATATATTCACTAGGCCTTTTCAAACAAAATAAATAGTTAAGATTTGTAAGATTTGTATAGACTTTCTCTTTTCTCTTCTCCCCCTCCAAAGTCGCGGTGGAAAAGAGTGTTGGGCTGTTAGGGGTAAAACGAAGGGGGAAACCAACGTGTTCTATCATCCAACCTGTCCCCGAAGCTGAATTGGCTGCGCCCTGGCAAAGTGGTGCTCACCGAGGACAAATGATCCGTCTGGGGACTTTTTCTGGATGACAAGGACAACGTTTTTGTTTGTTCTGTCGGCTGAAAGGAACAGTAGGAATTTTTTATGAACTTATTGAAAGAATAATAAAGTCTACTTCAACTTGCATTCAGACCACATACACTGCTACATACTGAGTGACTGTACAATTAAATAAAAATAATAACCTTAACTATAATGCATATAATAAAACCACAATTTACTCAGATATTTAGGACATTCGGTACAATGGCTCTATCAAGTCAATTTTGTTCACTCATGTGATAATGTCTTGAAACCAAACCATACACGTATCCACTCAAGTAGAACCCTGATATAAAATGAAAAAAAGTGGGTATGAATTTTTTTTTTTTCTTCTTCTGTCATTGACTAACAATATACAACATAAAAGTTACTACAAACACAAAGTACATTTCCTATACAATAATCAAGAAATTGATACAAACAACAAGGTCTCCCCAGTCCAATACACCGAGAGCTTAGGGCCCCTCATTTCTTATGTGATCTGGTTCCAATGTATAAAGAATAGACCAAAATCTTTTGGGCAGGAGTTTATGCTTCAGAGTACAAATTGAAGTGCAACTACGTACAACAGAGCATGCTGGGAAAACCTGGATGTATTTACAATCAACTCAAATGAATCGCATTCTTGGAGATCCACCAGGTGGGGTATGGGCTTTGTATCTAGATGTTTCATGCCAAGGATCAAGAGTAAATGGTGCATTCGATCTCACTGGATAAGAGGGTGTATCATTCAAGGTGTAACTATTTTGTCCCAAAATTGTGTAAGATGGATGAGGAGGAGAATAGAAACAACTCCTATGTTCCTGTCCATATTGTCGCAATGGACTTGAAGAGGGAGATACCGGTAAAGATGTGATCGTTCTTGAATGATCTCTAAACGAGGGAATTACAAAATATGTTAGTCTAAATACTATAAAAATGAAGTATATATCAAAATGCAAACTAATGCCTTAGTTATATTCAACATCAGCTGGATATTTTACCTTGGACTCCTTATTGTTCGTGGAGCTGCAATAGATGACTTTGTTGCATAGTCTCCATCAAGTGAAGTTATACTTCTTCGATTGGAATTAGGCTCTAAAACAGGCTGCAAACAGACACAAATAATAAGAAAGTGCAATCCAGCTCAGCATTAGCAACAGAAACAGAACTTCAGAAACTTTTGCAACTTTCAAATGACATCACACACACACACACGCATATAAATTTATTACAGAGTAAAAGAGAGACAAACATATCTGCTACTAAGATTTAGTAGCACTTGATACGTTTATGGAGTTGATAGTGGCCTGGTCGGAATTGATCCCGAACCAAGCTGTCCCTGGGAGGCTGGGACATTATCTACTTATTCAGTATCATGCTTAAAGCAATTGTTTATCCTCATTATGTATGTTATCAAGGACTCCCAAACATTTTCAGTTGACCAAATTTCAAGACAGCTAAAAAAAGGGTAACCTCGTGCTACAAAGCTCCCGTCCTGAGAGATTCTCATCATAATTTATAATGATTATTTATAAACATAATTCGCATGTAAAAAGTAAAGTATGCAGATTTTCAAAGAAAAAAAATAATGGAAAACACTTACCGGTGTTCGGCTTCCGTCAAACATGTAAGAGGAAACATCTCTGGTTGCAGCTTTTGTTGCTGATTGATCTCTAATGAAGGGGTGTTCTAGTAATTGTTGGGCTGTTGGACGAGCTGATGGGTCCCGCTGTAAACATAACATAATGAAATTCTTCGCATCATTTGAAAGATGCTCAGGAATTATAGGCATATCTTTGCTGTTCCCAATTTTAAATATGGCAGCTACCTGTCAATACAACATAAAAAAATAAATTGGTCCATCATACTCATCAAACAGGATCATACACATAAGGGTTAGCTTTGAAATATCCAATCTTACCCCTTCATACTGACTCCACGGAGGCTTTGACGCTGCCATCTCAATAAGTGTGCATCCCAAGCTCCATATATCAACCGGAAGGCTATAGCCATTTGTGTTCATTACAACCTGAGAAAGACAACATTTGAATACAATACAATAGTTATGGTGAGATAGAAGAGGGAAGAATATGCTTACTTGGAAAGATATTTCATGATTCAAGAAGGGAAGAAAAAAAAACTTACCTCAGGTGCCATCCAGTACGGACTTCCTTTGAATGAAAGCATTGAGGCAGCAGAAGTTATCTGTTCCAGAAAAATAAAATCTCAGAAAATTCACCATAACTCAGAAATCAATCTAAACATAAATTATTTACTTAAGTGCTCCAGATTACTTTTTCTTCATACCATTAAAATCCTATTATAGAACAGAAAATAAAACACTGAAGAGAGTGAGGGATTTCGAGTAATTGCAATGAATGCATCCATCATATGTGAGAGTCGTAAGTGTGTTTACTCTCATGTCAGCCATGTGCATCCATGAGAGAAGGAGATATCTTCTCAGAATTAATAGAATTGCAACTTTTTAACCTTGAGCAAGAGAGTGTTGTTGTTCAACAACTCTCAACTAATTCTACATAATGGGGGTGGTTAAACTATATTTCTGTGCCAGAAACAATAAATGCCAATTACTTTTGAAGTGAGCTAGAAGCAATTTGTTGTTTACAGAATCAGACGAACTTACATGTTTAGCCATTCCAAAGTCTGCTAGTTTGATTTCACCATTAGGATCGACTAGTATGTTAGCCCCTTTGATATCCCTGCCAAAATGAAAACATGATAAATTAAATGAGAATTGAAGTTGCTTAACTGCCACATTATAAATTGAGCAGGAATAACCAAATTACCTGTGTACTGTATTTCTCCCATGTAGATAGGCAAGTCCAGAGACAATCTGCCTGGTGTAATTTTGAATAACAGGCTCCTTGAACGGGCCATATTCCTGAAGTAATTTATGGATAGAACCACCAGAGACATATTCCAAATAAACAGAAAGTGACTCGTCTCCCTGAAAACATGGCAAGTATATTAGATAAACACATGACTACGGTCATTATTCAGTTTCTCTTCTAGTATGCACAAAGCAACAATAAGTATATGCATGGCTTAAACGATTCTAAACTTGGAATATACTAGCATACCAGTTCACTCCCGAGGTATTGAACAATATTTGGGTGTGAAAGCTGATTAAGCAAATCTATCTCCTGCAATCAAATGGAGAATGTGTCATACCTTAGGGAAAACAAAATTACATTTGAACTTATTAAAGTTCAAAGCAACTGTACAAAGATAAACTGCAATAGTACAATTATATGTCTGATGCATCATATATAAATGTTCATAAAAATACTGTAATTACCTGGTGAAGTTGTTTGAGGCACTCTTTTGAATTTTGATCGTCGCAGCCAACCCTGACTTCTTTTATTGCACACATTTGTCCATTTTCACTATGATGCGTAAAATTAGAATAACAAATATCTCAGTAATTTGTCCAGAATATTGACATTTGGGGAGAGACTGAAAACAAGGTTGTGAAGTAATTATGATAGCCATATAACATCAGATTTTCTATTGGCAGTAACAGCTAGCAAGTGGCATTTTCGTATTTAGTTCTTAAAATAAACATATCATATCCTCATACATTGGAAGGACAAGAGCAGAAACCACAATTCTGTCTTGAGACATCCCAGGAATGAAAAATACAAATACATGATAAAAAGCTGCTTGACATTGCCCCAAAAGAGTACTGATTATAAATTCCCGATCGTAAGAAGACTAAAAATAATAACAATATTATTACCTATTGAATCCAAGATAAACATGCCCAAATGTTCCCCGGCCAAGAAGTTTTCCTTTCTTCCACTTGGAGAGGTTAGGGCTACTGTTTTCGAATGGTGACCGTGTGTTGGAAAGAGCAGAAGAAGGACTAGTAGGAGATCCTGGTGGAAGAGGCAATGGGTGACATTGATTCCTTCCGTCGTCTTGCTTTCCCGTAGGTGAATCAAGATTCAAACCCTGCAACCTTGGATGAAGAGGTGATGTCGGGCTAGTAGGTCCTCTCATCGCATTTGGATGAAGAGGTGATGTAGGGCTAGTCGGTCCTCTCGTCGCATTTGGATGAAGAGGAGATGTAGGGCTGGTAGGACCTCTTGACGCGGCTGGATGAAGAGGTGATGTAGGGCTAGTAGGTCCTCTTGATGCATTTGGATGAAGAGGCGATGTAGGGCTGGTAGGTCCTCTTGACGCAGGACCTGGACTTCTTGACCTCACATTGAACTTCACCTCATCTTGTCCTCTACACAAATGAATAGCATTGGGTTTCGTCAAGCAGAAGATTGGGTAAAGACGAGTGTACATATAATAATTGTATCAGTGCATATATCTTATATACCGTTGAATTCACTATGATTATTGACTAAAAACTATGAGATGGATATAACCTGCATAAATAAAATCTAAAATTTTGTAACAAAAATAATAATCTAAAATTAACAAATTTGTGGATCAAATAAAACTAAAATCTTAAATTTCCCTAAATAAGTCATTAAATGAAGTCTAAAAGGGATAATTAAAACTTTTAACATGGAATTAAGAAAAGGAACTAAAACCCCCAAATCTCCAATTAACCTAATACTAGATCAATCAATAATTGAAACAATAAAGAAAAAAAACCGATTAACAGTTAGATTAAGAATATGAATGAATATTATTAGAAATTACCTATTACTAGAAATGAAATGAGGTGAAATTGGATGATCATCAAAAGAGGTAGAAGAACTGACGCTAGAACCAGAGACGGAAAAGGATCCCAAAGCCTGATCGGAGTTTGTAGGTAGCGGCAGCGGAACTCCTTGTTTTTCAGTGGCGGCGCCGCCATCAAATTCCCTGCTAGTCCTAGGTGAATTCCGATTGAAAACTTCATCGAAACTGTTTGGCTTCTTCTTATTCTTATTGTTGCAGTTGCTCTTCTTCTTAATATCACCGTTGCTTCTTATAGCGTTGATCGGTGATTTCATGAAATTGAATTGAAGAACACCACCGCCACGTGTTTGTTCTTCTTCTTCATCTTCTTCTTCGTTGTTGATGTTATTACGCTCTTGTTTGTTCTTTGATGACTTTTTACTCCACCACACCGGCATTCTATTATTTCTTCTTTTTTTTAGAGAGAAGGAGAAGAAAAATTTCAACAAATAGTTATAGCAGAAGAAGCAGTGTTGTTTTTCTTTATGAGAGAGAGAGAGAAAGAGAAAGGGATTATATGATTCATGAATGAGTTATGTTATGGGTGTAGCTAGTGTGTGATTTTTGTAATAAGGTGAAGAAAACGACAAAACGTTGGAGGGACCATACAGCTAAGGGGAAATGAAATGGATTAGAGATTGATTATTGCTACTTGTTTTTATTTTTAATTTTAACTAGACTCTAACCCGTGCGATGCACGGGTTTTGTATATAAATATTATATTGATTGTACATTCAATACTATCCTATGAAACGACTGCAAAAAACAACAACAAAAAATGCAAAAATTACATTAATTTAAATTATTAAATTTATTTTCTTACCAAATAATATTACCAGGTTGTGTTCTTGAATTTCTTTTTTCTCAATCTTCATATTCGATTACATTCATGTTAAAAGAACAACTAAAATAAACAAATTGAAAATAGTAAACATTTTTGAAAAGTCAGAGGGAGAAATCAAAGTAATGTTATAATCTAGTGTAGTGATTTTTGCAAATAAAAAGTCAGAATAAATAACTTCAAGTAATAATATATGAGAAACAAAGAGGCTGACAAAATTATCATCGGAATCAGTCAAATTATCAACAATTTTAAAAATACAACTTTAATATCGTAACACGTAGTAAGCATACACCAAGAAACTGATCCTAACCGCAAGGGCCGTTAATACTATAAAAATGAAAAGGAAAATGAACTTTTATGTGGTAACTGAAATAAAAAGAAATATGAAAAGGAACTTTTATGTGGTAAACGACAGAAAATAATAACAACAACAAAAATAATAATAATAATAATAATAATAATAATAATAATAATAATAATAATAATAATAATAATAATAATAATAATAATAATAATAATAATAATAATAATAATAAATACTGCCATCAATAAAGGAACCATTAAAAATGAAAAGAAATTGTTATGAGAAAAGGAACCGCTAGGGCGTTTGCGTCTTTAAAAAAATGTTTTAGTACTGTGGTATATCAATTTTGGAAGCAACAGTATTTCAATCAAAAAGGAAGTGACTTAGTGGGGAGAGTTGTAAAGTGTAGCCAAGAGGTACCCGGTTCGAATCCTTGAAAAACCTTTTTTTTCATAAAAAATATTCAGATCCGCCAAAAAGGGCGGGATTAGGGTTAGGTCAGACTGTCTAACATTTATATATACTAGATCACCGACCCGTGCTCCGCACGGGTCTTTCCGACTAAAACATGCACAAATAAATTATATTGTAATAAAAAAATGTCGTGAAATAAGTCATATGATAAAAATGTATTTTAGGGATCATATGATAAAAATGTATTAGATTAGTCTTATCATCTTGACATAAACCTTATGTCAAATTTTTATCAAATTAGTCAACCTTCATCGACATGACTTAGTTAGTATATCCCGTTAAAAATTTTCATTTAAATTACAAATCATTAATTCTTATTTGACAACTTTTTATTGGAGTCCAATAGCAAACAAAACATAAGCACGGTGATAGAAAGAAATTCTCTTGAAAAAAGATTGATACCATGATAAGAAAAAGCATGAACAACTTAAATTGCATTGTATTAATAAGAAAATAGTTAACAATTTAAATCCATTGCTACAAAATTTGTTACGATAGAAGCTGACATAGTGAGGAAGAATAGAAGACCAAATATATATATATATATATATATATATATATATATATATATATATATATATATATATATATATGTGTGTTACTCAAACATAAAAGAACTATCAGAAGGTATAGGGGTTCTGAAGAATTGAAACATGGTAGAGGAATAAAAAGTAGTGATGCATTAAAATTAGCAATGACAAACTCAGATCAAGTATACACCTTTTTTTAGTCTTGACTGCACATTATCTTCTTGTTATATCAAGCATTTCGTTGCGCTACACCAAGGCAGTAGGATAAAAGCATCGGCCAACATGGCACAGCACCATCATTTGTTTTAAAAACTCATGCCAACAACTCAATTAATTTAGTTTTCAAATCAAAAACAAAAATGCTCTGAAATTGCTACACAAAGCCTCTATGCAAGAAGTTTCAAACATTGTAGTTTTGTTTCATCGTAAGACACCGGCTAAATATCATCGTATATCATATGGTGTCAAATAATATATGCATACAATCTTTGTGGGATAACCTTGGGGTTTATTATAGCATAAATTTCCATATATATATGATATATCATTATTATGCTTTTTGTAAATGGATTTAAGATTTTTGTTTTCTTTCAAAATGATCGATCAATTAAGAATTTTGTTACCAAGGTAAACATAAAAAAAAATTGTGGTCAACAATCAATCCTCCTGTATTTAGCATATCACTAAACAATTACATTTAGCACACATCATGTTCAGATTTTCTCTTTTTAATAGTACATGACTTTTAATTACTCTAAACAATTTTTTTTTTGGTTACAACTCTAAACAATTACATTCAGCTCACATCATGTTCACATTTCTTTTAATAAAAGATGAATTTTAATTAGTTTTCAAATCAACTTCAACACACCGCTCCATCTAACATTAGACACCAAAAAACATAAAGATACTAAAGCAAATCAACCTTCTTATGCAAGAAGACACACTAAGGCCACCTCCCTCCACATAATCAATGCAAGCGGCAGACATGAATCAAAAGAAACCATGCTTAAATCAAATGAGAAAAGTTGTTTCACATCAATACATATATTATAATATTTACATGAATCCAAAAATTAAAACACTACCGGCGAAACCTGCTATTGCCACTGTTAGCAAAACCAATTCCAAGCCTTACAAACAGACCATGCTTAAATCAACAAAGATGAGAAATCTTGCTTCACACTCCTACGTTATATTCTAGAATTTACGTTACAACGATAGCAACACAAAACCAGCTGAACCTGCTATGGCCAATGACTGAAATATGCTACCACAATATCTTCCCAAAAAGCTATGAGCTTAGTTTACTTATGTCAACAATATGCAATTCAAACAAATTGATATCCATTTCACCAAAAAACACTATAAAATTAGTTTTACATTTAAGTGTCCAAAACTTAATTGATCACTTATAAAAATTACAATCAACAAATAGTTCCAAACTTTTACTCACAAAATAAGCATACTCTTGACAGCAGCAAATAAATTCCTTCAATTGCCATTTACTATGCGTTGATTTTCTTCCATGACATGCTACTCGCAACAACTAATCCACTAAGGTACAAAACTGACTTTGGTAAGGACTACTTGTAGTTTTGAGACTACATAACATTATAATATACACATTATAAAGAGACAAAAGGAAACACAGTAGTTATGCAGGAGCACTAAAAGAAACAAAAGGAGATAAGAACCAAGAGAGCATAAGAAACCATTCCAAAGAAAACAAACCAAAGCTAACTACACTGAGGAGCCATAATAGGGATCCTATCTCATTTACTGATAACTACAAAAGGAATCAATTCTTTCAGTTTCATCATATAGACAAATCCTGCTTGTTGTTGTTTGAAAATCAATCAGAAATAGAACAAAAAACACAGTATTTATGCAGGAGCACTAAAAGAAACAAAAGGAGATAAGAACCAAGAGAGCATAAGAAACCATTCCAAAGAAAACAAACCAAAGCTAACTACACTGAGGAGCCAAACTATTTTTAAAAAAACATCAGAAGACCAATACAAACATCGAGTTAAAGAAGACTATAAAAATCTATTAGCCAATTAAAACAACCATATGTAGACACTGTCATAGGGCAACAACTCCTATGAATTCTCTAGTACCCACTTGCCTGATAATAGTACGATGTGGGATGTTTTGTGCCTGCCATGCTTTTAATTTCATTTGACTCTCAAAATCTAGCTGCAAATCATCAAAAGTTTTCAGTTACATCAATCCACAATATCAAAAGTAAGGAGCAAATAATCTTTTATTTTCTTCACAAATGGCTTAGAAATCACTTCTACATGCTCAAATAATAACTCACCTTTAATTTCCTCATAATAGGGATCCTATCTCATTTGCTGATAACTACAAAAGGAATCAATTTTTTCAGTTTCGTCATATAGACAATTCCTGCTTTTTATTGTTTGAAATCGATCAGAAATAGAACAAACAATATGTTATTGATGACAAAAAAATGTTGCCTGACTTTTAAAAATTTACCTCTTCAAGAATAATAATAGATAGGCAGATGGAAGGTGATAAGGACTTATAGTAACCTGATATGATAAGCACTTTTCAATAAGTGCTTAACTAAATTACAATTGCATATCCAAACATAACCTAAATCAAACATAGAAATTAACGGATCCAATTAAAATAACAAAAATCAAAACACCGTTGTTCCAATGCACTAACCTTGTCCAACAGTGAAATTGAAAGTAGTTCCCCTATCTCTGCTAGAATCAAACTTCATATCATCAAGCAATGTTCCAGTATAATGAACTACACATAAAAAAAAAATCAGTAAAAGTTTAATTCAATTCAATTCAATTAAATCAACGAAGAAAGAACATAGGTATCGCCAACATCATGAGCATCCCAACCTTCACCTTCTTTGAGAAGCTTCTTCTTCAAACCTTGCTTTCCGATTTCCTTTTTTTCACCGACCTTGAGAATTGGATTATCGCGCGGCATCGGCGAAGTTGAAGTCGTCTTTCATGGAATCAACCGCAGGAATATCGAAATTTTACTGTATAAACCGCAACAAAAAAATATAAACCGCAACAAAAAAATAATTACACATGTGTTGAGTGTTTACCAGTTAGGCAGTGATAGGAGAGGAGAGTTTCTTCCAGCCATAGGTCAAGAATAGGAGAAAGGATTTTTGGGTTGGAAACAAAACAGGAGTAATACGTATAAAGTGTGAGCAACAAAATAGTGGTTCGTTTTTTTTTCCTTCTAAAAAGTGAATTATAGACGCGTTTTAAAAAACAGAACAATAGGTTGCCAACACAGTGTTTAAGATATAAATCAAAGAAATATCATGCAATAAACTTCAAGATGTCTCTTTAATGTTTAAGATATAAATCAAAGGAATATCATGCAATAAACTTCAAGATGTCTCTTTAAATTTGCTGCACTCACTTTCACTTCTTCCTCATCGGAAGAGGAGCTGTCATCAGAGTCAGATTCCTCTGAAGTGGTCTCTGGCTGGACTTTCTTCACACTCCCATTTTTAGTTGGGGTCTTCTTTGAAGGAGCAGGAGCTTTTGCAACAGGTTTCTGAGACCACGTAAAATTAACATGACATAAATCAATAACATAACAATAACAATAACAAACAAATACATGATCAGTACCATTCGAAATGCGTTAAAGCATATGCAGTGAAATATAATACCTCATCCTCAGATTCCTCAGAGGATTCCTCCAAACTACTTTCCTCCTTCTTGACTACCTTCAACGCCTTTTGCTTGGCGGCAACCTCTTCTACCCCTTGCTTCTTTGCACTCACTGCCTTGACTTCATCCTCAGCCTGCCTCTTGCCTATATCAAAGTGAAAATAGCCCAATAAGAAAACCGACATCAGAACATAAAAAAATAATCAGAGAAAAAAAATTCACTTTAAAATCAGTTCAACTAATCAACAACTCTATAACATTGCACAGCATGATCAATATTAGAACATCAAAAATATTGAAGGAGAACCAAGCTTCTAGATTTTGGTTAATTCGGTTCAAGCCTATATAATCAACATCAGAAAATACAACATAATAACATCAGACCAAATTGGGGGAGAACCAAGCTTCATCTTTCCGAGAAACCAGTTTGACCAATCAACATCTATACTAACATTAACACACAATAATACATGTAGAACCTAACATAAAACACCAGTAAATCGTATAAATGTCTCGATGGACAGAAAAAATAATCGACTCTCAAAACTCATGAATCAAAACTAATGAAATTCAACTAAAACAAAGCAAAAATAATATCTTTAAAAAACCAAGTTTCAAAAATAAATTAAAAAACTCGGAACAAAAAAATCATATAGATGACTCTCTGAGCTATAGAAATTAATAACACTTAAAAAGTTAAAACCCATGAATCAAAAACAATAAAATTCAAATTAAACCAAGTAAAAATATCATCTTTAATCAAAACCAACACTTCAAAGCTAAAACCCATGAATCAAATCAAATAAAATTCAAATCAAAAACAGTTAAAAATCATCTTTAAGCTAAAAATCGAATCAGAAAAGTAAAGGGGGTATTGGTACCTTTCTTTCCAGACTTCACTGGAGAAACAACAACAGGAGCAGCATCAACCTACAAACAAATCAAAAGCAAACAAAAAATCAGCAAATTACAACAAACAACAACAAAACCTTAAATTAACAATAGATTGATGAAAAAAGCATGCTTTGTAGCGGATTTCTTGCTTGATTTAGGCATAATGAACAGAAAGGAAGAATGAGAAATTGGGGGATGCGGCGGAAGCTATTCAAAACCCTGCGGCTGAGAGAGAATTAGGGTTCTGGAAATAGCAGAGAGAGAGAGAGTGAGGAATTGTGAGAAGAGACAAATAGTAGTAATAGGAGTAATACGATTAGGCGGAAACAGTTAGGGTTTAGCGGAAACACCCATGTTTGTAGCGCAAACAGATGAAAAGCCCTATTTTTCTTTTAATTTTTCTTTTTATTTTCCATAATTAAAGTTTGGAATAGGGTAAAACAGTAATTAATATCATTAGGGCTTCTGAAAAATTAGGGCGAAAATTCTAGCTTGGGCAACTTTTATATATAGTATGATTAGTCACTAATCAGCAACCAGTGAGTGATAGTATTAAGTAACGTCCACAAACTAACACTGTTAACATTAACAACCAACCGTGTTTGTCTCTCCGTTAAAAAAACAAAACAAAATGGTTTGGTTTTAGTTTTGGAGGTGCTGTTGGTTTTCTTCTTACTAGTACTGTACTAGTACTTGTGAGAATCGACATTGGTGAATGTGCTTTATTACTGTTCCACGCGCTGGAGCCAGAATGGACGGACATCAAGAACAGGCCTCACCCACTTGACTTATTCTTTTCTATATTCATTGAATGAATTCATATAGATAAGATATTTATATATCATTGCTAAGGTAAAAAAGGTGTGCGACTTGCTAGTAATATATTCAAGTTATAGATTTATAATATAGTATTAGTAGTAGTAAGTTGTGGTTTATTGACTTGATCCATGTGATTGAGTCACGTTAACTAAGATTGCTAAGTACTGATCATTTTACTTGCTTTTTGGTTTTATTGCTAGACTCCGCTAGCAGTAAACCAAGTCGTGGCCAAAACGTGTCTATCGGGTTTGGGACATGGAATGGAACATGATTCGTTAGCTTGGATTCGGTAGTAGTATACAATACAAAAATGGTTGTTTGATGGACATCTTTATTATATGGGAAATGTTAACCGGTTATATACATTTGCCTTAATTTTTTTTTGAAGAGTACATGTGGCATCTTCACATTCTTCATCTCATTTAATGTTTTGTTATCATCCAATCAAATTGAATTATGACTCATTCATTTTTTTATTAGCCAATCAAAATGAACCATGACTAATTTAGTTTTCATCAACCAATCAAAATTGATCATGCCTTGATTTTTTCCCTATATATTGACAATTTGTTTTTCATTATTTTCATGTGTCTCTTCCCCCATAATTTTTATTTTGTAATAACAAGTATTTTATGTGTTTTAAAAGCATAGAAGTTTAACCATTTGGTTGTAGATTATAGGGTTGATTTTCTTTTTTATTTGTATCTAATTGTTAATTGTTGATGCTACTTTCTCAGGGTCCCATTGGAGAGCATGTGTCTACATTCTACGACTTCAAGACGTTCAACATCAACAATATAATTTTTAGTCAAGACAATGTTTTGTATTTGATATAGAATCAAGATGTTAGAGTTTAGATACCTTAGGTTGATTGAATATTTTTAATGAATTGATATGTCGAAAAACTAATCTCAATAAATTGATTTAGTCTTTATCTATAATTATTTTATGAACTTTTGTCTTACACAAATGATATATTACACATGAACTCTTATTTGATGAATCATAATTGATGCTTTTAAACACATCTCCAGACATGTCCAGATATGTTAAACATCATCCTAAAGGTTGCATACAATTGGTTCACATCATCTAATTTGGACAAATCTTTTCTTATAAGAAGACATCAAAACTTCATCATGTTTTACTATGACGGATTTTCACTTAACATAGTTTCTTCAATAGAATGTATCAAAAGCTTCAATCAACCATTGATCAATAATCATGGTTTATTTTTTATTTTTTTGACAATATAGGACATGATCCTTTAATTGTCATTTCATCTCATTTATTTGACAATCAATATATGACTTTTTTTCTCCTTTGATTTGTCAATTAGATAGTTACTATTAAATAATTTTTTTTCAGGGACTATTAAAAATATTGTAAATTTTGCTATCTACACTGTATTATAAATAACCTCCATTTGCACGGATTTTCACTTAACATAGTTTCTTCAATAGAATGTATCAAAAGCTTCAATCAACCATTGATCAATAATCATGGTTTATTTTTTATTTTTTTGACAATATAGGACATGATCCTTTAAGTGTCATTTCATCTCATTTATTTGACAATCAATATATGACTTTTTTTCTCCTTTGATTTGTCAATTAGATAGTTACTATTAAATAATTTTTTTCAGGGACTATTAAAAATATTGTTAATTTTGCTATCTACACTGTATTATAAATAACCTCCATTTGCAAGCAATTCCACGCACAATTTCAATAAAAAAATTGTATTCTTTTCAATCTTTTGTCTCAATGTCGTGTCTTTTTTCTTTTTGTTTTCTTTTTTTTCTTTCTAAGTTTCACGTATTTGGTATTATTAACAAGTCAAAATGAATTATATTAACACGGAAGTTTCATATATTTGTATACTTAATAATTTTATATAGTTCACAAATATTCTTTTTTTCCTTTTATTAAGGATAATAATGATAAAACAATTTAAGAGTAATTAATATGTCATTTAATTTAAATTAGAATGATTTCTTAAAGGTTAAAATGTCCCATTTAATTATTAAGAACGAAAATACCTCATTTGATGGATGAGAAGGAAAAAAGAAAACAAATTAAATAATAGCGTTAATTATAACCCTTAATTAAAGGAAATAACTAAACCAAAAAAAGATGGAAACAAACAAATATTGAAGTATATTATATCAAATAAATGAAAGATATTTAAAATTCAAAAAGTTCAATTTTTCTATCCGTATAAAAAAACTGAATTATTTGAATCTTTTAACTTTTTTTTATTAATGTTTTACATTCATTTCTTTTGAGGTACTATTTAATTTACAAACAAAAAAATTTGTCAATAGTTTTGAAATATTATATTTTTATAATTTATAATAATTATGCGTCATTTTAATTGGGTTGATCCTATAAATATTAAATTGTGTCGTTTAATAGGCCAGACATTTTTTTTAAAGAGGTCAACCAAAAAATTAAAATGTTCTTTAAATAATATCCTTAATTGTAGCCATTAATTAAACAAAATAAAAAATTTAAATTATATTGCAAAGAAAGAATGATGTGCTATCGAAATTCAAATAATTGAGATTACTTAGAAAAAAACTATTGAATATTTTAAGTTTTTTTAAATAAACAAAAAACAAAAATATTTTTTGTTTTTTGGGAATATTTCATGTATTTGAAAAAATTATCATTAAATTATCAAAAAAACAAATCTCTAAATTTCAAATACTTTAATTTGAATAATTTGACATATTTAATATTTTCTTTTTTTGTGAATTTTTTCATTTTATTAAGTATAATCATGATAAAATAAATTAAGAGTCATTAATGTGGTCATTTAAATTAAAATGATTCTATTAAATGTCTCATTTATTGGATCAGATAAAAAAAATGTTATTTAAATGATATCATTATATGGTAACATCTTTTGATTCACTATTTTTTCTATTAGTACTAATAATAGCATTCCTAATCAAGGTTGACTCAACTAATAATGAGTTGACTCAATCTTATGGGTGTGGATTCAATCCCCGCTACTAGCGTAATAATCTCTTTGACAGGGGATCTCTAGGTAACTTTGTAAGTGTTCATTGAGTCATGAGACATGTCCTGACCTTGATGTGTTCTCCAGAGTCTAACTCACCTAAATATTTTATAATAAAAAAAAAACACAATTTTGTTTAAATTGTAAATTGTAGATTCCGATAGTAGTCGTTGAAAAGCCTCAATCTTTTTATGAAAAATTAAAGTTTGTTCGGCGTATTCTAAATGAACTTTTTTTAAAGAAATAACAATAACAAACACAATATAAAAGGAGAATTGAATGATATCAAAAATTAAATTTTAGCTATAATTCAGTGATTTTTCAAATTCAATTTTACGAATTTTCGACAATGTTTATCTTAATTTTTTTTAAATTATGTCATGTCTTTTAATTACAAATGCACGTAAATGTGTTTTAATACAAAAAAAAACTATTTAATACATTTACGTCTAATTTTAAAAAAGAATAATGTAACGAGATATCACTAATGATCATTGCACCATAATGATTCTTAAGGTACAACATTTATGGTGAGAGAGTGTTCATTTTGTCCAATGTAGGAAAGACCTTAGACCATCCACATGGAGCACCTATTTTAGGTGCTTAAGTGGGTCATATATATACACATCATCAATTTTACAATTTTTAAATATTAAAACCGAATAAGCACTCAATCTCGCCAACCGAGCACCTCACAAAAAAATGACCAAATTAGTCACACCAATAACTCTAAATCGTTAAATTTCAACAATTTTTTTATACAATTTATTTAGGTAGGGCCTCAAAAAAGTGGAGAGAGAGAGAGAGAGAGAGAGAGAGAGAGAGAGAGAGAGGGTGCTTCCATAGCCACCCTTCTCTACAAGCATCATATTTATTTGCTCCATAATTTGGTGCTTATTTAGTATGGTGCTAAATAGATGAAGTACCCACCATTGTGGATAGTCTTAGAGATAAAAGAGCACTCAAAAATATATTTACCTATCTCCAAGGATACTAACAGAGCTCGAAACTCTGAATCTTGAAATTCAAAGTTTGTCCTTCTACTGCTAGGTTAAACCCTTAAGTTGGAAAATTGCCGTGAACTTGAAAATGAATTTTTGTTTCAAATTAATCATGAAAAATGAAATATCCCTTATACTTAAACCATCTCTAATCTTGATTTTTTTTACTGAATGAATGTGTTGGTTTAATCATTCATGCTAATTGGGATTTCTTGGTCAAACATATTGTCCGAAAGTTGTTGGTAATTTTATGGTTTTTTTTAAGGAGTTAAAAAAATGACACCACATAATGAACGAAAATCTAAGCGTGTTTGTTTCAAGGTAAGAAATTACATTCCTTGAAATGATATTCCTAGGAATGATATTTCTAGGAATAGCATTCCAACTCATGTGTTTGTTAAAAATTTAGATTTCATAGAAGTGTTTTAGAAATTATTTAGTTAAAAAGATAAAAAAATGAAAATAAATGTGAGTGGTAGTGGGAAGTTATGGCAAGCTGAGTTCTATTCTCATGAGAATGTTATGTGCAAATAACATTCCAGGGAACAAATTTTCAAAACAAACATGTGAATGTTGCATTTCCAATGTCACATTCCCGGGAATCATATTACAAACCTTGAAACAAACACACCCTAAGTCATCAGGTATATTGGTCATCTGGCATATATGTTGTTTAACATCTACTTTTGCATCCAATGTGGAACTTTAACTCACATTTGATATATTAACATATCTCCCTTAACTGTGAGACTCTTTACGACCCTGATATAGAGAAATAACAATATAATGTTAGACGGATGCACGACATGCTAAAAAAGGTAGGTTGGTGGCGGTTTCATGCAAATGGTTTTTTTCCCTTTCTTTCATGAGAAACAAAGGATTAAGCAAATGAAATCCAAAAATGAAGAAAACAGTTCATCATAATGTAACGACTTTCGCGGGAGCGTAAACTGAGTTGCATAATCACATTAGACTAAGAGAAACTACTCAAGCAAGATTAACATCACATCTTCATTCAAATCCTAAAGGCATTGGATTTATGGATCATCTCACTTATATGTTTGTCACTCTATTCTCTTGCATCCAATCTGAAAGTTTAACTCAAATAAGACATATTAACATCTTTCCCTCTAAGTGTGAGACTCTTCCCTTCTGTGATTTGGTAACAAAGCCAAATAAAATTAGATGAAGGCATATCCTGGTAAAGAAGGTGGGTTGGTGGTGATTTAATGGAGGTCGTTTATGTTCCTTTCTTTCATGAGAAGTTATGAAATAAATTAGAAAAGGAGAGAAGATAAAAAAATAATTTGAACATGAGAGAAATGATAAGGAAAATAAGGAGTGTGTGCTTTTCTATGAGCGTGTAAGGAATAGAGTGAATTGCCTATAATTTTACTGGTTTGATTAAGGAGTTGGAGATTTTTGAGTAAATATTTAACCAAAAAATTAGACTAACTAAAAAAACACAACATTATTTTAAAATTTCTAACAAGCATTTATTTTGTCAATTCAACAACACGCATATGCTTATTTCCTTTGTCAAATTCACCAAAGAATAAAAGTGAGGGAATTTGAAGTAGTTGAGGTTGAATGAAAAAATATAGCATGAAAGAGAATAACATCCAATAACTAAATTTTAAGATAATAAAAAATAAACAATTGACAACCAAAAACTAACAAAATAAATTATCATAATGTTGGGATTTCAAGGTGATTTTTTACCGGGTTGGATGATCGTATTAGGTCAATAGCAACCATACAAATGATATTGACACCACAACTTCACATGAAACCTTAAGACATTAGTCATTTTGGTCATCTGACTTATATGTTGCTGAAAATCTACTCTTCCATCCAATGTATAACGTTAACTCACATTTGACACATTAACATATCCTAATCAATTGTGCATCTATCTACGTCCGTAATTATGTTACGTAGTCAAATAAGGTCAAAATTAGACACAACATGTTCAAACAAGTTGAATGATGGTGATTTCATGAAGGAAGGTTTATATTCCTTTCATCTACTAGAATAGAGAAAGGAAACTAGAAAGAAAAATAAAACAAATATCAAAGAAAAAAAATTAACATGAGAGAAAAATTAAGGTGAAAAATATGTACTGTGTGTTTTATCCGTGAGAGTACATAAAATATATTGAATTATCGGTAATTATGTGGTTTTGTTGAAGGAGTTGAAATTTTTTGGGTAATTATTACCAAAAAATTAGACTTAATTAAAAAAACGTTGTATCATTTTAAAATTTCTAATAAACATGTATTTTGTAAACTCATCATAGCACATGTGCATTTTCCATTGTCACGCCCCATCATAGACCATATGTGAAGGAGTTTGAAAAAATAGAGGTTGAATAGAAGAATAGAATGAAAGTGATTGACATCCACAAATGAAGTTTTACCGAAAAAAACGGTTAATTAAGTAAATGTTTCCTATAAATATAAAGTTTTTTTTTTTAGTTTCTTGAAAAAAAAATTGCATTTTTTTAATCGTTGTAACATTTTTATTTGGCATTTTTAGGGACCAAAAACACGGACTGAAAATTTTACAGGGACTAAGAATGCTGATAAAAAAACTTGACAAAGACTAAAACTGCTGACGAATTTTTTTACAATAACTAAAAAGTGCGATTTATTTTTGTATGGACTAAAAATGAAATTCTGGATATTTATAGGGACCATTTACTTAATTAACTCTACAAAAAAAATAACAAATGAAATTAAAACACCAGTAAATTAGTTCGTCATAATGTTGGGACTACGGAGGAAACCTACATTGGGTCGGAACATCATATTATGGTAAGAGCAATCACACAAGTGAGATTGACACCACATCTTCACCTAAAATGTCTAATAAGCATGTATTTTGCCAACTCAGCATAACACATCTACATTTTTCCATTTTCAGATCACACCAAAGACCAAAAGTGAAGTAATTTAAAATAATAAAGGTTGACTAAAAAAATTGCGTCAAACCAAATGACATTCGAAAACTAAAATTTTAACATGATAAAAAATTAAACAAATGACATCTAAAACTAACAAAAAAGTTCATCGTAATGTTATGACTTCCAGGGGGAGCCTAAACTGAGTTGGATAATCACATTTGGGTAAAAGCACCCATAAAAGTGAAACTAACACCACATCCTCATCCAAAATTTTAAGGCATTAGTTATTTGTGTCATCTCACTTATTTTATTTTTTTGACCACCTACTCTTGCATCCAATATGAAACTTTAACTCGCATACGACAAATTAACTTCTCTCTCCTAAATGTGAGACTTTCTACATCTGTAATCAGGTGACATAACCAAATAAAGTAATATTGAGACACAACATGGTAGAAAAGGTTGGTTGATGGGGGGTTTCAAGAAGAGGTGGTTATATTCATTTATTTCATGAGTATAGAGAAAATGAACCAGAAAAAGAAATAAATAAAAAAGGAATTTTAACATGAGGGAAATGATAAGGAAAAAATGAATGCGTGCTTTTACCGTGAGAGTATGGAACAATGTGAGTTGCTGGTAATTTTGCGGGATTGTTGAAGAATTAGGAGTTTTGGGGTAATTATTTTACGACAAATTAGCCTCAATTAAAGAATCGCAACATCAATTTAATTTTTTTAATAAGTATGTTTTTGTCATCTCAGTGGAACACATATGCATTTTTCCATTGTTAGATTCTACAAAAGACCAAAAGTGAAGGAATTTGAAATAAGGGAGGTTGAATAAAAAAAATAGCATGGAAGCGAATGGCGTTCAATAATCAAAATTTAGGATAATTTTTTTTTAAAAATGAGATATAAAAGCTAACAAAACAATTCATCATAACTTTGAGACTTCCAAGGGATCTTACACTGAGTTTTACCACCATATTAGACTAAGAGATACCATACAAGTGAGATTGATATCACATATTCACAGAAAACCTTAAGCCAGTAGTATGTATATGAGTCATGTCACTTATATGTTATTCAAAATCTACTCTTCTATCCACTATAGAATTCTAACTCACACTTGACACATTAACATCTCTTATTCAAGTTTGCTACTCTCTGTGTCCATAATTACGTGACATAGTCAAATAATATCAAATGAAGACGCCATATGTTTAAAAAGGTTGGTTGGTGATGGTTTCATTGAGGGAGGTTTATGTTCCTTTCTCACATGAGAAGAGAGAAAGGAAATTAGAAGTAAAAAAAAAAAGATACGAAAAAAGGATTTGAACATGAGAGAAGATAAGGGAAAAAAACTAATCATTGTGTGTTTTGTTTGTGAAGGTATAGAAAACAGTGTGAGTTGTATGATAAATCTATGATTTTACTCAAGGAGTTGGAGATTTTTTGGACAACTATTTTACCAAAAAATTAGATTCAATTAAAAAAACACCACATATTTTTAAATATCTAATAAGCATATAATTATCAACCCAACATAATACATTGGCAATTTTTCATTATCATTTGCCACAAAAGGCCAAAAGTAAATAAATTTGAAATAATTGAGGTTGAATGAAAAAATCACAAGAAAGAGAATGACATTCAAAAACTATATTTTAAGATTGAAAAGTTAAAGACTTAATTGCAGATTTTGTCCCATATTTTCAGCAACTCATGAATTGGTCCGTTCATTTTAAAATCACTCAGCTTCACTGCTAGGAAAAGCAAAATTAGGGAGGAAAATTAGTGATAGAAAAAATAAAATCCCTCATAAATTCCTTGGTCACAAAATTTAGTAACATAATTAGAGAGGGATTTCATGTTATCCCTCACTAATTTTTGTTTTTTAGTGGTATTTTGGTCCCTTTCTGCTATTTTTAGACTAAAAAACAATGATGTGACATATTTTAGATGACCTTGCATTTAGTCTGATGATGTAGCATGATCAATACCCATGTAATTACATGAAAACTCCTTTAAAATTTTAATTTAAATATGACATATCACCATTTTTAAGTTCAAAAATCTGAAAGAGGCACCAAGACTGTGTAATTTTGAAATGGAAGGACAGTTTCCGTGAGTGAGTGAAAATAGAAGAACCAAAACTGTAATTAAGCCAAAATTAAACAAATGACATCCAAAAGAAACCAAACAAGTGAGATTAAAAGAAACCAAACAAGTGAAAGTACTTGAAATGTAGAGGTTGGATAAAAAAATTGCATGAAAGGGAACAACATCCAAAAACTTATATTTAATATAAAAAATTAAGCAATTAAAAACTAAACAAAGTTCATTATAATGTTCAAAGTTCTGAGGGAGCCTATAATGGGTTTGAGCATCATATTTGACTACGAAAAAAAAATCATACAAGTTAGATTGACACCATATCTTTACCCTAAAAGCTTAAGACATTAGATGTATTAGTCTTCCCACTTATATGTTGTTCAATATATACTATTTCATTCAATTTATAATTTTAACTCACACATGGTACATTAACATCTCTCCCTTAAATGTAAGACTCTCTGTATATCTGATCTGGTGTGATAGTCAAATGAGGTCAGAGGCATAACATGGTAAAAATGTGGGTTGGTGGCGGTTACATATATGAATTTTTTTGTTTGTTTTTTTCATGAGAAGATATAAAGTAAATTAGAAAAAGAAATAAGATGAAAAAGGAATTTGAACACGAGAGAAAATATAAGTGAAAAAACTAAGGAGTGTGTGTTTTATCCGTGATGGTATAGAAAATAGAGTGAGTTGCATGTAATTATATAGATTTGTAAAAGGTGTTAGAGATTACTGAGTAATTATGTTACCAAAGTATTAGTCTCATTAAAAAACATCAATTTAAAATGTCTAATAAACATGTATTTTGTAAACTCAGCATAACACATCTATATTTTTCCATTGTCATATCTCACCAAAAACCTAAAGTGAAGGAATTAGAAATAACAGAGGTTGAATAAAAAAAAACTGGCATGAAAGTGAATGACGACTAAAATTCAAGCCAAAAGAATTCAAAGCCACTCAGAAACTAACAAAATAAATCATCATATTATTATGACTTATGCAGGAGTCTACAATTGATTGTATCATCACATTGGGCTAAGACTAACTACACAACTGAAATTGACATCACATCTTCTCCTGAAGTCTTAAAACATTAGATATATGGGTTACCTCACTTATATGTTTCTTAACATAAACTATTTCATACAAAGTGAAATTTTTACTAACACTTGACACAATATATGTGTTCCACCACCAAGAACTTCTCCCCCGCAATGTTAAACATAAATAACATACCATCGTTGGACTTTCTGGAGGAGCCAGCACCGGTCGATCGACACATTTGAGAAGGAACAACCACACAAGTGGGAATGATACTGCATCTTCATCCAAAAATTTCATGCTTAAATATTAGTTTTTTTTTCCTCTTATTAGTTAATAAACCTCCGTTGTTTTATCCCATGTTTGAATTTAACTGACACTAGATACATCATAATATTGTCTCCCTCAACTATGACGAAATTCTAGCCCGTACTTGGCACGGGTGTCCATACTAATTTATCTAATTTTCCTTATATCAACCACACTTATCAATCTGATGGTTGATAATTCAATTGATTTAAATTAAAAGATTGAAAGAATTGAAAAATTGGAGGCAGCGAAGCTAACCAAATTTTTTTAGGGAAACAAATATTAAAAAAATACTTTTATGAATATTATCGTCGTGATTTTCGTTGTTGATAAAGTTGTCTCCTGTGTACTTACTAAGTGCCAAAAAAAAATGTATCAATCAAGTTATAATGTGTTGTCTTTCATTTTATTTTATTTTTGACAAGATTTGTTGTCTTTCATATTTTTATTAATAATGTTTACATATAAATTTATTTAAGGTTGTTAAATCTATATTGTAAGAGTAGTTAAATGCAAAATACGCAAACTTATAAAAAAAAATTAAACAAATGAAAAAAATGGGGTAGCCATGGCCACCCCAAGCTAACATTGTGTTTCGTCCCTCGTTGGAGGTTGGGTTAAAAAATTATTATCAATCTAGTTTAACGTATAATTAATTTAGATCATGTTGGCGGATCCATCATAAGGCATGGTGTGGCACACTAGATTATTGCCCAATATTTTTTTTTTAATATAGTAGACCAAAAAACTAATATATATATCATATAATTCAATAATGTTTTGCAATTCAAATGAGACACAGAGGTGAAACAAACCTGCCTTAGCCATTTTACTATAATGCTTTTTTTGTTTCATTTTGGCATTATATATATATATATATATATATATATATATATATATATATATATATATATTGTATCATAAATCAAATGTACACTAAATAGTTTCTTTTATAATTTTGCTACACCAAACCATCATGTCTAGGTCCGCCCCTAAAGAATGTATAATTAATTTAGATCATGTTAAAAATTGCGAGTTAATCACAATTTTAATCAGGAATGGAATTAATGATATACTCAACATAATTAAAACATATTTTTAACTTAATTATGAGGTGTAACAAGTTTAGAAAAAACATTGTTTCAAAAAAAAGTTTAGAAAAACATGGTTCTTTCAAAACAAAAAGTGTAGAAAAACATGGTGTTTGAATACTGAAAATTAACCTATTTTTGCTAGTCGCATGTTTTCTCGTGTTAAAACACCCCTATCCTTAAGTAAACATCTTTATTTATTTATGGGTTAATTATGTTTTTGGTCCCTACAAAATTGCGACCTTGTAAGTTTAGTCCTTACTTAATTTTAATAGCATTTTTAATCCCTACAAAAAATTTCTGCACTCAATATTAGTCCTTACTCAATCCAAATTTGCTTAATTTATGCTTAAACTCTTAAGTTTTTCAACAATTTTTTACAGGCGTGTTAAGAACGTTAGTAAAAGGTCCTCCGAAAAAAAATATCGCAAAAATTTGATTTCTACGTCCATATTTTTGTTACTTATATCTTAAACTTTTGTCGTTTTAAAAAATTCATATTTAATTTATTTCATGTTAAAAAATTATAGATTTTAGTAAATGAACCTTTCATAGTGTTCTAAACTTGTATAAAAAGAATCGTTAAAAAATTTAAGAGTTTAAGGATAATTAAACAAAATTTATTTTAGCAGGGACTAAAATTATAAGTAAATTTTTTTTTGTAGGGATTAAAAATGCTATTAAAATTAAGTAAGGACTAAACTTACAAGGTCGCAATTTTGTAGGGACCAAAAACATAATTAACCCTTTATTTATTTTTGTTGTGAGCTTAGCTCAGTTGGTTGGGACAATGCATAAAAATATGCAAGGTCCGAGATTCAAACCCCGGCCACCACAAAAAAAAAACATCTTTAGTTTTTCATATTTCAAAACACTATTTCCTTCTTTTTTTTTTTAAAGGATGAAATTACATTAGTCTCTAATCAAATATTTTTTATTGAGTACTGGGGCATAGGCCTTCCTTAAAAAAAGGCAGACTCTTTCACATTTCTTTAAAATAATTTGCGATAGTTATGCTATATTTTTTTTATTGAGGATGCATGCAATGGTTCGATTGGTTTTCAGTCCAAAATTCTCCAAACCAACCAAATCCATATTGGTCTCGTTTTGTTTTTGCGTTTTTCATAAGCTGGACTGTACAAAAGTAAACTGATGTTAATCAGTTTGGTTTGCCTGAAAATGCAATTAACAAAACTCGAGCTTGGTCTTACCAATATACTCCCTCCGGTCCTTAATATAAGAAGAAAAACCAAAAAACATCAAAACCAATACACTTATTTATTAGTGTAACTTTTTGAATATTTTTACAAATATACCCTCATAAAAATTGTGTAGCATTAAATACACTCACAAATATTAAAAAGACAAACATTAAATAAGGGGTAGAAAAGTCTTTTAAGCAATAACTACACCTTAAAAGTTGTGATATTTTCTTATAAATAGGACCAACAATTTTTTTGAAAATTTTCTTATATATAGGACCGGAGGGAGTATTATTAAAAACTGTTGATTCGTTGACTACCATATACAATGGTAAAAAAAATTCAACAACCTTCAACATCCACTTTTTCAATTCCCAACACTCCACATCATTTTCTCTCTCTTAATTCAATACCCATTCAATTTTATCCACTCCAATGGTTTTATCATTCAACATCCTACCCCACCATCTTTTATTTCTTATTTTTGTTTTATATTTTTGTTTTTATAATTACATAAAAATACAATTATCGTTTATAATTAAATTAAAAAAGGCTTAATTTTTAATTTTTTTGTGAAAATAAAATGTATTTAAATAATTTATTTTTATTTTCTTAACTTAAAATGCAATACAACAACAAAATGATTATTATTGGGATTCATTTCACTAAAAAAAGCACTTAAACTTCAAAAGAAAAGCTAATAATAAGATTAAGAGAGTGAAAAACTTGGTTTTTTTTTCTGTGTCCAAATCAAATGATCCAAGTCTCTATCTGTAGAGAAAAAAAATCATGAATTTTGGTAAAAAAATAAAAAAAAATTATTTGTAATGAAATAATTGATCCCAAAACATTAAGAAAATGAAAAATCTAAGCAACCAATCATGTTGCAACACGTGACCCTCCATTATCCAAAGTCTCTTTCTCTCTCTGTGTTTCCTGTCAATTCACGTGCCTTGTCTGGCTGTGCAGCTCACGCGCCAGCTTTGCCCAACCAGGATTCGCCACGTGGCCTTTCGGTGCAGAGTTTCAACATGTTTAACATTTTCATCACCTCTTTCCTCCACCTCATCTTCAATAACCCCACTCCAATGGTTCAACATATTTAATCTTGCTTTCAATAGGCTCATTGTGGATGGTCTTATATAACTATCGCACCAAAACTTTTATTGGTGCAAAGTATATTGTACCTTAACTATGTTATAAAATAAAATGAATAGAGTCGTTAATAAAAATTCTGCAAAAAAAAGAGTCATTAAACTTTTTTTTTTTAAGAATCAAAAATGGATATAAACGACGGCGGCGGTTCCCCTTTAGCACAAGGTGTACTTAAGAGGTCGCCCCAAAAATACAAGTTGTCAATGTACAAAAACAGAAACAAGTGTTAGTCAATACCCAAACACAGTAACGGGTCTGACCACCATCTTTGAGAACCTGAAACAAAAGTAACGTTATTAGCTTTAAGCCACCACAAAGAATTAAATTTGACCTTTTCCAACAAGTCTAACATGGAAGTTTGAACGTTATTGAATAGCCTGTTGTTTCGTTCATTCCATAAAATCCACACTCCCAATAGCCAAAGAAGTTGCATGAAAGATCTATGTGTCCTCGACGTTCCTAAAGCGTTTGTAAACTGAATGAAATGATCATGAGCATTATACGGATCAGCTCCATAAACACCAAGCCAATTCCGTATATGCTGCCATAAAGCACCAAAAATATTGCAATGAAAGAACAAATGAAGAGATGTTTCGTCATTTCCACACCCCGCCACACAGTACTTGGCTGTGGGTTGTATTATGCCACGCCGGAGCAGATTAGTTTTTGTTGGTAACCTGTCCGGCAGTAACCTCCAGGCTAGAATAGAGACCTTTAAAGGTACCTGTTTATGCCAAACAAGATCTCCTATGTCGTCACCTATATGATGCGTCTGGGTTGTTAGTATCTGATATGCTCCACGCAAGGTGTAACCCCCCGCGATGTCAAGAAGCCACTGCCACCTGTCATAAACATTAGTCTGCAAAACAAAATTATCAAGTAAATGGCGACACTCGCCTATCATCTAAAAGAGTCATTAAACTTAAATTGTAGCAGTGGGTTAGTTTAACTTTAAAAGAATTTAAGTAGTTGAATTGGTAAAGTAATTTAATACTTCATCTATTCTAAATAATAAATTATTTTGATCATTTCATACGTATTAAAAAACATAATCAATCGTGTATGAAAAAGAAAAATTATGAGTAAATTTATAAAAAAAAAATCATTAACGTTAATGAAAAAGATAAATTAAATAATTAAAAAAATAAAAAATTGTTAAATTTATAATAAGGAAAATAACATTAATGATTTATTAGTATCGTAAAACGACTTATAATTTGTTCTCGTGAGCTTAACTCAATTGGTAAAATAATGCATAATACTCCCTCCGGTCCTTATTATAAGAAACAATTGACTTTTTTGGTTCATAGAATAATTAATGTATCTTGTTATAAATATAGACTAGATACATCACTTACACAATGAACCTAAAAAGTCAACTTTTTCTTATAATAAGGACCGTAGGGAGTATATGCAAAGTTCGAACTCATACACCAAGAAAAATATTAAGGGATTCGAGATTCAAATACACATCTTTACATATATTATACAATATCTCTATCAAATGAATTAAATACAATTTCTACCGGTGAAATATAAAACCCTGTGTAAGAAAACGAATGAAGTATACAAGTTTTCATCGTTTTTTTTTTTTTTGGCTGCAGGTGATTTATTAGAGGAGTAATGATATTTTGACCAGGGCCGGCCCTTAGCCCGTCGAGGCTGGGCGACGACACCGGGCCTCCAATTTTTTGGGGCCCAAAATAATTTTTTTTTATATGTAAGACACGAAAATAATGGTTATATACCTATTAAAAGCAAATTATTTCAGTTTGTACAGCTTGCTTTAGTGGCATGGCCACTTTTTATTGATATTGAGTGTGAGGTCATGTGTTCAAGACCTACCAAAGTGTGTTTTATAATTTTGGTTCAAGACCTACCAAAGTGTGTTTTATAATTTTTTTTTTAAAATGGCTTATTTATTTTTTTTGGGGCCCGGAATTTAATTTTTTTTGCATCCCTTATAAAATTAAAACAGGGCCTATGAATTTGTTAAGACGGCCCTGATTTTGACATCCATTTGATGACAACTTTGTTGACAACCTTGTTTTTCTCACTTCTTATTGGTCAAAAACAATGGAGAGAGAAAAAGGAAGAGAGAGGATAACAACATCATGTGAGTATGAGAGAGAAAGTTGTCCAAAAGTTGTCAAAAAGTGGTTGTCAAAATATCATTTCTCTAAAAGAGGATGTACGGTACAATGTTTTCTATTTTTAATCGATAAAGTTGCAATCATGGAGTGCTCCTGCGTAGATGTGATGTACATATACGTCAGTTATCCCGTCGCCAATATCACCCACCCACCTCAATGTGACGTACGTCTTCTCCAACACATACACGCTACTCTTATCTGTCCGTTTGTATTTGTTTTCTAATTAATTCATAATGAATAACTAATCTCAATTCATTGGTTGTTGTTTTTTATTTTTTTTTATCATTTTTCTGTATTTTAGTTCGATTGCCTCTGTTTGATTTGTTTTTTAATGTCATATTTGTACAGTGTATACAGTGTTATAAGAGAAATATTTTTTAATTTTTTTCCTTAAAAAAAAAAGTTAAAAAATGTTGACCTAAATATATCAACAATTGCTGACCTAAATGTCTATTATAAATAGGACTAAAGAGGGTATTAATTATACATTAGCGTTTAGACAAGAATTTTATGTCCATTTGTTCGCTTTTCTTATTGCACTAATAATAATCACCTCCATCATTAGTTATAAGGCCCCTTATGTGCTTTTTCTTTTTCACTTTTTTATAAGACTCGTTTCAAATTTCAATGTATATTAATTATTTCTTTACCATTATACCCTATTTATGTTACGTATTTTTCGGTACTATGTAATAATTTTTTCATGAAAACATTAATTAACTCTTCCCCTTAAAGGGTAAACATGTACTCTCTTGGTCTCTATATGTAAACATTTTTTTATTAGATGCAAATGATGCTTACACAGAGGAACGGAGGGAGTAAAATTACATCGATTGTCAATAAAAGTAATCCATCAATCAACTTTTTTAATTTTCGTGTTTTCTCAAAAGAGTCTTATATTTAAGGATGAATGTAGTGGAATTTAATTATACATACATCAAAAAACATATTTTTTTGTTTTTTATGGAATATTATTTACTCCTCCGTCCCAAATTAAGTGAGTCATTTGCTCATATCATACGTATTAAAAAAAATGTATAAGTGAATAAGAGAGAAAAATAGTTTTAAGTGCACTAAAGTCTCTCTTTGTCGTGAATGTTTGGCTATGAGCTCTGTTTTGGTCTAATGGCATGTTTGGTACAGATGATTTAACAAAGAAATTGAGAAGATAGACTTTTGTTGGACTCAATCTATGAAGAGAGTTGAAATTGGATATCGAAGAGAAAAATTGCTGCCACCTTTAAAACATTTTGGTTGGCAGTGCTAGACAAGTGAAGTGGAGAAATACTTGTATAGACACCTTTACCAAATCAAAATTATTTAGGCATATATTTATTAAAATATTTCTCATTTAATTATTTAAAAATATATATTATTTATTTAATGTTTTTTTCTTTCCTCCTTTTTTATACTATGTGTTTGTTTAAATGACTCATTTTTATGAGTGTGACAAAGCAATTGTATGCGAAGTGAGGGTACATATTCAAAATGGTGAACAATTGTTTTAGTTAAAAATCAAAAACAAAAATATCTTTATTTTTAGTTAAAATATCTCTCTTTTTCTTTCTTTCTTATCTTTCATTATTTGCCCTTTGGTTCATCACTGCATCTGCATCTGATTGGTTGATGATGGGAGTTAGTTGCAGTCGGTCATAAAAGAGCACATGGATGGCATAGCAAGGTGGGCATGGATGATTGGATGTATGGCTAACAACAAAATAAGTCCCATTAAGTTCCAAATTTGCAATGTCACACAATCAAAAGCAGACATAACACAACCCTTTACATATTTACATTTCTTTTAAAATATTTATCTTTATCTTCATTTTCCATGCAATAATATTATTTACTTTCCAAAATAATTTTATGTAGTCGATCATTCACACATGTTAAAAGTCCTCGTGAGCTTGGTTCAACTGGTAAGGACAATGCATTATATATGCAAGGTCAAGGGTTCAAATCCCGACCACCACCAAAAAAAATTCACACATGTTAAATAAAGGAAAATCCTCCTGAGCTTAACTCAGTTGGTATGGACAATGCATAATATATGCAAGGTTCAGGGTTCAAACTCCGGTCACCAAAAAAAAAATAAAGGAAAGCGTACAGTAGAAACTCTATAAATTAATAATGTCAGGACCGGAGAAATTTATTAATTTAAAGAGTTATTAATTTATCGATAAATTAATAATTATTAATTTAAAGAGTTTTTAAGTAATTATACTGTACATACCAAACAAAAAGGCATATTAGTCTATGCCTCTTAGAATTACGTTGCAGCGAACCTTGGGACTCAACGTAAATTAGTAACTACTGTGTTCATATGCATTGGAAATGAATAATGACTTTTGAACTTTAAAGGAAAACAGACAACTATTGAATCATATTTCAATAGAGTGTAATATATTTTTTTTCAGTTTCTATGAATTATTAATTTATGATTTTTTTGGGACCGAAAATTATAAAGGGATCTCCCGAAAAATTATTATCTTATTATTTTATCGAGTTTTTCAATTTTTTACATTGGCCCAAGTCGGGACCGGACAAATTTATTATTTTAGAGAGTTTATTAATTTACCGAGTATTAATTTAAAGAGTTTCTACTGTATATAAATGAGTAAGAATAATATTTTTAATAGATTCTATTAAAAATATTATTCTGTCTCATTTATATTTGATTTGGCAATGACATTTGAACAATCATTTTATGACAATTTTTATATTTTATTTCTCTCTTCTAGTTTGTCAAAAACAATAGAGAGGGAAAAAGAAAAACTTAATGCGAGTAAAAGAGGGATAATTGTTCAAAAGTTATCACAAAAGGGTTATCGAATATCGTTTCTCTATTGGATTTTATTATAAATGTAAAATATAAGATATCGAAAAGAAAATAATGCAGGTGTTTTTAATTATATTGATAAAAAAAGTAATTAACTTTGTACTAAAAATTAAGTTAAATATATTCCACAATCTTTTGAGTTAGAATTTTTTAATAAATTAGTCATTTATGTATTTATTTATTTTTTCAACAAGTTGTTCCTTTTTAAGTCATAAAATATTTTTACAATTACTCTCTTTTCATAAAACTAAGTTATAAAGTGTTTTTGTGGATGGTTAATGTTGAGTTGGTGGATTCAAATTGACTACTCTCAAAACTATGATTCCTAAGCATATTATTCATGAAATCGATGGATTGCTTGATTTATAATTAACGATGTTCATGAAAGATTTATCTGTAAAATTAGGTTTGAATTTGGAAACAAGCAAAAAATGAGTGTAAGTAATCATGTTTGGTGTCATAAGCAATTTTTGGACTTTTCACCTCGATGTTAAATGGCAATGCAATCATTTTTTTATGAAGTTGGATGAAAAATTGAAAACAATGTAAACATTTTGTAAATTAAAAGATCAATTTGTTAAAAATAAATATTAAAGGACTGGTTTGTAACAAAAAAAAATTAAAAGACAAACTTTCTGCAAACATCTAACTTATAGAACCGTGAAATATATTTAACCTAGAAATTTAAAACAATCGGTTATTTTGAGACAAATTTCTTTTACAAATGAATTAGTCATTTTAGGAGAGAGACTAGTGAATACTAGATTAAACCTAGTCACTCCAAAGCTTTTCTTTTAAGAGTTTTCTTTTTTGAAAGGCCAAAAAGATAATGTATTAAAAATAAACAATGAGTTTTTTTAAAGGCTAAAAAGACAAAATATTAAAAATAAACAATCAAACACACAGAAGCGTTAATTATGCTGAATGGAAATTAACCGAAACAACGGTACATCCAAAAAGAAGACGAAATCTATAACCAAAACAATAGTTTTGTGAGAGTGCTTTATTTATAGAAGTTATATGAAAAATATATAACTTTAGACTTGATCTTATAAACAAAAAAATAGTTTTACCAGAGTCATAACAATATTAATTATCAAATACCACGTAATTACGATGTTTTTAAATTGAATAAATGTGCATCAGCCAGATTGCATGAAAACATTCCTTTATTTTTATAGATAAACAAACCAACCCTAAAAATTAAAATGTAAGATAAAACAATTATTAGTCGTTAGTAATGCAAATAAATCAGTCATTGTTTAGCATAATGAACTTGCTTAATTTTTTTTAGAGGAAAATTGCTTAAATTTTTTGACGTTGTTACTTGTTAGTAGCTGGTACCAACCTAAGCTACTTGTAGTATATTCTTAGGCTGTGTGGATCTTAACCTAACCGTACAATCACCGCACGCACACAAATATGTCAGCTTGTATGTCTTCTGAAATGTGTCTCTTGTGAAAAATCCATTCATTAGTACTCAAATCAACCCTTATCCACTTTAGATAATTAATTTTTATGTGCCTGAATTAACATGCTACTATATCAACCCTTATCCACTTTAGATAATTAATTTTTATGTGCCTGAATTAACATGCTACTATTGAATAGTATAATTTTTTTTCTTCACATGACTAGAGATTTAGCTTTATAAGGTGAATAAGTGTACTGTTCGGTATTTAAACATCGATTTTTGTATATATTATGCAATATTCCTATAATTAAGACAAGTTCATGGGACCATTCAATAGTATAACTTTATTTCCTAAAATAATTTAGTATTACTACCTCCGATCTCAATTGTAAGCAATTTTTTATTTTTTAAGTTCATTCAATAAATGATATATATGGTACCCACATACATCATTTATCTAAAAAAAACGAAAAATTGCTTACATATCGAAAGGGAGTACAACTTTATTGTACAACTTATGTCAAACTAGCTGCGTACGTAGTTAATTTAGAAACTATCATGATTGTTTTCACTTTAATAAACCTTTGTGATTGTTTATAACTTTTCTATCATAAAAAATATATAAAATTTATTTAATTTAATATTTAAAAAAGTCATAATATAACAACTAATAAAACTTGTCTAAACCTTTTAAAAAAATTGTCTAAGAAAGGTTATATAGATAACCACTCTTCCCTATTTATGTTTCCAAAAAAAAATCTAGTTCATGGTTATGATTTTATTTTATTTAGGGTAAATTATGTCATTTAAGCTTGAGGTTTGTAACAGATCGGTCCTTTAAGTTATTTTGTTTTCACATAAGTCCTTGAAGTTTATGGCTTGTAACAGATTGGTCCTTTAAGTTATTTTGATCACGCATAAATCCTTTAAGTTTGTAAACGTTTTCCATTTAGTCCTTATGTTAACCAAACATATGGTGTGGAAGAAGGACTAAATCCAAAACGTTTACAAACTTAAAAGATTTATGTGTGACCAAAATAACTTAAAGGACCAATCTGTTACAAACCACAAACTTAAAGGACTTATGTGCAATCAAAATAACTTAAAGAACCAATTTGTTACAAACCTCAAACTTAAAGGACCCCAAGTATAATTTAGCCTTTTATTTATTTAAATTTTTACTACTTACAACAGAATTCAAAATAAAATACTCACATCGTCCCACAATGAGATTTATAAAAAAAGTTGTCTCAAAATAATAAATGACCTTTTTTATTTTTCAAAAGATCATTAATTACATGTTTTTCAATTATAGCCTCTGATCAGTACGGCTTTCATCATTTGGATATGGGATTATGAAGGTGAGAAAAACACAAGAAGGGGGGTTGAATTGTGTTTTGAAAAATTCTTCTTTTCTCCTAAAACTGAACACACTGATCAGAAGCTAAGTGAAACAGCTTCTGAAGTGATAATCAGAATCTACACGCAGCGGAATAAAACACAGAGAGAAGAAGAACGACACAAAGCAATTATACTGGTTCCTTCCACGATCCGGAAGTAGTCCAGTCCCCCTTGCACTTCCAAGGAGATTTCACTAAGAGTAATATCTGATTACAATTGCTCAAGCACACCTGCAAGAGACTTCCTTTGCTCAAGCACACTTTGCAAGAGTCTTCCTATGCTCAAGAACACAATCAAGAGACTTCCCTGCTCAAGCACAACTGCAAGAGACTTCTAACTAAACAAAATTACACAGAAAATTGTTTAAGGTTGAACACTTGATATACAATCAGAGGTGCTCACAATACAAATCAGATACAGACTCAATAACTTAAGAATTTCTAAGATGAAACTTTGAGACACAGAAATTCTAAGTGAATGCAGAACAATTTCAGCAGAGGTTTGGCACTTGTAATAATGTTGTGAGTCTTTCGTTCAGCATTACCAAATCTCTAAGTCTTCACTCCTTTATATAGAGGTGTGAAAGAGACGTTGTGAAATTGCCAGCACATCAAAGAGTCGTTGTTGAAGCTTGATCTTTCACCAATGATCTTTTGCCTGATTTGGTTGTTGTCCTATGAAGAACCAATTTGAAATCCATTCCTTATCCAAAGGAACATCTATGCAGGCGAAGCCGTATTCTGGAGCTGTTTTCTTGTCTTGTAGTGTGGACACAAAACAGAGTAGTGGAGAAGGTGGTTGTACAGTTCGTACAAAGTACAATGTCAACGCTTTCGTCCAAAATTGCAAGCACATGTCTTCAAACACCTTTGATATGACCGTTGCAAAATTCCACTGATCTTTTGTTGTCCTTTGATGAGTTTAGATTCATGACACAACTCTTGAATCCTTGAATTTCTCAAATTCAGTTGATCTTCAGCTTCTGGTGATAATCAGCTTCTGATGAGCTTCAACTTCTGATGAAGTCGCTTCTGAACTATCTGCTTCTGATGACTTTTCGCTTCTGAAGACTATCCGCTTCTGTTGACCTTCAACTTCTGATGACCTTCAGCTTCTGATGACTTTCAACTTCTGATGACGTCATCATCCTTCAGTAGCACTTATGACTTCAGATGCACTTCTTTTCAGATGCTTTCAAACTTCCTTTTCTTTAGTCCATAGCTCTCTTATTTGTTCTTCAGAACCTTTATATGATGTAAATTTTTAACTATGGTCCTGTACACATGAACAAATATTAGCTAGTCCAATTTACAATTTTTAATACCTTGTTATCATCAAAACTCTTTAAGGTTCATTGTTAAACACATTTTGTTCCAACAAATTATTTGGATAAATTTTCAGTTTCTTCTACTCGTCATCTTGTTCTCGCAAATTTTTTTTTTTTTTTGGTTACATAAAGTTTAGGTGGGTTCGGCTCCGGTCACCACCAGGGTCAGGGCACGCCTCCGGGTCCAAAGGGCACTTATAGAGGTACTTACAGATCACCCACCAACACTGCCCTCACATCAGTAGAGGGAATCGAACACACAACCTTCTGCAAGGAAGTGACCCGTTCCTTACCAACTGAGCCAATGTGTGTTGGTTTCGCGAATTCTTCTGAGAATGCACGAGAGGGATGAAAAACATTCTTCTCCTTCTGCCTCCACTTTCTTCTACTATATATTTCGCTTTCGTGTCAAGGATTTTGTAAACATTAGTGGTGTGTTTTTATTCTTCAAAAAAAAATTAGTGGTATGTTTATGATAATGCATTATAATTATGTTTAATAAATAAAATGTGATGAATTATTAAATCTTGTTATCAATTTTAAATTATATCATTATGCTAAATTGATTTGAATTTCATCAAAAACTAGTCTAAATACCCGGCGTTGCCCGCGTTAATTATTATAAGCAAATTTTTGTGTTCGGGCAAACATAAATACATTAGGTTGAAATATTTTAAATTCATAAATAAAATTCATTAAACAACATAACATATTAATGGTTAAAATCCTTTAACCAACAAATATTGACTTTAGTTTCACACCTAAATAAGCTATCAATACTTGGCTTATCGTGGAAGAAAATAATATTCATAGTCTGCATCATAAATAAAATAATAAGTTAAAAGGTATAATACTTTGCCATAAAATAAAATTTTAAAACGTATGAAAATAAAGAAGTATGAGAATATTTGGTTTAAAGTTATTGGACTTCAGGAATATTAACATTAATTATTGTAAAAAAAAAAAGTCTACAGAAACAATAGATATATACAAACGATGACAAAACATGATAGGAATGAAAAGCAAGCAAAAATATTAGGGATTACTGCATTTTAGAGGGAATTTGTTAGGTTAAATTGATACGCTGCATTTTAGATGGAATTTGTTAGGTTAAATTGCTGCCAACCTAATACAACATTTTAGAGGGAAATTATTAGGTTAAATTGCTGCAGACCTAACAAAATTAATAAATAAGGAAAAATTAGGTTAAATTGCTGCAGACGTAACAAAATTAATAAATAAGGATTTTTAGATGGAATTTGTTAGGTTAAATAATTACAAACCTAATAAAGCAAATGAGCGGGAAAAAATTAGGTTAAGTTGCTGTAGACGTAACAAAATTAATAAATAAGGATGACTAAACATAATTAGGATCTCATAAACCGAACAAGGGAATTTAAGAGGTCACGTGAAAAGATGGTAGGGTGGGAAAAGAAATGGACAAAACAAATGTGATTTTCAACACCGAGCCCAATTCATTTGATTTTGAAGAGGCCCATTGCCATTAAAAAAAGAGTATTACTTTTCCCACCCTATGGCCTCCTCGCGCGCCCTGTTAAAATTCCAAAAATACCCCTGGTCCGGATTACATTTTCCGGACAAGATTGTTAGAGTTTCCGGATTATACAATCCGGACAAATTCGATAGGCATATTTTGTGTCTTTCTTTGATGTCAAGTGTCTCTGTTGACCGTTATACGACCCCCGCATAAGCTGAAAAGCAATTGCAGGGGTCGTATGAGCGGTCAACAATGACCATGACACCACAAATCTCGTAAAAAACTAAATACATACGACGAAAATTGAAGAAAAGTGGTGAAGTGTCTTCCGGAAAATAGAATCCGGAACAGATGCTATACGCTTTTTTGTGTCTTTCTTTGATGTCAAAGGTCTCTGTTGAACGTTATATGAACCCCACACAAGCTGCAATGCAATTGCAGGGTTCATAGGAACGGTCAACAATGACCATGACACCACAAACACTCCTACAAAACTTAAAAAATTTGAAGAGAATGGAAGAAAATAGGTGAAGTGAAGAATGATGGTGTTTGTTGAAGATGGAAGCCTATTTATAGCCTTAAACAAGTCCTAGGTCATTAATACAGTAAATGAAAACGTGTTAGTGGTTGTAACCGTCCAACCACTAATTGATGGCACTCTTTCAAAAGAAGCCAAGCAATCTTTCAAAAGAAGCCAATGCTGAAGCATTCTGGATTATACAATCCGCAATGTCCTTCGCCCTACAAAGAAGTGCAAACGTTCCCCTCGTTCACCGTAAGAGCACCATAATCACACTAATCCGGAAAATATATTCCGGAATTTGATGGATGATTCCGGATTGTATATTCCGGAACGCCTCAGTGCCATGGCCGGTGGTCTGCCACACGCGTTTTTTACTGTGGTCAAGTCAAAAACGTGTTTTACCACGTTTTTTGACTGCATTTATTCCTTCCCAACCGTTTTTCACCCACCCCTCACTATAAATACCCTTCCAAACCCCACCATTTCTCACACCATCCCTCTCCTCCTCTTCTTCCTTCTACAACCATGGTTTTCCATCGTTGGCCTTTCATAGATAAGGGTCTCGTTGAAAACTTTCAGGGTTTGTATGAACGGTCAATGAGGATGGAACCGCGCTGCAACAAAGCGCGGTTCATGTGAGGGTCATGTGGGTCAGTGTGGTTATTAGCTTCGCCTGCCTGAGCGTAAGTGTGAGCACCCTCTTCCCTCCTCCTCCGGTTTTCCTCCAATAGCCAAGTTACTGCTATGTCCGATCACATAGCAGTGGTTAGGCTCTTAGGAGATTAGAATTAGGCTCTTAGGAGATTAGAAATAGACTTTTAGGAGATTAGAAATAGATTTAGGATGTTATGTAATAAGCTTAAAAAGCTTGAAAATTATTGTAATGTATTGTTCATATATTAATAAAATGAGTTGTTTTTATGTTTGTGTCTTTTTATTAATGTTTTTTATTTTATTCGCATTTTATTTTACGAATTGTAGAGCTTAAAATTGCAAAAGTTATGCTAAAATACATATCCGGATTTTAAAATCCGGAGACATCTGAAAATTACTAACAATAAATTCCGGATTACGGAATCCGGACAAGGGGTAAAATTGGAAAAAAAATAGGGCGCGCAAGGAAAGCCATAGGGTTGGAAAAGTAATACTCTTAAAAAAAAACTCATTTCAACAAAAAACGCAGCTGCTTTACCCTTTGTGCCATCAGAGTAACTAGTCTAGTTGGATTCACGCTGGCCGGGAAACGAGAACCTAGCCGGAAAATACATGTGAAGTTGGTCGTCGTCCGCCGTAAACAGTGAGAACTTCGTCCATCTGTTCCTTTTTCTTTTTTACTTTTCCGATTTGCCTTCTCTTCTTCACTCTTTCCTCTTTCATTTGTTTCGTTGACACAGAAATGTGCAACTAAGTGCTTTTCATTTTCATTGGATGATAAATTAACAATGAAACTTTGATTTTATTTTTTCCATTGCTGAGATGCATGCTTCCATTCATAAAGTTAATTCATATTTCTGTTTTTGTGCCACATTATACAATGCTTGCTTTCTGTTTGATAAAATGCTTCAACCGAACTTTATGTGTTTTGACGCAGAGAAAAATAGAGTAGCATCAATCTGAATGGGTTATATTCAGTATGGTAGACACGGTTTTCGGAAGATATTAAGATCTGCAATTGCAACCAATGTGTTTCGGAACTCCATAAGATCACCTTTAGGGTATGCAGCCACTACATTACCTTCATGTTCCCGTTTTCATGGCAAGAGTCTCTATTCTACTACTTCTGATGCCAGAATAGTGATGGAACTTCTTAAGGAGGTGGAGAAGGATAGGTTGAGAGAGAAGAATGAGAGATTAAGGGCTGGTTTGGACACTGCCGACATTGATGCCGAGACCGAGGATGGTTATGATTACATGGGTGTAAGTTCTCTTATCGAGAAGCTTGAAAAGGAGAAGCTTAAGGAGACCTCGGAGTTGAATCGATACGAAGAGCCGACTGATTCTGACAGTGATGATGAGGAAGATCTGGATGCTAATCAGAAGAAGGTTGATGATTTCGAAAGGAAGTTCAGGAGGCATGAAGAAATGATTCAGAATTTCACCGAAGCGGATACGCTTGACGATGCTTATAAATGGATGCAAAAAATTGATAAGTTTGAGGACAAGCATTTTAAGCTTCGGACTGAGTATAGGGTTATTGGTGAACTCATGAATCGTCTTAAAGTGGTTACTGAGCAAAAGGATAGGTTTATTCTGCAGCATAAGCTTAATAGGGCTTTGAGATTGGTGCAGTGGAAGGAAGCTTATGATCCTGATAACCCTGCCAATTACGGTCTCATTCAGCAAGAACAAGGGGGGCCCAATATGGATACCTTGGAACAATCTGGATTTGAAAAGGAGGATAAACCTGCTCAAGGAGATGAAGATGCTGCTGACAACGACGATGAGGAAGAGTTCGATGACATGAAAGAAAAAGACAACATATTATTGGCCAAACTTGATGTTATTGACAAGAGACTTGAGGAGAAGCTAGCTGAACTTGAGTATACATTTGGAAGGAAGGGTAAGGCTCTAGAGGAAGAGATCAAAGATCTTGCAGAGGAGAGAAATGAGTTAACTGAGAAGAAAAGAAGACCACTTTTCCGAAAGGTAGTTTCACACTTGCCTAATTTTCTGATTCGGTGTTGATATTTTTGAATACACTGCTGTTTAAGTTATTATGTATGATACTCAACTTATTTTATATCAAGTTTCAAGTAAGGTTCTTGTAATATAAATAAACTTTTCTCTGCAATCTGCATTTAGCAAATAGGGTATTCAATCCTCGAGTTTTAGCAAGTTAAAATCACAGTTCATTTTAAATGAATTGAAGGGTGGATATACTCTTACTTTCTCACCTTAGGCTTTGTTTGGGAGTTTGGAGGGGAGGGGAAGGAAGGGCTTTGGGGGTGGGAAAAATAGAGGGAATTTCATACTTTTTTGAAAGAGTGTTTTTTTAGAGAATGATAAACTAATGTTTATGATTCATATATTTTTAATATTAATAATATTATAACAACATAGAATAAATTTGAAGAATTCATATAAACCCTTCAACCCCCCCTCCAATACAACTTTTTAGTTCCCCCAAATGAAGAGGGTTTTATATTATGAAGAAAAATTAACCCCCCAAAGCCCTCCCCTCCCAATGTACTCTATTTCTTCCACTTGCTCCTTCCTTTTTTCCAAAACCCTCCCTTTGGTCCCAATTATAAGTGAAAAAAAGGAAGGGTTTTGGGGGAACAAACTTAATACTTCCTTTGGTCCCAATTATAAAAGGCTACTGGTTTTGTGAATTTTCTAGTTTGTTTTTTGTTTGAATATCACATTGATTTTGATTGAGTTTATACAAATTTGAATACCTTGTCCTTTGGAAAATTTCTTCTTTTTCTTTTATCAAACACAAATAAAAGCATTTTTGTAGGTTAGAATTTTAATGTTCCATATGTGGTGCACTTTTATTGTACCCGTGTCTATACTTGTTTGTAAATTCTCCCATATTCTTGTTTTTGCTTTATTTAAATCCCACTTACCATTTTTATGTTTTTTTTTTGGTTAAATAATCGTTTTGGTTGTTGTATATGGTTCCAGGGTTTTGATGTAAAATTGATAGATGTGAACCGAACTTGTAAAGTCACAAAGGTAATCTACAAATCTGTCCTTCCATCTATGTTTTTCCCACTTGCTCTCATATTTTCTTAGGTTGTTTCAATTCTCATGATCTAGGGAGGACAAATTTTTAAGTATACTGCTATGTTAGCATGTGGCAACTATAATGGTGTTGTTGGTTTTGCAAAAGCCAAAGGCCCTAAAGCTCCAGATGCTCTCAATAAGGTACCAGCAATATCTTATTAAGTCTTTCTTCAAGTCATGCTTAAGTTGGTTTGACACTAATTTTTTTTTTTAATTGTCATGTGTTCAACATAGAAAATGTTTGCATTTTCACCACCCACCATAAGAGATATGGATCTATTTTTGTTTCATTTTCCAATAGTTGCAAGCTTATTAACCTATTGATTCATGTTTTTCTGAGATTTGTATTGGCAGCTATATTGGGCACTGTTCTTTGGCCAATTATGTGATGATAGATTGATATAGGTTATGGTTAGTCATTGAGATATTTGGTTCATAATTGGTGTGAGGATCTGGAGCTGGTGACTGTGACACCTGTTCTCTCACTGGAATTGCATAATAGAAAACATCTGGCATTATGATTTATTACACAAAACCTTATCCATGTCTTATGCATTGCACGCAGATTTCTTCAATCTTTCTTCTGTTTCAACAAGCTGAAACTAAATCAGTTATTTTCCTTGGCTGATTATTATAAATTGTATCCTAAAAATTTCCACTTTTCATCTTTTTATTATTCATAACTCGAGTTACAGAAGGTGTATTAACTGGTTTTCTATCTATTCTAACCAGCAGGTTTTATTTACATTTCAACTATGTAATTTAATAACTTTTTCAGAATGAATTGACAGGAATTTTTAATCATCAAGTATGAAATCTGATTTTGACCAATGTTTTAAATTTGGTGTATTCTTGAGAATTTTGGCTTCTAAAATCATTGCCAAAATATAAAGTTTCAGCAAATGTTTATGTTTTTGTCTTAAAATAAACCCATGTGCATCATGTTTAATGCAGTTTGACGTCTTAGAGTTTTGAACTTTAATATCATATTGAAATAATGGTTTATTTGAATATAATCAGGCATATGAGAAGTGCTTTCAGAATTTGCATTATGTAGAGCGACACGAGGAGCACACAATTGCGCATGCAATACAAACATCTTATAAAAAGACCAAGGTAGTAAAATCTGTATCCTTCTTCTACCAGTAATTGCCCGTTTATATCATAGAGTTTCTTTCAGCTATGAAAGAAAAGAAAATTAAGTATTTTGTTTTACTTGTCTCAAATGAGTAAGGAACGAGGATATGCTGCCTGCGTTTATCCTGTATGTCTTATGCTTGTCATTATTTTTACTTGTCATCTGTATAATTCGATAGGTGTATCTCTGGCCTGCTTCCACTGCAACTGGCATGAAGGCCGGCAGAATAGTCCAAACCATACTACATTTAGCTGGTTTTAAGAATGTCAAGTCAAAGGTAACTGACTGACCAAAAAAAGCTGAAGATGGTCCTGCAATTTTAGTGTTTGCTCTAATTTTTTTTTTTTTTTTTTTTGTCTTCATAGGTTGTTGGTAGCAGAAATCCTCATAATACAGTTAAGGCTGTCTTCAAAGCGCTTAATGCGGTTAGTAACTCAACTTGCAGATGTTGTAATGCCAGTATTTCAATAAATTTTTACCTATGACATTTTAGCTGATATTGCTTGTTTGTTCCAGATTGAAACGCCAAAGGATGTCCAAGAGAAGTTTGGCCGAACTGTGGTCGAGAAGTATTTGTTGTGATGGACATGAGGATGTTAAGTTTAGTGCTTCTGGTTGTTTTTCCGTTGAATATTCTTTTTGTCCTTTTCATGTTTACTTGCCATGAATTGGTAGACAGTTTCTCTAATGCATTTACGTGTGAACATTAGGTATGGAATTTTGCTAATACCGAATTTTTCATTCATATACGCAAAAGGAACAATAATTTAGGAACGTTCCCTTTGCTTTATGTTTGATCAATAAGGGTCCATTTAGGTAAATTCAGGGGATGGAAGTGATTTTAAAATATTGTGTTCGGTTTGACAAGCGGAGAAAATTTATTCGAGGGAAGGTGTAAGTAAAATTACATTTTCCAGTTATAATATTTAAGATAAGATTACATTAAATAAAATGACATTCATGTCTAAATATGAAACAAATATTCCAAAACCCTATATTCTACTATGAGAAATGCTAGGGATACTCTATTTTTAACATTATCTTTAACACCCACTTTCTTATTGGAACTCATTTTCAAAGTGTGAGACTCAATAATGAAGTGATTGTTTGAGAGAGTGTTGAAAAGAGAGTGTTGTTAGCACTACTCATTCTACTTTTTAGTGGAGCATAAATTGGCTTTCAAGAGATTTTGGTCATCTCTCCTCTAACTAACTGAACCAAACAATGAGTCGTTGTTAGAAGACACTGAAGAAGAAAATCAACATTGAAAGGGGCCATGATGGCTTTTCGTTCTTGTTTGTTTGCCTACTTGTGTTTTTCAGGATGACATTAGATATTACATTCGGCCAAAATAATTATGTGTAAAAATGTAAAATATCACATGTTCTAAACTGACGTAGCTATCCTTAATAACTTTGATAGATGATAATTCATTGTTCATTGGGATGGTTATATTCGACAAATGTTATGATATATAAGTATTTTTTGAAATAAAATGCATGCAAAATGATTGACGATATCCAGGCATCTTTAGGATGCTTTGCCTAGTTGCCTAGTTAATCAGGCCAAATAGATAGTATAAGCGAGAGCTTCTTTTGCATTTTATCTAGCAGTATACTTCCGATCGACCTAAAACTGATTTTAGAGGTATACTTCCGATCGACATAAAACATTGATTATGATTTTAGAAAGGTCCATATTTCAGTTAGGCCACATAGAATTAGGCGACATATTTTCTGCTGTCCAATTTAAAATCACCATGTATTAGGCCACGCCCAATCTGACTTCCATCATATGACATCATACCAAATATCATGTTGAGTAAAAATTGACAGATCCACGCTAGTGTATGAAAAAAAATCTTGTTGCGAGAGGGGATTTTACCTTGTATTTAAACAAATCTTTCAATAAAGATTACACATTGCTGAGTAATGATGGATATTTCGTAGCTCTAACACTGTTATCAAAAAAAATATTTATATTTATAATCATGTGTAATCAAAGAGGAGAGTGAGACAACAATTAAGATTTGTTTGGGAGTTTAATAGAGGATGGGAGATGAATGCTTTGAAAGAAAAAAACGGAAGTGGAAGAAAGACTTTTTTGGGAAAACTCAAAAAAATGTAGTGGAGGATGATTTTGAATATTTTTGGATGACAAAGATAAATTCTTTAAACGAGGTTCCCACAACGGGACGATGGAATTAGAATATTGGATTAGTTGATCTTTGGAATGAATACCAATTTTTTTTTTTAATGAGTAAAATTTGATTTAATGCGAGGTCTTTTTAAAAGACCTTAATTTCAAGGAATACTTTAAAGAACCTTAAGGACTAATGAAATGGTATACTCTTTCTCAAAATTTGGTCGGTCTGAATCAACTAAAATTCAAATTCAATAGCAAAGATGGTGTGATTTGAATTGAAATAATAAGATGGTGATATTTGAATTGAAATAATTTATGAGCACCTTTGATTTCAAATGCATTCATTGATTTGTAAAAGTTTCCAGTTGAGACTTATTTCTCAAAAAAAAAGTGTGGAGACTGCACAATTCTGGAAGCATTCGTTGATCAATCATCTCCGCATTTTTCTGAAATGCCAGCCCAGCCCAGCCCAAAGGGTTAACCAGCTCCCCCTTTTCTTTCTTGTTCTTGAAACAAAACCTTCCAATTTTTAAATTGAAATTGAAACAAACTATATTTCCAGAATATCTCTCTCGATTGATTTCATAAATGGAGGATACGATCAAACACGCTGCCCTCGATCATTCTCTTGGAAGTCAATGCATTTTTCAAATTGTCTGGTTGTCGGTGTGTCTGTAGTTGTCTGGTGTCCGTGCTTCATATTTTGTTAGTTTGTTTGACAAAGCTACCTTGGCCTTGCATGCATTGCAGATTGCATTGTAGGGAAATATGAAGTTGTGGAAGAGGATATATGTAAGGATGGAGGTTTGTTAAAGTGCGTACTCGAGGAAGGGGAGGGTTGTGAATACCCTCAGGATCTTGATCGAGTTTGTGGTACACATCACACATATTCATATTTCTAACATATTATTTTTTTCATTTCTTTTTTTACTCATTCCATGTGTGTGTGTGTGTGTGTGTGAACTAATAATTAACTAATATTGTTGCAGTTACGTACGAAGCATGTCTTCTTGACTTTGGAAGGCTTGTAAAAAAATCTGACTTTTTTGGAATCTGGTTCAAATTCAAGGATGGTCATTTTTGTCCTGCATTCTCAAAGACTGTTAAGACCATGAAGAAGGGAGAGAAAGCCGTTTTTACTGTCAAGCCCCATTATGGATTTGGTGAAGAGGGCAAGCGTGATTATACCTTCAGCCGCGGTTATCATGTTTCAGTTCCGCCTAATGCAACATTGCAGATTACTCTCGAGTTACTTTCTTTGAAGATGAAAGTACCTTTTTCTAAGACTGTCCTCAAGGAAGGAGAAGGATATGAGCGTCCAAATAAGGGAGATGTTGTCAAAGGTAAATCATCATCCATTCATTCATGTTATTATATGATTTAGTGCATTGTTTTTTAATCGATTTATTTCATGGGTCTGATGTGATTTTTCCTCATTTTGCATTTTTGTAGTGAAACTAACCGTTAGGACACTACACTTGGGCCTATGGTCCATGGTGAGCCAAGCACTGGGCAAATATTGTTAGAGTTGGTTAGGAGCATGGTGCTTTGTTTAGGAGTCTTTGACTTTGATTTACCTCTTTGATTTTGTTATTCCTCCATTGTGGAGCCTCTCTATCATTTGATAATATACAACATTACCTTGTTTGTGTGGCAAGTTGTATCATGTATCTTAAACTGAAACCATAATGCAGGCTCTAAAGTTCATAGAGAATGATATTTCCTTCAGTGATGAGGAGAAGAGATATGTCAAGGACTTGAAGGTTTATATTGATCTGGGAATTGATAGATGCAATAGGGGATTAAATGAGAATGATGAACGAAAAAATCAAATTTGTGAGGTATGGCTGTTGTCTCTCATCTTATAGACTTGTTTACTAATAATAATAATCAATAACCGAGTTTTACATGAACAAGCAGATGCTGAAGAAACGGATGTCTCGCGTTTATTACAGGTACTGATTGTGTGTGGTTCAATTATTTGAATTTTGGATGCACGGGGATTCTTGTTGTAAAATGAATTTGCTTTTAATTTATACACAGGGGTAAGGATTTTAAGGCGATGCATATGATGTAGTACATTCTCGCTTCTATGCAATACATTGTCAAGTTCTAGACGGTGCATATGATGTCAAGTTGAAGTCAAAATGTGGTTTATTTTGTTTGTCTCTGTTTGTGATTTTTTGTCATGCTCTCAAACTAGTGTTTCGTCATACTTAGCTATTTGCATTGGCCTTGTATCTGATGAATTACTTTTGAATGAGGGGGTAAACTAGTTAATTGTAAACTAATAAATAAAGCAACAAAGATTAACCTGTAAACCGGTGGATTGTAAACTGGTCGTTAAAACAACAAAGATGAACTAGTGAAATGTAATCAAAATTGACAGATCCACTCTCATGCATGAAGGAAATCTAATCTATCTAATCTAATCTAATCTTATTTAAATAAAGTGAGGAGTTTGTCCTCTACACCTACCAAATTTTCTAATAGAATTAGTCAATGTTGGAACAACGATCGATATATTTTACTGACTTAAAAAGACACATATACAGGAGAGCGATACAACATTCCAAAATGCATGGCTCTAAACCTAGTTTTTTTTTTCTCTTTTTTTTTTCTTCTTTCTACTAAATAGATAAAATGACAATATCCATTAAAAAGACATATTTGTCACCGTGTCAGACCAAACAATTTAGATATTTTTACTGATTGAATTAGATCTCATGGATACCTAATTAACGAGCATAAGAACTGATCTTTAAATTTGTCTCGTCAATTAAATTAACAATTAATTAGTTAAACTTGTTTTACATATTACTTGAATTGAACATTCGTTGTAAATAGACAAAATGACTATCCACTAAAAAACGTATTTGTCACGGTGTCTGACCCAACAATTTTGATATTTTTACCCATTGAACTAGAATGAACTCATAGACACCTAATTAACGAGCATAAAAACTGATCTTTAAATTTTTCTCATCAATTAAATTAACAACTAATTAGTTAAACTTGATTTACACATTACTTGAATGGAACAATTGGTGTAAATAGTAATTTAGAAGATGATGCTTTGATCCATAGAAATAGTCTCGGGTTTAAATACCTTTTTATGGGGCACAACGCTTGAACAAGGAAATCAATAGTATATATATAAAGTAAGGTTTTTTATGCCACATGTCACTTCCACATTCATTCTCGATATTTTTATTATTTTTTCTATTTTATTTAACATAAATATCTCAACAAACTACACATCAATCAATCAATAGTATATATATAAAGTAAGGTTTTTTATGCCACATGTCACTTCCACATTCATTCTCAATATTTTTATTATTTTTTCTATTTTATTTAACATAAATATTTCAACAAACTTTGTACCAAAAAAAAAAAAAAAATATTTCAACAAACTTTTGATCTTATGCACTCAGTGTTTTTTATCTCAACAAAATACACATCAATCAATCAATCAATCAATCAATAATATATATAAAGTAAGGTTTTTTATGCCACATGTCACTTCCACATTCATTCTCAATATTTTTATTATTTTTTCTATTTTATTTAACATAATATCTCAACAAACTATACATCAATCAATCAATAGTATATATATAAAGTAAGGTTTTTTATGCCACATGTCACTTCCACATTCAATCTCAATATTTTTATTATTTTTTCTATTTTATTTAACATAAATATCTCAACAAACTTTTGATCTTATGCACTCAGTATTTTTTATCTCAACAAACTACACATCAATCAATCAATAGTATATATATAAAGTAAGGTTTTTTATGCCACATGTCACTTCCACATTCATTCTCAATATTTTTATTATTTTTTCTATTTTATTTAACATAGATATCTCAACAAACTACACATCAATCAATCAATAGTATATATATAAAGTAAGGTTTTTTATGCCACATGTCACTTCCACATTCATTCTCAATATTTTTATTATTTTTTCTATTTTATTTAACATAAATATCTCAACAAACTACACATCAATCAATCAATAGTATATATATAAAGTAAGGTTTTTTATGCCACATGTCACTTCCACATTCATTCTCAATATTTTTATTATTTTTTCTATTTTATTTAACATAAATATCTCAACAAACTACACATCAATCAATCAATAGTATATATATAAAAAGTAAGGTTTTTTATGCCACATGTCACTTCCACATTCATTCTCGATATTTTTATTATTTTTTCTATTTTATTTAACATAAATATCTCAACAAACTACACATCAATCAATCAATCAATAGTATATATATAAAGTAAGGTTTTTTATGCCACATGTCACTTCCACATTCATTCTCAATATTTTTATTATTTTTTCTATTTTATTTAACATAAATATTTCAACAAACTTTTGATCTTATGCACTCAGTGTTTTTTATCTCAACAAAATACACATCAATCAATCAATCAATCAATCAATAATATATATAAAGTAAGGTTTTTTATGCCACATGTCACTTCCACATTCATTCTCAATATTTTTATTATTTTTTCTATTTTATTTAACATAAATATCTCAACAAACTACACATCAATCAATCAATAGTATATATATAAAGTAAGGTTTTTTATGCCACATGTCACTTCCACATTCATTCTCAATATTTTTATTATTTTTTCTATTTTATTTAACATAAATATCTCAACAAACTACACATCAATCAATCAATAGTATATATATAAAGTAAGGTTTTTTATGCCACATGTTACTTCCACATTCATTCTCAATATTTTTATTATTTTTTCTATTTTATTTAACATAAATATCTCAACAAACTTTTTATCTTATGCATTCAGTATTTTTTATCTCAACAAACTACACATCAATCCATCAATCAATCAATCAATAGTATATATATAAAGTAAGGTTTTTTATGCCACATGTCACTTCCACATTCATTCTCAATTTTTTTATTATTTTTTCTATTTTATTTAACATAAATATCTCAACAAACTTTTGATCTTATGCACTCAGTATTTTTTATCTCAACAAACTACACATCAATCAATCAATCAATAGTATTTATATAAAGTAAGGTTTTTTATGCCACATGTCACTTCCACATTCATTCTCAATATTTTTATTTTTTTTTCTATTTTTATTTAACATAAATATCTCAACAAACTTTTGATCTTATGCACTAAGTATTTTTTATCTCAACAAACTACACATCAATCAATCAATCAATAGTATATATATAAAGTAAAGTTTTTTATGCCACGTGTCTCTTCCACGTTTATTCTCAATATTTTTATATTTTTTTCTATTTTTTATTTGACATAAAAATCTCAGCAAACTTTTGATCGTATCCACTAAATATTTTATTTAATTTTATATTTAATTCCTAATATTTTGTGTAGCCAAAATATCTCAACAAACTATATATAATACTTTCAATACTATCCATTAAATCTTCCTTTATTTTTTTCTTTCTTTTTTTTAGGAAAAGAAGTTTCAATTAGTTTTTTTCATTGAGGAAAAAAAGGCTTCGATTTGTTTTTTTTTAACTATAAATAAAAGAGAATTTTTTAATCACGTAAACACATATTTTGAGCAGAAACTGAAACTCAAACCTTCTTTTGATCTAAGCTTTTTCTTTCTTTAGGTTTGACGAACACTTATACTATTGTTTCTTTTACTTATGCTTAGATTTTTATTTTTATATATAATAGGAGAGGGAACTAACACCTACGAGTGAGTTTACCGATTGTTTTTTTTTCTTTCAGGTCCTTGAACTATTGTTCCTGGCATCCATTACAAACACCTACGAGTTTCAGGTCCTTGAACTAACATCTATACTATTGTTTCTGTTTCAAGTCCTTGAACTAACACCTATACTATTTTTTTCCTTTTCGTTTCAACGGCAGCGTTTTAATATTATTAATCACCTATACTATTTTTTTCAGACCCTTTTCGTTTTAATATTATTAATCAATAGCGTTTTGATTTTAATAATAATATTTCAGGCTGAAATATTTTTATTTAATTTTATATTTAATTCCTAATATTTTATGTAGCCAAAATGTCTCAACAAACTATATACAATACTTTCAATACTATCCATTAAATATTTCTTTCTTTTTTTAGGAAAAGAAGTTTCAATTAGTTACTATCTCCTTTAGCACCATATTATTCAATTAGTTTTTTTCATTTAGGAGAAAAAGGCTTCGGTTTTTTTTAACTATAAATAAAGGAGAATTTTTTAATCACGTAATCACATATTTTGAGCAGAAACTGAAACTCAAACCTTCTTTTGATCTAAGCTTTTTCTTTCTTCAGGTTTGACAAACACCTATACTATTGTTTCTTTTACTTTTACTTATGCTTAGATTTTTATTTTTATATATAATATAAGAGGGAACTAACACCTACGATTGAGTTTACTGATTGTTTTTTTTCCAGGTCCTTGAATTATTTTTGTTGGCATCCATTACAAACACCTACGAGTTTCAGGTGCTTGAACTAACACCTATACTATTGTTTCTGTTTCACGTCCTTGAACTAACACCTATACTATTTTTTTCTCTTTTCGATTCAACAGTAGCGTTTTAATATTATTAATCACCTATACTATTATCACATATACTATTTTTTCAGGTCCTTTTCGTTTCAATATTATTAATCAGTAGCGTTTTGATTTTAATAATAATATTTCCAGTCCTAAAATATTATTATTTTACCAGTAGCGTTTTAATATTATTAATCACCTATACTATCATTTTATGATAACACCTATACTATTATTCTAGGTCCTTATTTCTAAATAATTATTATATACATATATCAACCACTTTTTGATCCTGCTTTTTAATATAACATGTTTTCATCTTTTTGTTATTTTTATTTTTTGATTTTTGTAGACGAATTTTTAAACAGCATTTTAAAAATTTCTAATCATGTTTACGCACACTTGCAATACCTTCATTCAAATTTGATTCCTATTTAACCAATAAATTTGATCAGTTTGGTTTCTAATTTTCTTTTTCAGAAATTATGGCTGCAAAATTTTGATCTCATTGATAGCAAAACAATCAATAATAAGTACAGAGTATGGAGATTCAGGATTATGATCATTAGAATGTGGAGAATGCCAAACTTTAAAGATAGAGACTAGGTTGATTTAATCGATATGGTTTTCATGGATGAAAAAGTATGCATCAGTTCTTTTTCCTTATTAACTTTTACAAACTAATTAACATGATTTTACATTATTTAAAGTTATTTTTTATATTATCATTAATCTTTACCGGTTTTTATTTGTTTTGTTTTATTATTGTTTTATTATTCACAATTTTTGTTGACTTTTGCTCTTTCTAATATTCAAGAGGAGTAAGATTCAATGTACTGTGTGGAGTGACAAAGTTACAAAATATCAATCTATCGGAGACATTGTTCTCATTCCTAGAATTACAGATAACCTTAATCTACCATTCAAGTTTAAAAGAAGACAATTTCCAGTATCCATTTGTTCTGGTATGACCATTAACAAATCTCAAGGACAGACACTTTCAATTGTTGGGTTGTATCTTCCAAGACCAGTCTTTAGTCATGGTCAACTGTATGTTGCTCTTTCAAGAGTTAAAAGTAAGCAAGGGATAAGGATACTTATTGAAAATAGTGTTGATCTTCTTCCGAATACAACAATTAATGTTGTATACAAATAAGTATTTGAAAACTTAATATAGCAAGATATGTAGCATTTGTCTTTCATACATTAGTTGGGATTTAATTTTATCGACAAAGTACTATTCCTTTCAATTATCACATTATTATATTTTATTTTTGCACTACACTTATTAATTACAACTTTTGTATTCCAAGATTAGATAGCTTATTTTATGTTCTTTAATATTTTTTATTTCTAAATTTAAATCATTTCAATTTTTTTCATGTATGTGTCCATGAACATAACCTTATTTAATATTTTCTATGACTATTCCGGGCAACGCCGGGTCACTACACTAGTATATATAAAAATGTAAAAATATAAAAGAATTTAATTTATATGTATTGACACCGTAAAACTTTTTACTTTTAACATTCAATCAAATGATATTACGTAGAGATATATAAAACTATTTGAAAATCAAACTATGATTTTTTTGTTGTTGAAGAAATCTATAAAAATAATATTATAGCGAATCTATAAAAATAATATTATAGCGCGATTTAGTTGAATGTACATATATAAAAGTTTTACGACATCAGGTGTAATATTAATCTTAGAGTTTAATGATAATGGTTGACAATTAATCAAAATATTTTAAATTATCATATAAATTAAAAACATTAATTATTTTGATTGATTGCTTGTGTAAAATTGTTTGAATTATCAATCCTAAACTCTTGATTTCAATATAAAAATGTAAAAATGTTATTTTTTTGGGATATGTAAACATGGTTGTTGATGTGACGTAGGAGTAAAAATAAAATCGTTAAAAAAAGTATTAAGAATTGAAATTGAAATAAATAAGTAAAAAAAGTAAGTGATAGTACACAGTAGTGTGGTGCACTGCAACAGAGAAGAGAAGGCACTGCATAAGCCATAAGCAATAAGCAACGCAAAAAACGCTTCGTTCCTCAAAATCTTTTCCTATTTATTGCCTTCTCCGGCGGAGAAGAGAGAGAAAAAAATATCACCCTAAAAAAAAAGGTAAATAAATCCTCATCATTTTCTTCATTCTCTTTTAGGGTTTTCTCTTTCGCCATTGACGACCTCATCAAAATCACTTCACATTTTTTCTCTACAAGCATTGCTCTCCGATCATCACCATTCACCAATTCAATTCCAATTCCCGCAATTCTCCACTCTTTTTCAGCGTTCTCGTCGCATTCTCGCGGAATCCCTTTCGTTCCGAATCCGAGGTAATGTTCTTCCGTTTTCTACGATCCTTTCCGATTTTCAATTGTTTATTTCGCCAACGACTATTTCGTGTTTCGTATTCTGCATTCGTCTTTCTCGTTGTTACTCATTTTTTCGATTCGTGCATTGCTACGATCATCGTAATTGTAGATACTGTTTTTTTTTTCCCTCTCAATGGTGTGTTCATCTGGAAATGGGAGAATGGAGGTCATGGCAAGGCTTTTAGCCGCTGGAAGTTTCTCTCAAACTGTTCCAGGTAGCACCAACGCCATTCTACTTCTTAGATTTTCGTCTATGTGAAGTTATGGTTCACATTATTATTATTATTATTATTATTTAGCAGTGTACTGATATATTAAATGTATATAAGTTAATTTTTGATTTCTGATTCATATAATTTGTTCATGTATGGTCTTGGAAGATGACTTTGCCAGACAGAAGTCAGCAGCTGAGTATATTCATAGACAACTGCGTGACGCAGATGAAGCAAATTTGCTCAGTGAAGAAGGTCGTTTTGCTCTCTGGTGAATCCGACTTTTTTAATTCAATGTGTGAATAGCCCTCATTCAATATTAATTTAATGTTCTTTTTTAGTATATTTTATTCAATTCAGGGTTTAGTTTTTTCTTGAGCTGACAACAGAATTAATGTGATCAGTGTTGCATATTCAATATTAATATAATATATTTTTGTTTTTGTTTTTTATGGGGGTGGGTGGTTTAGGAATTAGGCCTGCAAATAGTGATCCTTAAATACCAAATAACAATAAATAATGTCTAACAAAAAACCTCAATTGCAAAAGGACCCTAAATAATTAATAAAACTAAATAGTCAATCCACTTCAGAGGAGTGGGGGTGGGGGGACAAAGTGCTTTACCAGTGTGAAACTGCTTATGGTTATACTAGCATGTGCAGTTTTCAAAATTTTGCTATTCTGCTTTATCTTTCTATCACTGCCTTTGATACTGCTTATGGTTACCAGTGTTCATGCATATTTTTACAGTAGTCTTCATTATATGTTTTGGGGATATTTAAACTGCTGCTTTACATTTTATATTACAGATATGCATATCTATGGTGAGAAACCCATGACTGATCCCTTGCAGCTGGTAAGTTTTTCCTTCTTTTTAATGTTAATAATACTTATTTTTTTCTGCGTTATTCGACTAGTATTAGGGTCATGTTAACCAGTGCACTGGGCACTGGTTTGGTTAAGGAGTCAAATATACTAGTATTACTTTGGAAGCTGTGCAGTGAATTTCTCAAAAGTCTAAAAAGTGTTGTTTTCAACTTAAAACTAGTGCCCCTAAGACACCAGTTAGCATTTTCTCTAGTATTAGTGTGCTTCCAAGGGAATGTGTTCAACATTTCACATGGCTTATCGGTATATTTTTAGATTTACTGAAATTCGACGGATCCATCCTTTCGTTACTGCATATGGTGGGTATATTGATGGCCAATAATTGTTTCCTTATGTCCAGGAATTAGTGTACCTTAAGTTGCACAGTTCAGTTTAGTCTTTTAACGACCCTCTGCAATTTATATGATATTTGCAGCGAACAATATGATTATATAACTGATGTTGATTGCCTGTGCAATGTATGAGTTGAAGCAGAGACATAACTTATCCTTTAAGGATTTTAGAGTACAGTTTGACTTTGAGTTATTACCCTGGCTTTGTATGTAAATGAACTCTTCAAAATCTTGTGTGAGCTTACAATTATTGTATTTGTAATCCTTGGTTTAAGTTTTTAATTGCTTTCTCTAGTTGTAATCCTTGGTTTAAGTTTTTAATTGCTTTCTCTAGTTTAAGATGTCTAGTGGGCGTTATGTGCTGTAGCCTGTTCAACCTTTTGCTTGATTTTTTTATTTTAAAATGTTTATCTAATATGTAACTGCTACCTGTAAAGCTGAGTGTTGCTTATGTGCATGGATTTTTTATTTTTTTTTTGTTTGTCAACACAAAGGAACTTCTATTTGAACCTTCGCTCATTTAAAGGATGACATATTCATGAGAAGGCAACAGTTACTAATCGAATAGTAGTTTGTTTGAACTGTTTCTGTTTTTATAATTACTTAAAAATGATTTAATTATTATAGATTTTTTCATCGGCGAACATTATCTGCTTGAATTATATTTATATTCTGGAATGAATTCATTTAACTGATTGTTTGGTATCCTTTTTGAGGTATGCTGCAAAAATTGCAAGAGACCAGTCACGGACAGCCAATTTGCTGCTCATGCAGGTCTGGGGGCCTATTTCCAATTTGTTTTATAACCTTTTGGTCCTTATTTGTGTGAGATTTGAGGCTTACAACCATTTTGAACGTGGCTTTGTCTCCTTTCAATTTCCTTATGCTTTGGAAGGCACTAACATTAAATCTTCGTCATATTTTTACCGCCTTAAATTTCTCTATCTTGTCAGAACTTTGTAGATCATTAAAGCTCACTGAACAAACTTGCTTGAAGCTTGATGGAAACACAGGGAATAGGAAACCTCCAAGGAAACAAAGGAAAAAGTTATCAAATTCTTGTGCAAGTATCCTTAAAATGAGAATTCATTAGTCTGTTGCAAACTTTTGAAGATACTATTAAATTATTGTATAAAAATAACAGTTTTTGAAACTTGTATTTAGGATTTCTTGAATGTGATTTCCTCTTTAAAGGAATTCCTTTAGTTTTTCTCAATACATTTTAATGTTAAGGTTACTGTCAAATAAACTTTTGTTCCTCATAACCCCTCACAAACAAGCTACTGCAGTTGTTGAGCAGAGAAGGTCTGAGTCTTTGGATAATATTGACACTTCTGGGTCACAATCCCATTTGAATGGTCGAATCAGAGTGGCTCCATCTTCCAATAAGGTTAAAGGTAAGATCTCTTTTTTAAGTTCTCCTTTTCTCATATTGTACAATAACTCTAGGTTACTCTTATACCCTCACTTTTAACCAATTTTTTTAAGTTAAAACAATGTCAAATTTTTCTCAATACATTTTAATGTGAAGGCTACTTTAAAATAAACTCTTGTGCCTAATAACCCCTCACAAACAAGCTACCGCAGTTGTGGAGCCGAGAAGGTCTGACTCTGTGGATAATATTGACACTGCTGTGGCACAACCCCATTTGAACAGTCGAATCAGAGTTGCTCCCTTTTCCAGTAAGGTTAAAGGTAAAATCCCTTTATATAGCTCTCGTTTTTTAATATTGTACAGTAAGTCTATGTTAATCTTATACCCTCACTTTTAACCAATGTTTTAAAATTAAGACAATATCAATTTATTGTCGGGAAAGTTGTATGATATATTGGTGTTAGGCTGACTAAGTTCACTCGTGCGGATTCTTTAACTTGTGTTGGCTTTCACTCTGACCTCTTTCCCCAACAATCAAGGAACATATGCAGTGCCCTGATTATGATTTTCCCTGAACTCAAATCAGCCTCTCCCCTACTATTAGTTATGCGTCATGCCCCCGTAAAGCATAGCTCGAGTTAATTAATATTACAATTCGAGTTTACGGCACTAGGTATCAAATCTGATAAGTTAAGTTTACATGTTGTATGTTATACATTTTTTCACCTATTTTCTCTGTAACGTGGCCTCGTTTTCTGTGTAACATGGTTGGGCGTGTCTCACAATTGTTTTCAGGAGTAAGATTTTACTTACTTGGTGCCAGATTCTGTTATGCATAATATTGATGTTCTGATCAATTTGAAAATCAACTTTCGTAGATGCGGCATCTATGTTGGATGATGCTGGAATTAATGGTGGAAACAGAGTTCTCCAAACTTCAGTAATACATCCTCCAGCAAAACGTCATAAATCGTATGCTTTCTTAGTTCATCACATATATCTTGTAGTTTGAATAAAATGAATTTTAATTCTTTAGTAGTGTTGAATACCCCTTCACTTCTCTCTTTTCACCTTAAAAATACAAATAATATACATATAGAAAACTATCTGCAAAGCTAGCATGAATCTTATAAATAATAAAGTATTTGGGCTTGGGCTCATAGTCATTGTTTGTCATTTGATTGCCGGATAAACTATAACTAATACGACTTGCCTTGTTTGCCATATTTATCTTGTTTGCTATGTGAAGTTATGTTTAGAATTCATTGTTTTTTCCGATTTCTTTCTGCTTTCAAATAAATTTGTTCTGAATGTATAATGTCTGATGCAGGATAGCAAGTACACATCTTGATGTACCAGACAGGCATGGAACAGAGTCTAGAGTGACAAAAACTGTGAAGTTAACAAATGGAATTACTCGTAAGTGTCCAATTTGTTTGCCACTGTCTTTTGTTTTTGCAGTATCACCGTGATGAACTTTTTTCTAGATTTTGGCTAATGAATTATCATTTGAAGAAATAAATGCTGTATTTTCCGCACAAACAGTCAAATTTGTTCCCATCATATCTCACTGTTTTAGACATGCTAGAACACGGGTATGTATTTTGGAAACATGTCAGCGTACATCCTTGAATATTAATAATTTCGAGTTAACATGAAAATTAAGACTTACTTTTCGCTGAAATACAATTGTATAAATAGAGTTGACCAAAACAAGTTGTTATGCATTCATTGGATATTAACATGTTCCTCTCCATCTTTACCCAAAGTTGCAAATCTCCAATACACGTATAAGTTAGTTTTATAATTGTTATTAACTTTCTTCCATCATATCTCATTGTTTTAGACATGCTAGAACACGGCCATGTATATTTTGAAAACAAGTTAGCATGCGAGCGTAGACACATTGGAGATTTGCAACTTTGAGCAAGCATGAAGAGGAACATGCTTATATCCAATCTTAAATTTATGAATGCAGAACAACTTGAATCGGTTAAATCAATATTATAGAGTTGTACTTTTTCGGAAAATAAATATTTAATTTTATGTTACCTCTTAATTATTAATATTCAAGGAATTTTTAGCATCAAATGTGTCTACGTTCGCATGTATCAAATTTGGTAAATGAACTTTAGTCTTTCTGAGCTTTTTGGCCGGCTTATATTATATTCATATTTTTCACTTTTCTATTTGCAATTGTGTTTTTGTTGAATTTATATGTAGGGACACACATTGACAATGCACACTTTGTATTTTGATATCAATGACTGCTCTACCATTGCAATGCTTACTCTATGTTATGTCTTTTTGAGTTTGGATACTGGCCAGGGAAAGAATAACCCGATTATTTTTTTTGATTCCATTTAGGGAAGGATTTGGTTGAAAAGACCGTTCCAGAACATAGAGATGCGGTCCATAAAAATGTTGGGCAGGTCCATATGCAGCAGCAGCACGTGATGACAAATGGTATAAAAGTAAAAATATTTTTTTAGTTTAACAAGTTTCTTAATATTGCTTTCAATTCTTTAGTTGAGTAGTTCTAATATGACTTCTCATTCTCTCTCCCTTTTTGGTTTTGGTTTAACACTTGCATGTTTTTGTTTGTTTAGATTTTCCTGCACCTCTTGCCACAAAGATATATTATTCACAAAGGACCAACCGATTGCGTGCTGCTATTCGTCACATGTACTTTGAGAACTTGAGTGAGGAATTATGTACTGATGTTGCGGGTCAAAAGACATCACTTGGAGAGACTGTTGCATTGCAAGATTCATCTCTGGGGGACCCTTCATTTCAACAAATGGACAATGTCCTCAACAAGGAGGTATGTCAATCATCAATCTTCTTAATTAAGGGTGATTTGGATTATAGATTTTATGTTTTTGACATAAGTTATGTAGCTTGTATGTTATTCAATGTTAGATGTTTAAATCAGACAAACATAATTTAATGCTCTGTATGTTGTTGGCTTTAGGAGTATTTTTAATCTTCTGTATGCTAAAAAACTGAATCACCTGCCATCCCTCCCCTCCTTCCCACCAGAAAAAAGCTAAGTTCTATGCAAATGACCAAAAACTGACTCGTTCATTTTGAAAAACAGAGCCACTCGGCAATGTTGTACTCGGCCCAAAAATCTGACCATGTTCCTGCAAAAAGCTCAGAAGTTTGCTTGCTTAAAGCAGGAGGTGTGCCTAGTGTTGGCTTGTCAGATCAGTTTGTTCTTGACAATGTTTCAAGGTCTGCTGCTACTAATGTTGGTTTAACAAGAGGCAATTTTCTTCCAAAGGCTTATTCTTTTGCAAGCAACACAGGTGATCTGTTACTTATGTTGTCTTTTTGGTTTCATTATCATACTTAGTCACATGTGTCAAGGATAACATATGACCAATGCTAAATAAAAAAATATTCAGAAATCATCAAAAGAATGTCTCCAACTATGTGATTGGTAGTGACTGTTACAACATTTTGTTGCTGCTCCCTGATATGATACGACATGCGTTGAAGTGCAAGCTTTGACAAGAAGCAACCATAATTGTTGGAATGATTATTATTTTTGTTGTTGTTATTATTATTATTATTATTATTATTATTTTTGCATTTAGATAAACCAGAGTATGTGTTTCTTGTTGTCATACCCTCACATTTCTTTTTGTCTTTTGAATTTATGCGAGTACGGGAATAAGTTTCCATAAGGATGATGTTGTATTTGTTTTGTAGGAAATCCCCTAGGAACCATGCAACAAACAAAAGGCAGTGTTCCTGTTATTTAGTACCCTTGGTGGGAAGTTTTTGGTCAGGTGAAAGTACAGGTATCCAGTACACTGAGGTAGGATTTAGTCCATTTTTTGAAGCCGATAAAAGGAAATTACTCAAATTGTTTATCATGACATACACTTTGTAAATGAAAACTTTTATATAGTTGATGGAAATGAAGAAAATTTTCATTCTATGTCCGTATTTCACGCTTTTATTGCTATCTCTGGTAATTAAGGGTATTTCCCACACTTAGATATTCTTAAGTCGTAACTACTACAGTAAAACAATTTATAATAGAATAATTAAGAGAAATTTTGTGGTATAAATGCAGCAACAGGCCCATGGCATAACATATATACAATATTCAGGGGTTTTACCCCCGTTTATTCACCAAAAAAGATATACATTATTCATGATATTACAAGGTTTTTCTACATATAATTTATATATGTGGAGTAAACTCTTTTAAGACCTTGAACAAATACAAGGTTTTTCTACATATTTATATATGTGGAGTAAACTCTTTTAAGACCTTGAACAAGTAATCAAGAGTTTTTGGTGTGATGGAATTCACAATGTATTTTTAACTTATGCATAAAAAGGATAAAATTACCAAAAACATTAAACCACGTGTTAGTCCAGCAAAATTATCTCACAATTTGGTGCATTTTGGATAAACTACTTATTATATCACAAACACATATCATGATAAACGTTTATCTATAAGATTGCATAAGCTTGTGAAACTTATCATATGTTGTTTTCTTAAGTTCTTCCAAATAGTCTCTCAAAACTTACGTTAATTGATATACTCCAATAAGTAAAACGAAGAAACCATTGATTGTTTTTTTTTAAGTCAACAACGTAAATACATCAAAGACTTATAGCAGGTTAATCTTTGTCCAATTTTTTGCTTGATGTGAACACTGCAACATGCTCATAAATGCTTTGAATATTTTCGACATTTTTGTTACCTAATCAAGTTTCAATGGAAGTGGAAAATTTAGCGCTCCTAATTATTTTAATTACGAGGAATAAGTGTTTGTTATGGTAAAGAGCAACTGTAATTTCATCAATTTGCGAATGGCCCAGAGCATATGTCACGTTTAATTTTGAGATAACCAGTATTGCCCGAAGGATGCATGTGGCACATTTAGCTCTAGCTTCTCACATGTCCCCTATAAAATAAATATAATTCAATTTCCTTTTTTTTTTTTACACGTGCCTTACACAATTATCTTTGATTAAGGATATCTCATTTCATTTTGTAAAAAAATCCATTTAGTCATTTCATTTTGTAAAAAAATTCCATTTAGTCTTGTAAGCACAATTTAATAATAGTTGTAAAGACATAAGATCTTAATTTAAATTCTAAGGTTTTGTTTGGGAGTTTGGAAGGGAGGGGAGGGAGGGTTTTGGAAAAAAGGAAGGAGCAAGAGGAAGAAATAGAAGACACTGAGGTTAATTTTTTACTCATAATAAAAAATCTCCCTCATTTGGGGGAACTCAAAAATTGTATTGGGGGAGAGTTTTGGGGGGTTATGGAGGGTTTATATAAATTTTTCAAATTCAATCTATGTTGTTATAATATTCTTTAAATTAAAAGTATATTAATCATAAATATTAGTTTATCATTCTCTAAAAAATTGTTCTTTCAAAAAATGTGAATTTTTTGTCCATTTTTCTATATATTTCCAAAGCCCTCCCCTCCCTTCCCCTCCAAACTCCCAAACAAAGCCTAAATTACCCACTTCTTCATGTAGTGACTCCACATTTAAAAAATGGGGAATTAATCACTTTAGTCCCTGAATAGGAAATGAATCGTCACTTTAGTCCCTGAATACAGATAAATTACAAAATAGTCCTTGAATGTAGACTCTGTTAGTCAATTTAGTCCTTAAATGCAGACTCCGTTAGTCAATTTAGTCCCTGAATGTAGACTCCGTTAGTCACTTTAGTCCCTGAAATTGACTAACAGAGTCTACATTCAGTGACTGTTTTGCAATTTCTCTACATTCAGGGACTAAAGTGACTAATTCCCCTTAAAAAATCGATTTCATTTTGCTTGTCAATGGATCAACCCAAACCTATTGGCTGTTTGTGTGGCCTTTTGGTGTTGATGCAGGGGTATGCATGTGTGTTATTAATTGTATATCCTTGCATCATTACTCTTTGGGTTGTTTATTTTGTTTTTGGGTGGTTTTTTAAAGGGGTTTTTGTTCGAGCATGGTGATTGAATGGCAACCGATTTCCCCTTCATTGTATTTTTTACTCCACCCGGGCTTGTTAGTGCTTCTCGCACGGGCTCGTCGGTTAATAAATTATGCCGTTTCAAAAAAAAATTATGGTATAATAAAAAAATTATAACAATTTTATATTTTTTGGTACAATATTTTTTAATAAATAGAGAAAAATAGAATATATGTGATTCTATTATATGATGCCATTAAACTAACTCTTATAAATAAGAAAATGAATGATAACTGTTTTTTTTTTTAAGGAATGAAAAGTGTTAGTTAGTTAGTTAATAATAAAAATCTGATAAGTGTACCCGCGCTCACACACTCTCTCTCTTTTTGTTCTTTCCATTTTCTTTTTCCGATCAATCTTTTTCTTGATTACTTCCTCTTCCTCATCAATTCTCTTTCATCTTCCATTCACATTCCTTCAATCGAGACTTCGATCCTCCATCATCTGAAATCCACTACCGCATTTTGATTCTTTAATTTTCCACGCCAAAACTAAAGAAATGTATATAAAAAATGTCGAATCACAATGAAGTCTTGCCTTCTTCACCGGCTTCAATCTCACCAATTCTCAGAGTCGCCAGCGAGATTGAAACAGAGCGTCCTAAAGTCGCATATCTTTGTATGTATTACACATATTCATGATTTCACCATTTCAATTTAAGGATTGTTAATTTTTATTGAATTATTATAATATTTGCAATTAAGTCTTGTAGCTGCTTTTGTGAAAACGAAATTATGCAGGTAGGTTTTACGCATCCGAGAAAGCGCACAAGCTGGATCCAAATTCCAATGGGCGTGGTGTTGGGCAGTTTAAGACGTTGCTGCTGCAATGACTGGAGAGGGTAACTTTCGTTTTCTTTTTAATTTCAAACTGATTTTTAAGTTTAGAGAGGCAACATTTTGAATGCATTGACTGGAGAGTTCAGTTCTGTTTTGTTGATGCAAGATGTTACTATTTATTAACTTAGTTTACATAATTATTCAATAAGAATTGAGATCAAAAACAAATTAATATGTATGGATTTTAAATGTTTAACTAACTCTTTAGCCATGTCAACTAACTTTATCAAAAATATATTCAGAGTACTTTATTTAAATGTTTGTTTAAGTAACTTTTTAGTTTACCAAATTTGTCTATAGTCCACATGTATGTGTGGATTGTAGAATAGAGATTCACTTACTCCACGCATCTTATCTTATATCTTATTCTTATATAAGCAAGTTTCATTATAGTTTTTTATTTTTTATTTTATGGTCATTATAGTTACCTGTGCTTTTATTAATAATAAAACCGCCAATTTTTTTAATGTTTAGTTGCACTTCAATTTGATCTTTTAGGGTATTATAGCTGTGGAATTTGGATTCATAAGTTTTTGTTTTTGAAGCATTCTCTTGGTAAATTATAATTATTCAAGTTGGAATGTTCCAAAGTACCGATATCTTGTTTCTTTAATTAGCTAGATCCCTTTGTTAACTGGTACGTACACACGAGTCTTAGTTGTCAATGACTTGGGTCAACTTGACAATGTCAAAAGAGTAACGAGAAATGAACATTCATAAGTGGTGTGTGGTATTCTTATTTGGATACACTATCACGCACCTGAATTTAAACTTATAAACTATTGTTGTTAAAAATTGGATGGTCGTCTAATGATAGAATGACATAATTATGCATACACGGAATGCTAAATTCACACAATTTGAACTCGAACTGAAAGGACTGGTATCTCAAGATTGTGATAGGAAAATGTTTGGTATATACAACTTGAGAAAGAGATACGTGTAGAGATTGATGTGATATAGAGATATAGCTAGAGCTTGTTTGGTAGTATTTACATTTTCTTGATTTTTTTTTTTTTTAAAATATTTCAAATTGGAAAGTGAGTTAGTAAAGAACAGCAGCTATTATGTATTTATACATAGTTAAATTTGCATAATTTGTGGAGCACTTTTCAGGACAATGCAACTAGCCGTGCCTCTCGAGCTGAGAAGACAGATGCGAGGGAAATCCAGGCTTATATCAGAGCTCTTGAGCAAGCGGATCAGCTAGTAGCAGAGAGGTAGATACCAAATGCAGATATAATATATCAACAATTAATATATCAAATATACTTATTACTAATTTCCTTTGAGGTGCTAGGTCATTGTGGTCTGAAATATTCTGTACGGGGATCCAGCTAGCTCAACAGATCTAGAGCTTACCAGGCTGCTGAAATGCTACATGAAGTGCTTTGTGCCGTTAAGAAAGGTCGAAAACGAAAGAATTAGCTTCCTGAGGTTAGTCTCTATTCATACATCGTTTCACTTTTTGATTTGCTTTTTTAATAACCTTTCAAATATTCAAATCTGGAGGAATTGTTTGTGTTTGCAGGTTATCGCGGCTGCTAGAGATGTCTATGAAAATATGGAGATATATACACCTTGACGTGCCTTGAGGCTTGAAGTATACTTTTCAAATTTAATTTTTTTATTTTGCTCTCTGAAGTGTTTTGTGCTTATTGAATGTAAGTTTACAAAATAAAACTCTTACCATTTAGTTGACATTTCTTAGACGAATGTAATAGAAAAGCATAATAACACGTAATTCTTTTGTGCAATTTAATGTTTGCTTGATATGAACACTGATGCATGCTCATATAAATGATTTGAATGTTCATCAAGTTTCAATGGAAGTGGAAATTTGGTGCTCCTAGCTTTTTTAATTTTGAGGAGTAAGTGTGGGTCTGGTAAGAGTAGCTTCGTTAATTTGTAAATGGCCCTCACGTTTGATATTTTTTAAGTACTGGTAATTACTTTTAGAGATAACTAGTATTGTCCAGAGGATGCATGGAAAATGATTTGAGGTTATTATGTATTTTTTTCTCTCCGTAAACAAAATGTATTTTTTTTGTCCTATCACAAAAGTTATGTTGGCATTAATTAGTGAATGGATATACTATATACTGGAATGCCACGCATGCTAAAGATTTAAATGAATTAAGACAGACATAACTGTAAATTTGCAGCTAATGTTGGTAAATAGTAACTCAATGAGCACACGTAAAATTGTGACAACTGACTTGGCACCCTAATCTAATATTTCATTTTTTATATAAATAGTGAACAATTAAAATTGAACAAACCCTATACAAACTCCTAGATGATTCTTAAACTATAAATTAAAAATAAATAGTCTATCAATTCTAACTCAACTGCTAAAAATGTCAAAATTATGGGGTACATGTCGTGATCTTGACTTAACTTAATTGTAGTAAAATTATTAGGTCTCATTTCTAGAATTCAAATCATATGTGTTTCATCTAAAGGGAGGATTTAGGCTTGTATGAGTGTTAGATCATTGATACTAATATAATTGATGGTTAGATCATACTTATGAGTGAAAACCAAACTATAAGTGACAATATATTGTTAACCCACCGTAATTAAGATTTGTATCAATAAGCATTTTAAGGTATTCCAACAACTTAGGTCTTTTGAATCCGCTATAAGATCAATACTTAAGTCGATAATATGAGACCTGGTTTTTCTTTTTTTCTTTCTAGGATTGGCTTATCATCCAAATAAGCTGCTATAGAAATCAAATTCAAATCCTTTTTAGGGAGAATCATGTTTTGAAATATTCCAAAAAAAAAATATTAGTGAGAACATGATATTTTTTTAAAAAAAAGATGCTTTTATCATTTTATAAATAAGAGGTGTATTAATACACTGTGGTACATCAAAATAAGTAACAAAACTAGCTATACTGGCTACTCCTGTTAATGCATGAACGACCTTATTTATTTGTCTTTGACTAATGGTGCCAACATAATATTATTGAGCCTAAAAAGTACTTATATATGTTTTTCATTTATTTTACAATATTTTATATACCACAAAATAAATAGAATTATGTTCCTATTTTTTTATACTTCAAACATGTGCATTGCTTAATTATCTTTGGTCAAGGATATCTCATTTCATTAAGGAAAAAATTCATTTTGTCTTATAAGTGTAACCTGGTTGACATGTGCAAATACATATGTATGACCTCAGTTTAAACTTTTTCCACCTTTTCACACTTAAAGTGTATGAGTTCAATATATAGGTTTCCTCACCAAAAAATAAGTCAATTTAATTTTGTTTGTAAATAAATCAACCCAAATCATTATATTATTACGATATAATAAATAATTTTTTTGGTAATTTTTTTTATTATAATAATGTAAATTAATTTTACACTAAAGTTGAATAAAAAAAATAGAAAGATGGGTTTGTATTAGATGAAGCCATTAATTAAAGTGTTATGAATAAGGAAATGAATGAAAAGTGTATATAGTTAGTTACACCCGCGCTCACACACTCTCATTCTTTCTCTTCGTGTTTTCGTACCCTTCTCCTCCGGAAACGGTGTTCTTCCAGTGATTCTCATCACTCTCACCTTTCTTTCCATCTTCTTTCTCTCTCTCTCTCTGTCTCTCACAGATCAATCTTATTCATTTCTTCTTCTTCTTCTTCCACATCACTTCTATTCAATTTTCTTTTCACATTCACAATGTTGATTCATCTCAACAATTTTCAACATTGATTTCTTCTGATCAACGAACGATGATTCTGCACGCTGTTCACAATCCGAAATCCACTTCCGCATTTTGATCGTTTAATTTTCCGCGCCAAAAACAGTTACGTTAATTTTCCACATTTCGATTCTTTAATCTTCTTCTTCTTCTTCATATTTTTTGGATTTATTCATTGATATCCGAGTTTCGAACTATTAACTCTTAACCGTTTTCTGAACTGTTTTCTTTGTTCGATGATTGAATGTATGCAGATTATAAGGTGAAATTGAAAAAATGTCGAATCAAAATGTGGATTCGCCGAGAGGTCAATCGATGCAGATGAGGAGGGCGACATCGAGAGGCGCGGCGACGACGTTCTCGATGGAGGTGTTCGACAACGAAGTTGTGCCTGCGTCACTCGCTTCAATCTCGCCTATTCTCAGAGTCGCTAACGAGATCGAAACAGAGCGTCCTCGAGTTGCGTATCTATGTATGTATCATGCATATTCATGATGAATTAACCATTTCAATTAAGGCTCGCTAATTATTAATTAATTTATAATAATAATAATAATAATAATCTTTGTAATTCAGTTGTAACTGATTTGTTAATTTGTTGGTTGTTAAAATGGAATAATGCAGGTAGATTTTATGCATTCGAGAAAGCGCACAGGTTGGATCAGAGTTCCAGTGGCCGTGGTGTTAGGCAGTTTAAGACCTTGTTGCTGCAACGATTGGAGAGGGTATGTTTCGTTTCTAATTCAGTTTTGCATTTGTAATGTTCATGCAAAATGACCATGCTACTATAATCAACAAACTTTGCTTAACCGAATCATGTAATAGCTAGGTGCTAATTATTATTTTTGGTAAATAGCTAGGTATTAATTCTAAAACATTCTAATTTTGTGTAAGTTGAAGTTAGTATTTATTTGTACATCAATTTTTTAGGTTAATGAATTGAATTCTAATTCTTTGCGCTATATGTTTCCGTATCCACATAGTTAGCCACATGATTAGCCAACAACTATTGATGTGGTTCACTACGGAGAAATATGCTACCACCGGGGTATCATAATTCCTTAATTGTCAAGTAAATTTGATATATCAAGTGATAACAAGAGATGAATCTTAGTGTATATGTCCACTTCTAATAAGTAATGTGCGTAATAAGTAATGTGTGTGATATTCTTATTTGGTCATACAATTATGAACAATAACTTTATTAATGAGAACTCATATTAGTATCCTTGACATAAGCTATCCATATTAAAAAATTAAGAAATATTATTTGAACAACTAAAAATTGACAATATATTCGATATCACATATAAATGTACAATTTATAACTATTGATTTGATTAAGAAAAAAAGAAAAAAAAACCAACAAAAAAATTATATATATAAACCATATATAAATACATAGTTGAACAACTAAATTATTGTCCAAATATTAAAAATTGGATGGTCTTATGATAAAAGGACCTTTTCCTCGGTTTTTTATTTGAAACTCACGTTCCATTTTCCTTGCTGTCGTCCTCCCTCCGAAGCCATTTCTTTCTCCCCGTTTCCCCCCATAACTCAGAAATGGATTCATCCAATATTCTTATTGGAACAGATTATGGTATTCCTAAGCATATTAAGAAATCATTTGCTCCCTTCCCCTTTTAGTAACTGATATTACCTTTTCATTAACAAAATATTCTTTTCAAATTTGGAAAGTGAGTTAAACTTGCATAATTTGTGGAACACTTACCAGGACAATGCAACTAGTCTTGCCTCTCGGGTTAAGAAGACAGATGCAAGGGAAATCCAGGCTTATTATCAACAATATTATGAACAATATGTCAGAGCTCTTGACCAAGCGGATCAGGCAGACAGGTAAATACTAAATACAATGTTTCTCTAATTTCCTATGTGTTGTAGCAGATTCTGTACATTGAAATCTTTTTACAGGACCCAGCTCAGTAAAGCTTACCAGACTGCAGGGGTGCTCTTTGAAGTGCTTTGTGCCGTTAATAAGACTGAGAAGGTCGAAGAAGTAGCTCCTGAGGTTAGTCTCCATTCATATAATTTCACTTTTTATTTTGCTCAAAAAATTAAATTAAATTTTTAATCTTTCAAATATTTAAATCTGGAGGCATTGTTTGTGTTTACAGATTATCGCCGCTGCTAGAGATGTCCAGGAAAACCTGGAGATTTATGCACATTCATATAATATTCTTCCTCTAGATGCTGCTGGTGCTTCTCTGCCCATTATGCAGTTTGAAGAGGTGTTTTTGAGTGACTAATGTTAAATCCTTGTGTTTCTTTAACTTGGCATAGTACTGAGTTTGAACTGCTTTCTTTTGCTATTAGATTAAGGCTGCTGTTTCTGCGCTCTGGAACACTCGTGGCTTGAACTGGCCTGGCTCATTTGAGCAACAGAGGCAGAGAACCGGAGATTTGGACATCCTTGATTGGCTTAGAGCAATATTTGGCTTCCAGGTATGTATTTCGTACACAGAATATGGTAGAAAAGATTTATTGTTGACCAAATTTTTGTATGGCCTCCTTCAATTGTTTATGTATTTGGTTTATTTGAGTACAGAAGGACAATGTGAGGAATCAAAGAGAGCATTTGATTCTGCTTATTGCTAACTCGCATATAAGGCTACACCCTAAACCCGAGCCTTTTAACAAGGCATGTATCTGTTTCACACTTTCTCAGTTTCAGGCAAAAAAACACTAGTCGGTAATTGAATTCACAAGTTTTTTCTCTGCTTTCCTTTTGATTTTATCATTCCAGCTCGATGATCGTGCTGTTGATTCTGTGATGAAAGACCTTTTTAAGAATTACAAAACGTGGTGCAAATTCTTGGGACGGAAGCATAGTTTGCGGTGAGATATAACTATATCAGCATCAACGAACATTTGCGCTTTTATGTTTTGCCTTATGAATTAAAAGAATAAAATCTGAAATTGTTTATGGTTAAAAGTGTTTTTGTTGTTCTTTTACACAGACTGCCTCAAGGTCAACCAGACATACAGCAGAGGAAGTTGCTTTATATGGGATTGTATCTTCTCATTTGGGGTGAAGCGTCAAATGTTAGATTCATGCCAGAGTGTCTATGCTATATATTTCACAATGTGAGTACAAATATACCACATGTTTCACTATATCTTGTGCCACAATGTCTCCACAATTGTAACATAATGGTCTTCTCTTTAATCTTTTTAAATTTATTAGTGATTTGCACATTTTCTAATAATGGCCAAGTATGACATCAGATGGCATATGAACTGCATGGTTTATTGGCTGGAAATGTCAGCATTGTCACTGGTGAAAATATCAAGCCTTCTTATGGTGGAGATGACGAGGCATTCCTACGAAAGGTTATCACACCCCTATACCGAGTAATTGAGAAGGTGTGATTTTATCTTTGGTCATTGTTGAATATCTCAGGTGCCTATGTTCCCTGTAAAGATTTGCAAAATTGTAACATCCATGTTGATCATTCCAGGAATCTAAGAAAAGCAGAAATGGAATGGCTTCACACTCAGCATGGTGCAACTATGATGATCTAAATGAGTATTTTTGGTTTGTTTTCCTTCAAAATTTTATTACTAAAATTAACTTGGTTTGTTTCATTTCATCATTCATTACTTGACTGTTTTTGTTGTTGTTGTTGTTGTTGTTGTTGTTGCAGGTCACTTGATTGCTTTTCTCTTGGATGGCCTATGCGTGATGATGGTGATTTTTTTAAATCCACAAGTGATATGACACAGGTTACATTTTAAGAAGTTACTGGATTGATACAAAATGCTTTATTTTTGGCATTTATATAAATTCCATATCAGGGAAGAAAGGGTGCATCAAGAAAATCTGGGAAACTTGGAAAATCAAATTTTATTGAAACACGGACATTTTGGCACATCTTCCGCAGTTTTGATCGTCTCTGGACCTTTTTTTTACTGGGTTTGCAGGTATTTGTGTTAAAAAAAAGAGACATGCTTTAAGTCATTATTCCCCCTTATTGTGTTTATGACAAGTCTTGAGAATTCTCATTACAGGTGATGTTCATTATTGCATGGGATGGGATTTCACTGATGGATATCTTTCAGAAGGATGTTTTATATAAACTGTCTAGTATATTCATCACAGCATCCATTCTGCGCTTACTTCAAAGTATGAAACATTCACTAAAGTGCTTTTGTTAAACTTATCAGAGTCACTCAGAACAAAAAAATTATATTAATGGTCTGGACGTCTGGTTATCCTATTTCTGTTACTTCCTCCGGTCTTATTTATAAGAAACAATTGACTTTTTAGTTTCATTGAATAATTAATGTATCCGGTTTAGAATTTTTTAGAATTTCACAAGTCATCATGTGGGAAATACGAACCTCACAAGTCATACGAGAAGCTGGATTAGGACTAGATTTTACTTAATTGTTTGACAAGTTCCAACGGAATTCGAGTGTTTAATTTAATGACGCATTGTTATCAGAGTTCTTTCTCTCCCTCTATTCACTGTTGTGGTTTTATGCATGTTATGTGCATATGATTTGCTCCTAACATATCATTCGTATTAATTTTGAAGTAATTTTATCAGAAAAAAAGTTTTGGAAGGACAATTTATATAAGATCAATCGGCTTTTTACCTTAAGGTTTTACTTGCCATGTATTATTTGGTGATCAATCAATTAATTATACGGTTTTATGTATTATAATGTTTCTAGCTGAAAAGTAAGGATAAGCTATTATTTTTAATAATACTTTGCTTTTTCTTTTTGATGTGTTTTTAATATATTTTTAATATATATATTGGTCAAGTAGCCTAGTGGCTAGAAATTTACCTCTTAAGGTGAATAAGTGGGGTGCCCGGTGTTCGAACCCGGCCTCTGCATATATTATGCAATGTCCCTACCAACTGAGCTTAGCGCACGGGGACTGAAGTATGTATATATTACTGTCCTGTTTGTGTTTTTCTTGCTTGTTCCTATATATTTGCTTTAATTTCTGTTACTCCTTGTATTTATTTAGGTATCTTGGACCTAGTCCTGAACTTTCCAGGCTATCATCGATGGAAATTCAGCGATGTGCTAAGAAATATTCTTAAAGTCATTGTCTGCTTTATATGGGTTATCATTCTTCCACTCTTTTATGTACAATCTTTCAAGGGTGCACCTCAGGGCCTCAAGGAGCTGCTTGTTTTTTTCAAACAAATAAAAGGCATCCCACCATTGTACATGCTGGCAGTTGCATTGTATATGCTACCAAATTTATTAGCAGCTGCTCTCTTTCTTTTCCCAATGCTAAGGCGTTGGATTGAAAACTCAGATTGGCACATAGTTAGGTTATTCTTATGGTGGTCTCAGGTAGTCATGTTTTCTGTTCTCTTGAACATTTAAGTATTTCTCTTCTTGGTTTAAAATGGAACTATTTTGTTGGTGATAAGTGGTTTTCAACGTAATTGCTGGTTATTTTGGAAGTAGTGCAAATTGACACCTGGGCTAGAATTCTGTGGGTGACAGGATTTTTTTTCGCTTGTTTTCTTTAAATGGAAGGAAAAGACATAATATCTCTCTCATGTTAAGAGCATGTAAATATAGCTAATATTAATGAGGACTATTGTAGCGAGAACAATCCTTGAAGATCGATAAACCTGCAATTATTTGTTAATACGCACTGCATACATATATTTACACACATAGAATAATATGAGTTATTGACTGTTTGTCTATTAAAGACCTCTGTTTGCTTTAATATGTCTACTTTTTCTCTCTCAATGATTTGGGTGTCATCCGTCCATTAACTAACTGATCATATCTCTCCATGTAGCCAAGAATATATGTTGGAAGAGGAATGCATGAAAGTCAATATGCTCTCCTAAAGTAGGATTCACACAGCACTGTTCCTGAAGTAATTTATGCCAGTTTTCCCTTGTTTATATTATGAAAAGTGTTTCACCATCTATACTCTTTCATGAATTCAGGTATACTATTTTCTGGGTGTTGCTTTTGGCTTCAAAATTTTTATTCAGCTTTTATGTCCAGGTAAAGTATTATATATGCAATCATTGTTACTTACATAACAAGCTAGCCTTGTGAAGTTATTGGGCCTCTTTTTTAAGTGTTGCATTTATTTTCAGATAAAACCTCTAGTTAAGCCAACCAAGGACATAATGAGCATTCAACATGTTGATTATGCTTGGCATGAGTTTTTCCCCAATGGTAATTTCTTCTTCTTTTTTCCAAAGACTTTGCAACTTGTGGTTATTGATCAAATATTTTCTACTCGATGCAGCTCAAAACAACTATTGTGCAGTTGGTGCACTTTGGGCTCCTGTACTTATGGTTTGTATGTTATATATCTTGGTTATGTTTACATATATTGATTTTTCACTTGTTCAGATATCTCAGTGTATCATGTCATTTTCAATACAGGTTTATTTCATGGACACTCAAATTTGGTATGCAATCTTCTCAACTTTGTATGGTGGCATTGTTGGAGCCTTTGATCGTCTAGGAGAGGTCTTCATCTGTTTTATCTTATTCTAGATTAATTTGAAATTGATTATCTTCTTGGGTTTTCCTTTTAAAAACTTTGGTCAAATACACACACAAACAGAAACTCAAACATATGCAGTTGAGTTAAGAGATTAGTGGGACCCTTTTGGATACAAAGTATTGGATCATCATTTGCTTATATTTGTATGAAATTTTGAATTCCTCAATTTTTAAAGAACCTTGGACTTCGATTTTCATTTTTCATGGGTACTTCAGATTGGAATGCATTTATAACTTTTAAAAATAGTTTTATACTTCAATTTACAATTGTTTAACAGTCAGTTATCTGTTTTCTTTCACAGATACGCACTCTGAGCATGCTAAGATCACGGTTTCAGTCATTGCCTGGTGTATTCAACACATGCTTGGTTCCTTCTAATAAGAAAAAAGGCAGATTTTTCTTCTCAAAGCAATCTTCTGAGGTTCTTGCTACCACATTTTAATTGTCAAGTAAATTAAGATAAATACTTATTCATACTCATATTAGTTTATGTGCTTGTGTAGAATTCTGCAAGCAGAAGGAGCGAAGCTGCCAAATTTGGCCAATTATGGAATGAAATTATTTGCAGTTTTCGTGAGGAAGATCTCATAAGTGATAGGAAAGACCTCAGAGACAAACCCTTCCGTTTTTTCTCAATCATAACTTCTAGTCTTCCTCCTCTATGTTTTGATTCTCTTTACACAACCTGTTTTAGGACTAAACTATGTTTGCATGACTTCAGGGAGATGGATCTTTTGCTGGTTCCTTACTCGTTGGGTCCTGATCTCAAAATAATTCAGTGGCCACCATTTTTGCTTGCAAGCAAGGTTAGTGGGATTCAATTTTAATATTATGTTTATAAGTGGATCATACAATGACAGTGTCAACCTTTACAGATTCCTGTAGCACTGGATATGGCAACTCAATTTCGAGGGAGGGACTCTGATCTTTGGAGGCGCATATGTGCAGATGAATATATGAAATGTGCTGTAATTGAATGCTATGAATCTTTTAAACAAATTCTACACGATTTGGTGATAGGAGAAACTGAAAAAAGGTATATTGTTTTGGTGTATATTAATTTTAGTTTACATTTCATGCCAAAAGCATTAAGATAGTAGCAACGATTTCTTTTGTGGTACAAATTAGATCCTGTTCTCATAACAATATCCTGCCTAGATCTGTTTTTTTTTAATGGCGATTACACTAATAAATATGTTCTTATTTCTCCACTTTTAATCTATTTATACTTCAAATCTCTTTCGGAGTGATTTGACAACATGTAATAACTAAATGAAAAGGATGAAATGGTTAACCTGCCTGATCAATATTAGTTTGACTCTCATTAATTCAAAATTTTACACTGCATTACAATGGCACTTATAATTGAAGCTATAAGTTTAATTTAAATTGAATCATTATCAGTACTTCTGAATTCGTTATGATGGACCAGGATAATTTCCATCATTGTTAAAGAAGTCGAGAGCAACATGTCAAAGAATACACTTACTATAAATTTCCGGATGGGCTTTTTACCCTCCCTTTGCAAGAAGTTTGTGGAGCTTGTGGAACTCTTAGTGAGTCTTCAGAAGGAAACTAACTATATCTGTAGTTTGTATTCTTGACTTGTTCGTGCTTTTAACCATTCTATTTGGAAACTTGTGCATTCCTTTTTGTCTCAGAAAAATGCAGATCCAACAAAGGGAGGTAGAGTGGTGGTCTTGCTGCAGGACATGTTAGAAGTGGTTACTGATATGATGGTGACTGAAATCAGGTTAGTTTAACACAACGACACTGAACTTGGAATATATCATATATTATTAATATGATGGAGTGGATCGATCTTTCATATTAATATGCTTGCCTTTTATTTTCTTGTCACTTTCATTAGTGAATTGGCAGAACTTCAACAAATTAGTAAGGATACTGGAGAGCAAGTTTTTGCTGGAACTGAGGCAATGCCTGCTATAGCATTCCCTCCTGTGGTTACAGCACATTGGGAGGAACAGGTACTTGCTTAGTATTGTAACTTTAATTTTAATTCGTATTTTTTTAGTTTATATTATTGTTCAACAATCCAAAAGTGTCCATAACAAATGAATTATTTTGATTTTTCCAGTTAAGACGTCTCTATCTACTCTTGACGGTGAAGGAATCAGCCATTGAGGTTCCAACAAATAGTGAAGTACGCAGAAGGATTGCATTCTTTACAAATTCATTGTTCATGGATATGCCTCGTGCTCCCCGCGTTCGTAAAATGCTCTCATTCAGGTTTAGTATAGTTCCTTGATTAACATCTGTGAACTTAATCTGCCCATGTAATCCTTTCTAGAGAATATAAACTGCAGGACCATCACTTTTGTGTGTAAACTAAATGGTGCAAATTAAAAATAAAGCTAATAGAAGCTATATCCATCAGTTTATTTGATTTTTTTTTTCTTCTTTAGATTGTTTCACTCTTCGGGCACTATATCATACGCCTTTTCCAAATCATTAAAAAACATGTATAGGCCCTTCAAAAAAAAAATCATGTATAGGTCTTTTGATCCTCCAATATTTCTCCATCACTCTACGTAGCACGTATATGATTCCATGGTCGATTTCCGTCATGAAATCAAATTGATTTTCTGTTTTAGTGGTTTTATCGTCTTAAATTGATTATTATCTTTTATATATATATATATATATATATATATACACACACACACACACATTTGTTTTGTTATTTATTTTTGTCTGTCGTAGAATTTCTTATGCGTAAGTTTCAAAATGTGATACATCAAGAAACTGTCCTGTGCTTATTATATATAACTTCTTTGCTTCTTCTTTTCAGTGTCCTAACTCCATACTACAGTGAAGAGACCGTGTACTCTAAGAATGACATTGAGGTTGAAAACGAAGATGGTGTGTCAATCATATATTATTTGCAAAAGATCTTCCCTGGTTTGTAACATTTCACACATCATAGCTCTATTGACTGTATAATGATAATATAGAACGGACTGGCTGAAATTTAGTAATTCTGCCAGATGAATGGAATAACTTCATGGAGCGACTTGATTGTAAGAAAGATAGTGAAATATGGGAAAAAGATGAGAATATATTACAACTACGTCACTGGGCCTCATTAAGAGGACAAACTCTTTGCAGGACAGGTATATAATGATTCCCTTTCCCCTCCCCTCTGGCTGCATTTTGGCCGATTGATATTTTTCCTCTTATAAACTATTGTAGTTAGGGGAATGATGTACTACCGGAGGGCGTTAAAGCTCCAGGCATTTCTTGATATGGCTAGTGACAGAGGTAAGACTAAGTTGCTTTTACTGTATGAGAGAGATATTTAGCTGAATGTATAGGTACCATAGAACGCACCAGATTTTTAGTTTTTTGCAAACCCTGGGACCTTACTGTTTTCTTATCTGTACACACCTTTAACAAACATGTCCTTTTTTACCTGAAATCTAGTAGAAAGTCTTTTCCTATTCATCATTATGGCTCAAAAGGGCAGTTAGTTATCTGCCAAGATGATTGCCCCTTTTTTTTCATTTTTTATTTCTGGTTTTGTGCAGAGATCCTCGATGGATATAAAGCTATTACACTTCCATCTGAGGAAGACAAAAAGAGTCATAGGTCCCTATATGCGAATTTAGAGGCTATGGCTGACATGAAATTCACATATGTTGCTACCTGTCAGAACTATGGGAATCAGAAGCGTAGCGGAGACCGCCGTGCTACAGATATCTTGAATTTGATGGTTAAGTATGTTCGTCTGTTGTTAATTTAATTTGTATATATTAAGTCAACATGGATTTGTCTTTTTTAGTTTCCCAAGTCCACTTGATTGAAGAATCTAATTTTTGGTTCTCTATTTATAGCAATCCCTCACTTCGTGTTGCGTATATTGATGAAGTTGAAGAAAGAGAAGGTGGAAAAGTGCAGAAAGTTTATTATTCTGTACTGATCAAAGCGGTGGACAAACGTGACCAAGTAAATGCATATTGTTGTCAGATAAGTAGTTAATTCCTAATGGCTGCCTTAGAAATAATTGATTTTGTATCTTCTCTGAAGGAAATATTTCGAATAAAACTTCCGGGTCCAGCAAAATTAGGAGAAGGGAAGCCGGAAAACCAAAACCATGCAATTATTTTTACTAGAGGGGAAGCTCTTCAGACTATTGACATGAACCAGGTAAAATATATAAAATGAAGCCTTATCAAGTTGATAGTGGATGTCAGTGTAAATTGAAGATGGTGTATTTGAAAATTTCTTATAGGATAATTACTTGGAAGAAGCTTTAAAAATGCGCAATCTTCTGGAAGAATTTAACGAGGATCATGGAGTGCGCCCGCCTACCATACTAGGTGTTCGTGAGCATATCTTTACTGGCAGGTTATGATTTTTTTTCTACCTATGCTAACACTATCAAGTTTAAATTTTATATTACTGAATTTATCACCTGTTACAGTGTCTCTTCCTTGGCTTGGTTTATGTCAAATCAAGAAACTAGCTTTGTCACTATTGGTCAAAGAGTTCTTGCAAGACCATTAAAGTAAGTTTTTGTTTGTTTTATGTTTTTTATTTCTCGGTCGTTCATGCAGTGATTGTTTATCTTATTCAGCCAGCCTTTTCAATTTAAGACTGGTTTCAGAGGCTAGCGTATTCAATTTCAAATCATAGCTGTTTTAGTTTCCCTAACTGATGATTTTTTTTACTTTTCCCCAAGTAGAATGTTCACTTACCACCCTTGCTATTTAATTTTTTCGTGACAATAATCCGTTAACCATTAGAATTTTCTTTTTTCTATCCTCTGTCATTGTCGCGGAAAAAAATTAAAATACATATAATATAATTAAAATACGTGTTTTCTATTTGATGAGCTATGATAAATATATATTTTCAATTGTAGGGTTCGATTCCACTATGGTCATCCAGATGTTTTTGATAGAATTTTCCATTTAACCCGCGGAGGAATCAGCAAGGCTTCTCGTGGCATCAATCTGAGCGAGGATATATTTGCTGGTAATATTCTTGATACATATTTTTGGCAGTGGTATTGGATAGTTATTTCTCTGCATCACGTGCTTTTTCTTATTCAGGATTCAACTCAACACTAAGACGTGGGAATATTACTCATCATGAATATATCCAAGTTGGAAAGGGTAGGGATGTCGGGCTTAATCAAATCTCTCTTTTTGAAGCAAAAGTGGCATGTGGTAATGGAGAGCAGATACTAAGCAGGGATATCTACCGGTTGGGGCATCGATTTGACTTTTTCCGCATGCTATCGTTTTATTTTACAACCGTTGGGTTTTATATCAGCTCAATGGTAATGATCACGCAAAAAATACTGTTATATTTTTTTATGGAAAAGCAATAATTGTTTTAGGAAATTTTGTTGCTAAAATTTATCTAATGGTCTATTAATATAATAATAAGAGTAATGGGTATGAAAATTATTTTTTGATCCGTTAAAATCTAGGATGACCCTCGTACTTGTGAGTTTACCAAGGCTTGTTGATTGAAGTAGCTAGGAGTTTTGTTCTTTTTGTGTAAATCTTGAGATTCAAGTCTTGGGGAAAAAAAATCCTGGGAGAACTTTAGCTCTCTCAAGTTAGTGCATCTAACTTGACTTAGATTAGTCAGGAGCTAAAGTAACTTCCAAATATTGATGGTCTCAAGTAAGAAAGATAACAAACAACACTACGAGTTGACAACTTCTTGATCGAAGCAATATAATTGTCTTGGTTACATTTCTTTCAGATTTTATCTTTTTGTTCTTAACTAGCTGTCTACATCTAGCACTAAAACTTTCTTCTGCCGTTCACAGTTAGTGGTCATGACGGTTTATGCTTTCTTATATGGCAAACTTTACCTGTCATTGAGTGGAGTTGAGGCTGCTATAGTTAAGTTTGCTAGAAGGAAAGGGGATGACCCTTTGAAGGCAGCAATGGCTTCTCAATCTCTTGTTCAAATAGGTCTTCTAATGACTCTGCCCATGATCATGGAAATTGGACTAGAGAGAGGGTTTAGAACTGCTTTAGGTGATCTCATAATAATGCAGCTGCAGCTTGCACCTGTTTTCTTCACTTTCTCACTAGGGACAAAGCTGCACTATTTTGGGCGCACTCTTCTGCATGGAGGGGCAAAGTACAGAGCAACTGGGCGTGGTTTTGTAGTTCGTCATGAGAAGTTTGCAGATAATTACAGGATGTACTCCAGGAGTCACTTTGTAAAGGGGATAGAGTTAGCTTTACTTCTCATATGTTATATGATTTATGGATCAGCAGCTCCTGACTCAACAGCATATGCACTTCTCTCATGCTCAATGTGGTTTTTGGTGTGTTCTTGGTTGTTTAGTCCTTTCCTTTTTAATCCATCGGGATTTGAGTGGCAGAAGATATATGAGGACTGGGAGGATTGGTCAAAATGGATAAGTAGTCGAGGTGGTATTGGTGTTCCTTCAACAAAGAGCTGGGAATCATGGTGGGATGAGGAACAAGAGCATCTGCAGCACACTGGAATTTGGGGGCTGATTTGGGAGATAGTTCTGTCCCTTCGATTCTTTCTATACCAGTATGGGATTGTGTATCATTTACATGTAGCCAGAGGTGACCAGAGCATCATGGTAATTATGCTTGACAAATTTAATTTCACTTCATGTTTTCATGTCAAACTAGAATCTGCATCTCAGGGTTTAACTGCTGTAACATCTATATCCATACTATACTGCAGCATTTTAAGACAGAAGTTCCTTGATTAAAGGGAATTTTATTTAAAAAATATGGGGGAGGGGGAATATTATTATTTATGTAGACGGAGGGGGAGACACTAGGCCATATATTATCCACTTGGGATTCAAACTCAGCCCCTTTAATTTACAGAGCTAGACAGGCACTATTGTGCTATCACCTACAGGATGATAAATAACTGCAATGAGACAGTATCTTGTCCTTATTAATTAACACTTTCCCTAGTAAACTAAAAAGAAATAACAGACATGGGGTGTGTGTGTGTGTGTGTGTGTATAGATAACAGCTTTCTGACATTCGTTTTCTCCAGGTTTATGGTCTGTCCTGGCTAGTCATAGTAGCTGTCATGATCATTTTGAAGGTCAGTTTTCAACGATCAAACTATTCATGAAATAAAACTTTTTTTTATATAACTTTTCGACTAATTGTTGGTGGCATGCTTGCTTCTGAAACTGCAGGTCGTGTCCATGGGTAGAAAGACTTTTAGTGCCGATTTTCAGCTCATGTTTCGTCTCCTCAAGTTGATTCTGTTTATTGGAGCTGTTGTCATTCTAATCTTGATGTTTACTCTATTTAGTTTTACATTTGGAGACATCTTTGCGAGTCTTCTAGCATTTTTACCAACAGGGTGGGCACTTGTACAGGTACTTATCTAACAGCCATTGCCTCTGTTTTGTTAGATATTTCCTTAGTATTTTAGGCCCTCTATGTTTTGCAGTCACTATCCATTGGTTGAATCATTTATCTTTGTTTGCCTAACGTTGAATAGAAAGAAGGTTCATTTATTAAAGCAATGACTAATTAACTGAAATATATTTCTCTATATGAATCTCAGTTCATGCTATTATTAGAGAAGTTTCAATAATGACATATATTTTACTGTAAATGTAAAATTGTTTGTGTCTGATCATCTGGCATTATACATGAGCAGATAGCACAAGCATGTCGGCCGGTAGTAAAAGCCATTGGAATGTGGGGTTCTGTCAAAGCTTTATCAAGAGGGTATGAATACCTTATGGGGGTGGTTATCTTTACACCAGTGGCCATATTAGCTTGGTTTCCGTTTGTTTCGGAATTTCAAACCAGACTGCTATACAATCAAGCATTCAGCAGAGGGCTTCAAATCCAGCGGATTCTCGCCGGTGGCAAGAAGAATAAATAAGACAACTGAATCATTTGCAGCAATACAGTTACGGAAAAAATATGAGATGAGTGTTCATGTATGCACAGAAATTTATAAGCAGTTATGATTCTGTGCAGACTGCGTATTGAGACTGCAGAAGAATTCTTTAATCCCATGTTGGATAGATTCTTGAATATACGATAGATGGTGAACTAGATATTATCCAGCAAACAACACATCTGTCTTTTTTAGGATAAAAAGATAGTAGCTTACGGTAGTTACAAGATTATAGGTTTGAGAGGCAGTGGCATATTTTGACCAAACAAAGAGAGGGGCGGTGGTATGATTGGTCTCAGAGTATGATACACCAGTCGTGGTTCCGGAATTGTGTCTATAAAGATGTAAACCTGTGTCAGGTGGTTCTCATCATTCTTGTTCTCTCTACTCTTAAGTAAATACCACGAGCCAAAGAATTGAATGTAAATATTTGCATAGTTTTGTGTATTAACTTCATTGATTTGCCATTAATTTTGACAAAATGGAGGGACTATTTTTAGTTTTGAATTTTACAATCAGCCAATTTCCTTTAGGCAAATGATGTTCTAATAGAGAAGGATAGAGAGAGAACAAATAATGCTAGTAAATGAGTCTCACCACATAAAAAATGAAATCACCATAAGTGTTGAAAAAGGAGAATGTCAAATATTGTATATATGGTTAGCACTTCTCTAAAGAAGTAAAAATCACAATATTATCAACTATCTAAAAGTCTAAATTACATCAGACTGACATAAAGTGTGCTCATAACTCGATATGAAAATTTTCTATATGGTAAACCCTCAAAACAAATCTCCAAAAATCATAAGGTCATTCGTTTTGAGATGAAATTTTCTACAGTATCATAAGTGATGATTGTGTGTTAACTAAAATAACAGTGGATCTGAAAAACTGAGACAATTATGAGCTTTGAGGTAGTAATTGAAAATCATGATCCATAGACATCTATATTTAATTTTATTTTTTTTAGGAAATCTTTATTTAAAATGGAAGCTGAATAGCCTCTCCAAAATTAGAATGCCGTCGTGTTGGTTATCAAAATACTTTTCCATATTAATTTTTCAAATATATGCAATCTTCACAAGATTTGTTGGTATAAAAGTATGAATATATTCATTCTTTCACGAATCATTCAAACCTTGTATGAAATGTCCCTTTTTTTCAAAGGATCATGTTGTCTAAAGTGAACAATTAAGTATAGAGGATACCATTAATTTTAGAGGGTAAATTGATTAATATAACCTGTTGATAAATAAATCAACAGTTGATATAGTATACGCATAACAAATTGTAGATGGTTAAACTATAATAGTTTTAGAAGAATGCTAGCAACACTCTCTTTTGAACACTCTCCCTAGCACTCACTCTTTTATTGGGTGAAATCAATGTATGTCCCACCACTTTATGTGGGTTCCATTTTCAAAGTGTAGGTCCTACATTGATTTCACCCAATAAAAGAGTGAGTGCTAGAGAGTGCTCAAAAGAGAGTGTTGCTAGCACTCCTCATAGTTTTAATATCGAAAGAAAAAAAAACTATCATTTTATTTTTCCTCAAAATAACACATCTTTTTAATCTCTCACTTTAATAACTGTTAGAATTAACGAGAAACACTTACTGACTCTCAAATTTCTCCTCTTCACGGGATCGATGTGCATGGGGTTCAATGTTTAAATTAAAATTTTTTCCTCACTTTGATTCGTAAATTAAAATCTTATTCCTAATTTTGTTTTAGAAGATTTTTATTGCAACAGAGTAGGTTTTACTCCCTCCGTTTCAAAATACATGTTCAATTTTTGCAATATGCACTATTGACTTGACTTACTTTGACCATACTTTTTAACTAATGTATAAATACAAATATTAACATGTAAGATGTTGTTTGATTTGTCTTGACAAATATTTTCAAAATATTAAATTTTTTATAATTTTTTACTTTAGATAATTAAAGATATTAACGGTCAAAATTATGCATTGGCATATGTGAAGTAGTTAACTTGGACATCTATTTTGAAACGGAGGGAGTATAATTTTATATTATGTTTTAGAACACCCCTAATTTTTGTATTTTTTATTTCATTGCCTCTAATAGATTCATTGTGTGATGGAAATAGTTATTGTATAATATTGGAATATCATCTGCACTGTATCTTATACTATAGGAAATAGTTAATGACATCGTCTTTTTTTTTTGTTGCTAATTTTCCTTAATTTTTCTTTCAACAATAAAGATTTCATTAGAGAATTTAAAACATTAGGGATTCCTTTAACATTAGAGAGACTTTATAACGGTGACACAAATATTTATTAATGTTACCACATGATTCCAACAATATTAGATATTCATTGGCTAAAAAATTTCGCATTATTTAATTTTCTTATTCCGGTATCAAACCATTCCAAAAAAATCTGTAGGCACATGTAGACGAGCTTTTCCCCTAAGAAAAAATATAATTTTAGTTTTGCATTGGAAATTGAAATTGAAAGAGCATCCAAGAGAGATGAAAACAAATGATAAAAAATAAATGTTGGAAACCCAAAATTTCATCCCGTATGGTATGGCATATATTTTTATATATGTACAAGCTACAACTAAGTTCAAAGATCATGAACACTTCTTGAGTGAGCATGTATAGTTATTATAGCTAGAAAGGTGCAGATACTATGTCCCTGAATGCTTCTAGTGATGCTTCTTGTGGGACTAGTTCCAATTTTTCACCCAAATCCATGTTACCGGATCCCATGCTAGAAGCAGCACTCACCACTGGCTGCAATCCCTGCCATTTAATCAATATTATTATTATTATTGGTGTCACAGTTAATTAAATTTTCGTACCGACAATCACATTATTATGTAATTAAATCCAAATATCAACATGCGCACATAAATATATTACAGGCTTTATATACATAAATATATTTTGTTATACCTTTACAAGTTGTTATTGCCTTCCCTCAAAAAAAGTTGATATTGCCGTAAAAAAAACTTGTGGTAATTTTTGTTTTATTAGATCTATCCCAACAAAGTTTAATCTCTAATCAGAAATTTTGTAAACTCAAATTTAAACTCGAAACCACAAATTAAAAGATATTATGATGAATTCAAAGGCTCTCAATTGGGTATTATTTCATTAAGGCACAAAATGAAACTCTGCCGCCGTTAGTCCAAAATAAAACTATACTGACCGACAAGACCATAATATGCATGTCCTCAAAAAATATACAATATCGTTTTTTTTACAAGAACCGATAATTGGTAGAACTCCAAATTTCGTAGAACATATATTCATTGGTGATAATCTTCCAAAATATATATCCAAAACTATTGAAATCATATATAGTAAATATATAACTACCTCGGTGAAAATTCTGGAAGCTTCTTCAAAGGTCTTTGTGTTCAATATATATATTGCTAAATTCTGCAAATATATCCATATCAACATACCATTGTTGGAAGAACCAATCCAAAAATAATGAAAAAGAAATTAACAGAAGAAATTATTCTTTTAATATATATTTTGCCTCCTAAAGAAATAGAGAAAATTATTCTACATGCTCACTTACCCTTGCAGATTGAATTTGGCCGATGTCAAGAGTCCTAGGCTCTCTTTCAATCGATGAAGTTCTTTGAATGGGTGGTAACCTGGCCATTGGTGCCTCCATTTTTTGTGTATAATTAAGTATATATAATAACTCTTTTTCGATGATGAAAAATGCAAACCTTAATGAATATAAAGAGTCTCTCACTTCACTTCACTTCACTTTTATAAATTTCTATATATCAATTCAATAGCGGAGTTGTTGCTGAATTGAAGGAAGAATGTGAATTAAATTGTGTGCTTTATATAGTTTTGAATATTTGGTGAATTGCCTATAATATGACCCTTAGGTGAAGGACCACGCAACCCGCAACGTGGTACCATAAAAGCTGGGTTACACGTGGCACAATAGGTAAGGTACAGATGGTGACATAGTAGAAAGAGAGAGAATATGTACCAAAAAAAAAAAAAAAGAAAGAGAGAGAATATAGAAAAGACTATGAAACGTGTTTTGTATGGTTTGTATGTAAATGGAAATAAAAAGAGGTAAGTGAATTATGAACGTATTTACGTGTTGGGATAATGTTGGTTGGTACGGAGGAGGAGAGAGTAACGGTGGAATAGTCAGGGCAGGCACCGCCATTGGAAAGGTCCACGTTGATCAAACTTTGGTTGTAAACGTGTACGTATGAGATATATCTCCTATCATATGCTTGATGTTGATGTATTCACCACCTTTTAAGAAAAATAATACGTAATAAAGATATTGGTATGAATATGCGATCTTCCCTGCAACTAAATAATTGTTGATGGCTCAGTTTTATGGCTTGGTATTATCATATTATTTTGGGATATATTCATCTAACTTATTGTATGTGGCTAGTAGTATCTCTAACACCATTAATACTAATTTCATGTTTGAAGCTATTTTGAATCTATTATTATTTAGAATTTTTCAAAACTTAGTTGGGGTGTAAGTGGTTCGGACAAAACCAACGAAACCGAAAGTCCAAACCGAACCAAACCGGAAAAATATATGAACTTGTTTGGTTCGGTTTGAAACCGATCCGAACCAATTGAAACCGATCTAATTTGGTTTGGTTCATGGTTTTTTATTTTGAGATCCGTGAGACCGATAAACCAATCCGATGATAACCACACTCCTTATTTTACTAATATTATCATACCTTACACAAACTTATGTTTAAACCCAAAATTAAACATAAAATACTTTTTAATCCATTCACTTTCTCTCATCATCTTCTCATCTCATCAGTTGACTATTCACCTTGGAATTGGATTGATTTAGTTTGGATGTTTTTATTTAATTTCATGGCGACTATAATTTCATGATGTTTAAATTTTAGGATGTTTTAATTTTAGTTTGCATGGATTAGTTATTTTGACTATGTTTTAATTTTAGGATGTTCTTTTGGAATTTTTGTGTTTGTTGATGAATGATGCATGTATGGATCATGAATGATTGAAATATTTGAGTTTGATGAAGTTGTTTTTCAAGAATGATGGATGAACGAATCTTGGATCATATGTATGAAATATAGAGTAAGGTTAGTTATAAAAAGTTGTTTGAAAAAATAGAGAACATGAAAAAACAAAATATGAAATACAAATCTATGAAATATTTTGTGAGAATATGATTTTTTTTTTAATTGTATTTTTAAATAAACCGATCAACCGAACCAATCCAAACCGAACCAAACCGATTAATTTCGTTCGGTTTCTTTTTTGAAAAACAGTGAAAACCGAACCAATCCAAACCAATAAAGATTTCATCGATTCAGACATTTTTTTGACTAAAAATCAATCCAAACCGAACCGTTACACCCTTACTTAGTTCAGTTGAAAGACAAACCAAAAATGTTGTTGGTTAGGACATCACTATTTTATGTTATATTTTTAGTTCATGCTTATATGTCATATTATATTGCCACTGATATTATTAATTAAATAAGTTGATTTAAAAAAAAACTAAGATATTTATACATTTTTTTACTACTACCTCCGTCCCTAATTATAAGACACTTTTGAAAAAAAAATTTGTCCCTTTTTATAAGACCCCTTTGCTATTTCCAACTACATTAATTATTTCTTTACATACATGCCCCTATTTATTATACATCTTTTTCTTCATTCAACAATAAATAACACGTTGAAAACATAAACCAACTCTCTCTCTTAAAGGATAAAATTGTAAAAGCAATATTAATTACAAACATATTTAATACAAATATCCACTATCTTAATTCCCGTTATTTTTTCAAAAGGGCCCTATAATTAGGGACGGAGGTAGTATTAGATAAATAAATAATATTATTATTAGATCAAATGTGATTGGTATAATTTATTGATGCAAAAATACAATCTTACCTCTTCTTAATTTATTAATCTTACCCCTTTGCTCTATTCTCTAATTATGATACTTAATGTCTACCAAAAATACAATCTTACCCCTTCTTAATTTTTTGACACGTCATCAAAATTATACTCCCTCCGTTCCTTTTTAAGTGTCGTTTTAGAAAATTTCCACGAAAATAGCAACAAGAATTTTTGCACGTTTTCTTCCTATTATACCCTCAATTTAATCCACCAATATATCTCTATTTTTTGGCACACACTTTATCTTTCCAGTAAATTTAATATGTTATATTTTTCTCATAACAAACATTTATTTTATTTTTTTTAAGATCGTAACAAACAGTTGTTACTTACTATCTTTTTCTCCAGCAAATTTTTTTTCACTCTCTTTCTCATAACAAACAATTGTCAATTTTCTAAATATTGTGCACATCTCTTTAATTAATTTAAGTCAATATAAAAATTACTCCAACTTCACATTAATCAAAACCTAAGAAAAAATTAACTTTCCTCCAACTCCTTTAATCAAAATTAAGGCTTCAACTATGGCTTCAACCAATGCTAGATCCACACTCGATGAAGATAACTTAGTAGAGCAGACAGAAAAGAGCAACAATGGTACTGGTACAAAACTTTAACTCTTAATGAAATCATTATTATATGTAACAAAACTTTGTTTAGATCTGAAGATAACAAGAAACAAATTTTGTTTTAAAAAAAATAACTTTGTTTAAAAAAACAAACTTTAGTTTTCCAAATATATAACATTAATTAGTTTTATTAAAAAAGATAAAAGCAACCAAACAAAGAAAAAGATTTGAGTAATTGACAAAGGGTATAATTGACAAATCATACCCTAAAAATACCAAAACGACAGTTAATTAAGAACAAAAAAATCACCATAAAACGACACTTAAAAAGGAACGGAGGGAGTATCATTTTGTGTCTTTTGCTTCAACCTCCCTCTATTTTTTCTCTTTTATAAACAAACTAAAACAAACTCACTCGATAAAACACACTAACTTAATCTTTTTTTAAATAACAAACAAACTTAATCTTTATTTTCTAATTATCTATTCTCTAATTATGAAACTTAATGTGTACCAAACATACAATCTTACCCCTTCTTAATTTTTTGAGTCATCATCAAAATTATATTCTTTTGTGCCTTTTGCTTCAACCTCCCCCTATATTTTCTCTCTTAAAATCAAATTAAAACAAACTTACTTGATAAAACACTCTAACTTAATCTTTTTTTAAAGAACAAACAAACTTAAAGACACAAAATTATATCATTTTGTGTCTTTTGCTTCAACCTCCCTCTATTTTTTCTCTTTTATAAACAAACTAAAACAAACTCACTCGATAAAACACACTAACTTAATCTTTTTTTAAATAACAAACAAACTTAGTCTTTATTTTCTAATTATCTATTCTCTAATTATGAAATTTAATGTGTACCAAACATACAATCTTACCCCTTCTTAATTTTTTGAGTCATCATCAAAATTATATTCTTTTGTGTCTTTTGCTTCAACCCCCCCCTATATTTTCTCTCTTAAAATCAAATTAAAACAAACTTACTTGATAAAACACTCAAACTTAATCTTTTTTTAAAGAACAAACAAAATTAATCTTAATCCCAATCAAAATAAATTTTTCTATAATTCAATTTCTAAATATCTAAAGAGTTAAAAACAATTTACAATCTATTATCTTTCTCAAATTATTAAATTTAATCTTTCTCTAATTATTAAAGTTGATGTAATTTTGTAACAAAAAATTTATTTTTTTATAGTTGTATCTAAACAAATTAAATTATTTAAAACATGTGATTTTAATTACAATAACCAAACAAAATAAATCGTGATTTGTTTTATAAATTCTCTTAAATAATAGATATCAAAATCACTTTTATTTTAATTTGTAACAAAACGGGTTCGAAATTGTTCTTTTTAAAGAGTATTTTTTTTTTGGTACAAAAGAGGGCCAAAGGCCCTAAAGAGGTGGTTTTTGTCATGATAAAAATATCTATAAATTTTTGAATGACGTTTTTTTATTTCGTAATAAATTTGTCATATATTTAATTTACATTTACTAAAATTAAACTATATGACGCACATGTGATTTTATCTCATCGTGTGTTTCTAATAAAAAACATTGATAAATACATTTCACTTATGAATAATATAAAAAATATAGGAGAAACATTTTATACCGATACTTAAAAAAACACGAAAAAAAAAGAGTAAATAAAAAGGAAAAAAAAGAGTAACTTTGCGAGAGTTACAAAATCTTTCTCATTTATAAATTATACACGGGGTTAGTATTTATTATGAGAAATACAACTACTTTACATAAAATTACACATATTCAAGATTACTTCTTTTGTATAAATGATTTTCATACGTTATTTGGTTTATCTTAATATCATATTTGACAGGGCCGCAAGTGCACGACTGTTTCGTTTTAGTATAAAAAGGGATGTCGTATCCACAGAGACCAATTTAACAAGTACCGAAGTTCGTTGTTACTATGTTTATCTAAGGCGAAATCAAAATATTTTGGAATTTGCGCTGAATGAAATGAGTTTTAATTAATTAATAAACGAGTAGAGGCCAAAACGACGGTTACCGTCAACTTCCGTCACTCAAGCAAATTGTTGCGCCAATTAAATGATAACGAGAGAATTAAAACTTCTTGTAGAATTTATCGAACAAGAGACAACGTTTGCTTTCGCAACACGTTGTCGGAATTTTTAGACGCGTAAAACACCTACTTTCGTAGCATATAATTACAGGCCTAAAAATTCCTTTTTCTAAATTTAATAAACTCTTAATTAAAAGAAAAGAAATGCTTTCGCTTTAACCTTTTCAATTAAAAATTTGATATTTTTCTAAGTCGGATATCGTTTTCGCTCTTTCGATGCGTAAACGATATCTCGGTATCTCTACTTTCGTAGTAGATTTTTAACAGTTACAAAACAGAATTTTTCAAAACAATTGTTTAAATTCTCGTTACACTAAAAGAGGCGCGTAATTTACATGAGTTCCGTCGGTTCGACGGAACCTCGTTTTGGACTCAAATGAGACTACTCGCACATAATTATATTAAGCATACAAACTGTTAATTGATTCATGCTAAAAAGAAATGAACTATACCTGTAAAAATCTGGCCACTTTAATTGAGTATAATTCCCTCGAACGATTCGATGCAGACCGTAAATGTAGAAACTGTGCTGCAAAACAATGGACTAAACGAATAATAACTGTAATAAGTTGGAAACTTTGTTAAAGAGACAGCCACGGCAGTAGCAATTCAAAGCGATTGGAATTGAAAGAGAAAGCCACGCAGCAACAATATTTATATATATGGAATACGGTACACAACAAACTAGCTGAATTGGAAATCAACAATAGTAATAAAAGCAGCAGCTAATGAAACTATGGGACAAGGACTAACTAGCCACGCATCAATATAGAAAATAAAGGAATGAAAATAACACTGCAATGATAACTAACAAGAATTGGAATTGATTAAAAAATTGTAAAAAGAGTTCTCAAGGTGGTGTGCAAGCGTGAATTCCAAACAAATAATTGACGCAAATTGAAATCGAAAATCAATAACAAATCTGCACATCTAATTCTTATTCGAAACTGAATTTAAAAACGAGAGAAAATCTAAATTAAGTTAAAGTGCAAAAGCTGTTTTTCTTCTTCTGAAATCGTAAAACTAAAAGCTTAAAAATTGATGCTAAAAAACGTCCCCCATTTCTGATCAGCAGAGCCTCTTTTATAGCATTGAATTTGCAACTGGATTACTCAAACTTGCTCCCCAAGATGTGGGAAAAGATTGGAATAAAAGCTGATTTCTTTTGCCCGAAACTAGGAAGTCTGGAACGTGATTTTCTTTCTTGCTGATCTCAATTGGGTGTGACATCAGCATGATGTCATTAGCTGTGGATGGGCTGACCGTAGTAGCTCAATTTTCTCTTTTCACCTCCTTTTGATTCTTTTACTTTTGACACCCTTGTCACCTGAAACACAACAAAATAATAGGCAGAAGACATGCAAAACACAATAAACGACCCCAAAATAAATAAAAATTAAACTATTTAGACAATGTATTTTGCGTGTTATCAAACTCCCCCACACTTGAACCATTGCTTGTCCTCAAGCAAAATGCAAGGGACGACAACAACATAATTCAGAAAAAAAAACAGAATGAACCAAAAATCAATTGCATTTTTTTATGTTCAAGGCTTTGTTCTCAAGATGCACTTATCACAACCTAAACACTTTTTCAAGGATCACATCAACCCTACAACAGTTTCAAGTGAGTGTGTGTGTGTGGAGTCCAGCTTTTTATTGCGCCTGTGTAAGAGGTATTATGAGGAAAACAGGTTCTAACTTCAACAGTAAAGTAACCGAGAAAAGTCCTTTCTTCATTTCGTATAAGAGAGATGAGAATTAGTTAGAATTAAACTGACAATTTAAGCACTTGGGGGCTTGCAGATTGCTTAGGGGATACCATTTTCTCATAGGAAGTCCGCGAGGGGGTATCCTTTCCTCCTAGATTCCATGATCACCCTAAGTAGTGCTGCAATTTTTAATCATCTTCACGTAGGAAGTCAGCGAGGGGGTATCCTTTCCTCCATGTGTTGATGAATTACTTCCTCTTTTGAGGGATTTATAGAACTTAAGCTCAATTTAGGGAGTCACCACCACATTTAGGAAGTCAGAGAGGGAGTGTCCTTTCCTCCACATGTTGGTGCCATTCTCCCGCCCCATTTTAATTTAACAATTTATAACAATAAAGCACATTATTTCCCACACAAACTTATACTACTTTTACTCTGAAGACTTTTAAGGGTCTAAGTTACCATTGAAGTTAGAACGTGCTCCTTAAAATACCAACCTACACAATTACTCAAAGACTGCAACTTTGTGCTTTTCTCAAAAAGAGAATTTTCACATTGAAACATGATATGAGTTTAGTGAAACTTAAAAAGGGAAAGGGTGTTTACATGCATAAAGTCATCATTGAACTCAGCCTTAAATTTATTTTTATTATTACTTTTTTTTTATTTTTGAAATTTTATTGGTTCATAAAACGGGAGAAATAGACAACAAAGCAAAAACTACACATTTTATTTTCGACTCGATAATTAAGACTTAGACTGTTAAGGTGGGAAATTCCTCCCCCACACTTAAAACTGACATTGACCTCAATGGAAATAAATAAAAACAAAAATAAAAGAAAAGGAAAGACACTACCTAGCAGATCAATCGTCGTCTGGGTCATCTGGGGGTATCCCATGATGCTGAATCATCCATATATCCTTGCAAATTTTTCTTTCTTGCCTTTTGGACATGCCACCTATCCTTGCCAACTCTGACTGATCTTTTTATTTCTTAAAAAAAAAATATAAACATAAAAATAAAGTCAATAAATAAAAACTGTGGGTTGCCTCCCACGCAGCGCTTCATTTAACGTCAGTAGCTCGACGCCTTACTCAGCTTTCAGGGTTTTGTTAAGGCGTAACGAACGCCTTTCTCAACATCCTCTCCAGAGGTGTAATGTTTTAACCTCTGGCCATTCACAGTAAATGGGCCGGTGGATTCACTCCACACTTCGACTGCACCAGACGGTATAACTTTTTTCACTTGAAATGGCCCGGACCAACGAGAACGGAGCTTCCCAGGGAATAATTTCAACCTGGAGTTAAACAGTAATACAAGCTCCCCCTCCTTAAATTCTCTCCTGATTATACGCCTATCATGCCATTTTTTTGTTCTTTCTTTGTAAATCTTGGCATTCTCGTAGGCGTCTAATCTCAGCTCTTCTAACTCATTCAACTCTAATACCCTTTTTCCCCCGGCGGCTTTGTAATCCATGTTAAGGGCTTTAATAGCCCAATAGGCTTTATGCTCAAGTTCCACCGGAAGATGGCAAGACTTCCCATAGACTAGTTTGAAAGGTGTAGTCCCAATAGGCGTCTTGTAGGCAGTTCTATAAGCCCAGAGTGCATCATCAAGCTTGGCGGCCCAATCCTTCCTAGAAGTTGAGACAGTTTTCTCAAGGATGGACTTAATTTCTCGGTTAGAGACTTCCACTTGGCCGCTTGTTTGTGGATGATACGGGGTTGCGACTCTGTGCTTCACTCCATACTTCTGAAGCAAATTTTCAAATTGCCTCGAGATGAAGTGAGATCCACCATCACTTATGACCAGCCTTGGGACTCCGAATCTAGGGAAGATTATTTTCTTAAACATTTTAATCACAACTCGTGTATCATTGGTAGGAGAGGCGATGGCCTCGATCCATTTTGACACATAGTCCACTGCGACGAGTATGTATTGGTTTCCCATGGAGGACGGGAAGGGTCCCATGAAGTCAATGCCCCACACATCGAAGATTTCGACCTCAAGGATGTTCTTAAGTGGCATCTCATGCCTTTTGGAGATGTTACCTGTGCGCTGGCACTGATCACATCTCGCAACGAACGCGTGGACATCCTTAAAGATATTAGGCCAGTAGAGTCCTGCTTGGAGGATCTTGTAGGCCGTTTTGGACGTGCTGGCGTGCCCACCATAGGGGGACGCATGACAATGGGTAAGGACACTCTCGACCTCTTCCTCTGGAATGCAACGACGGAAGATACCGTCTGCGCCTCGCTTGAAAAGGAGGGGCTCATCCCAGTAATATTGCTTTAGATCATTGAAGAACTTTTTCTTCCGTTGAAAGTCCATGTCTGGGGGTAGGACCCCAGCGGCAAGGTAGTTGACGAAGTCAGCATACCAAGGTGCCACAGTCTTTACGGACGCTATCAGCCTATCATCAGGGAAAGAGTCATCCAAAGGTAACTCCTCTCGCTTGAGGTCACTCAATCTAGACAAATGGTCTGCTACCACATTCTCTGTTCCTTTTTTATCACGAATCTCAAGATCAAACTCTTGTAGTAGCAGAATCCATCTAATCAACCTGGGCTTTGCGTCTTTCTTACTCAGCAGATACCTTATGGCGGCATGGTCAGTGTAGACAATAATTTTTGAACCTACCAAGTAAGATCGAAATTTGTCAATAGCATAGACAATGGCCAGAAGCTCTTTCTCAGTAGTAGCATAATTTATTTGAGCTTCATCTAAGGTTCTGCTGGCGTAATAGATAGCATGCATCTTTTTATCTTTTCGCTGTCCCAGGACAGCACCAACTGCATAGTCGCTTGCATCGCACATAATCTCAAAGGGAAGACTCCAATCTGGAGGTTGCATTATAGGTGCGCAGATTAGTGCTTGCTTGAGCTTGTGGAAAGACTCAAGGCATTGTTCATCAAAGATGAACTCTGCATCCTTCATGAGCAAGCCTGTAAGAGGCTTAGTTATCTTAGAGAAATCCTTAATGAAACGCCGGTAAAAACCAGCGTGACCCAGAAAGCTTCGGACTTCTTTCACTGTGGTGGGGGGCGTTAGCCTCTCAATCACTTCGATCTTTGCTCTGTCAACCTCTATTCCTCGTTCTGACACTACGTGTCCGAGGACTATGCCTTCCTTTACCATGAAATGGCATTTTTCCCAGTTCAGCACTAGGTTGACTTTTACACATCTTTCTAGAACTTTGTCCAAATTACTCAGACAACCCTCAAAGCTTGGCCCGCATACTGAAAAGTCATCCATGAAGACTTCCATAATGTCCTCTAGGAAATCTCCAAAGATTGCCATCATGCATCTCTGAAAGGTGGCAGGCGCATTGCATAGCCCAAAAGGCATTCGCCGATAGGCAAATGTTCCATAAGGGCATGTGAAGGTCGTCTTTTCTTGGTCACTCGGGTGGATAGGGATCTGAAAGAATCCCGAGTAACCATCAAGATAGCAAAAATGGGAATGCTTAGCTAGGCGCTCAAGCATTTGGTCTATGAACGGGAGGGGGAAGTGGTCTTTCCTTGTGGCCTTGTTCAATTTCCTGTAGTCTATACACATACGCCATCCAGTGGTTGTACGTGTGGCCACAGACTCTCCTTTCTCATTCTTCACCACTGTCATCCCTCCTTTCTTTGGTACTACATGAACTGGACTCACCCACTTGCTGTCAGAGATGGGGTATATCACCCCTGCATCCAGAAGCTTCAGTACTTCTTTTTTAACAACCTCACTCATGTTCGGGTTCAGCCTTCTTTGATGTTCTCTAGAGGGTATGTAGTCCTCTTCAAGTAAAATTTTATGCATACAAATTGAAGGGCTAATACCTTCGAGGTCATCAATCGAGTACCCTATAGCTTCCGGGTATTTTCTTAATACAGCAAGTAATTTCTCAGTTTCAGTCCCTCCTAAGTCGGCACTCACAATGACTGGTCGGTTAGGTCCTAGAAATTCATACCTAAGGTTTTTAGGTAACTCCTTCATTTCGACTTTTGGCTGCTCTTGAGTCGGAGCGGGAAGAAGGGTGAGGCATTCATTTTGATAAACCGGATTTACATCCAATTCTTCTTGATGGGGACTTGCCTCTTCTACCTCAGTTTCAGTCAAGGACACGTCCATTCCGTCAGTGGGAGGTGGTCCTGACGCATGCTCCTTAATGCATTCATCAATTATATCAACTAAGCAAGCCGTGTCGTTAATGGAGGGGTTTTTCATGAATTTAGACAAGATGAACTCAATCTTTTCATCCCCGACCTCAAAGGTAAGTTTTCCTTTCTTTACATCTATGATGGCACCAGCCGTAGCTAGGAAAGGTCTACCTAAGAGGATTGGGATAGACGAGTCTTCAGTGATGTCCATTACCACAAAGTCGGTGGGAATGTACAACTGGCCGATTCTCAACGGTACATCTTCCAGTATTCCTACCGGGTACTTAATAGATCGATCAGCCAGTTGTAGAGACATCCTGGTCGGTTTTAGCTCTCCAAGGTTGAGTCTCTCGCAGATGGAAAGGGGCATAAGACTCACACTAGCACCCAAATCACAGAGCGCTTTATCGATGACGTAGTTGCCAATAACACAAGGAATTGAAAAACTCCCTGGATCTTTTAATTTGGGTGGCATCTTATTCTGGATGATAGCGCTACACTCTTCGGTGAGTGCTACTGTATCATCGTCATCAATTTTTCTCTTATTTGTCAAAATTTCTTTTAGAAACTTAGCATAAGACGGCATTTGAGTAATTGCCTCTGTGAAAGGGATATTTACTTGGAGCTTCTTCAAGAGCTCCATGAATTTCTTAAACTGACCCTCACTTTTTGACTTAGCAAGTCTCTGAGGGAATGGGATCGGAGGTTTGTAGGGGGGTGGAGGTACATAGGGTTTCTCTTTTTCTTCCTCCACTCCCTCATTTCTCTCTAAGATTTTCTCACTTTCAGTAGGCACCGACTCCTTCACAGCGTCTTCCCTCTCACTAGGGTTCCCTAAATCTTTTCCACTACGCAAGGTAACAGCATTTAGCTCCCCTTTTGGGTTTGGTTGAGGTTGCGCAGGGAAAGTTCCTGAAGGTGCAGCTACTCGTTGTTGGGCCACTTGTGCAATTTGCGTTTCTAGCATTTTGTTATGGGTGGCCAACGTGTCAACCTTAGATGCAAGCTGCTTAATCATCTCATTCGTGTGAATGTTTTGATTCAGGAACTCCTTGTTCTGTTGGGACTGTGCCATGACAAAATTTTCCATCATTAGTTCTAGGTTAGACTTTTGAGGAGCAACAAGGGCTCCTCTTTGACCTTGGAAACCAGGGGGTGCAATGGGTGCAGGATTCTGCGCATAGGTGGGACTGTTATTTTTATATGGGAAATTAGAATTTCTTTGCCCGTATGGGTTCCCATGCGCGTAGTTTGCTTGGTCCGTACCGACTAACAGATGACACTCAGTAGGGGTGTGTCCAGGCGTCCCGCAAATATCACAGTTAGGGGCCACAGCGGCCACGGGGGCAGGCGGAGTGATGGTTAGACTATCTATCTTTTTATATAGCGCATCAACTTTAGCGCTCAGATGATCAAAACTGCTAACCTCGTACATCCCTGCCTTGGGCTGGCCTTTTTCAGCTAGAGCGCGTTCGCTCCCCCATTGGTAATGATTCTGGGCCATATCCTCGACCAGGCCCCAAGCCTCAGCAAACGGCTTGTTCATTAGAGCTCCTCCCGCAGCGGCATCGATAGTCATCCTTGTGTTATACAGGAGACCATTGTAAAAGGTATGGATGATCAGCCACTTTTCCAACCCATGATGCGGGCAAGCTCTCAAAAGATCCTTGTATCTCTCCCACGCTTCAAAGAGCGATTCTCCGTCTTTCTGCCTAAAGCAAGTAATTAGGTTCCTCAATTGTGCCGTTTTGCTCGGCGGGAAATACCTAGCGAGGAACGCCTTTTTTAATTCATTCCATGTCGTTATGGAATTTGACGGCAGGGAATTAAGCCATGCACTGGCTCTGTCCCTGAGGGAGAAAGGGAATAAACGTAAACGAATGGCTTCAGGGTCGACGCCATTCACTTTCAGCGTCTCAGCGAACCGCACAAAGGTAGCAAGGTGCAAGTTCGGGTCCTCCGTTGGGTTTCCGGAGAACTGATTTTGCTGAATTATCTGCACTAAAGAGGGTTTGAGCTCGAAGTTATTCGCCGCAATGGCAGGGCGAACAATGCTCGTATGAGGCTCTTCCTCAGAGGGCACAGCGAAATCCTTCAGTGGCCGGTTATCGTTGTTGTTGTCGCCCATTTCTGATTGAGTCTCAGATTGCGACGGGGTATCGAATAACAATCGGCGCCTAGCTCGAAAGTAGCGCTCAATTTCGTCAACGTAGCTGACTAGATTTCCAGCACTTCGGGTTTTTCGCATGCAAGTTTTTTTTGTTTTTTTTTTAAATAAAATAAAAGGCCTTAATCTAAACGGTGTAACAACGGAGTGCGATATTGCCAAAAATTGGTCCCCGGCAACGGCGCCAAAAACTTGACAGGGCCGCAAGTGCACGACTGTTTCGTTTTAGTATAAAAAGGGATGTCGTATCCACAGAGACCAATTTAACAAGTACCGAAGTTCGTTGTTACTATGTTTATCTAAGGCGAAATCAAAATATTTTGGAATTTGCGCTGAATGAAATGAGTTTTAATTAATTAATAAACGAGTAGAGGCCAAAACGACGGTTACCGTCAACTTCCGTCACTCAAGCAAATTGTTGCGCCAATTAAATGGTAACGAGAGAATTAAAACTTCTTGTAGAATTTATCGAACAAGAGACAACGTTTGCTTTCGCAACACGTTGTCGGAATTTTTAGACGCGTAAAACACCTACTTTCGTAGCATATAATTACAGGCCTAAAAATTCCTTTTTCTAAATTTAATAAACTCTTAATTAAAAGAAAAGAAATGCTTTCGCTTTAACCTTTTCAATTAAAAATTTGATATTTTTCTAAGTCGGATATCGTTTTCGCTCTTTCGATGCGTAAACGATATCTCGGTATCTCTACTTTCGTAGTAGATTTTTAACAGTTACAAAACAGAATTTTTCAAAACAATTGTTTAAATTCTCGTTACACTAAAAGAGGCGCGTAATTTACATGAGTTCCGTCGGTTCGACGGAACCTCGTTTTGGACTCAAATGAGACTACTCGCACATAATTATATTAAGCATACAAACTGTTAATTGATTCATGCTAAAAAGAAATGAACTATACCTGTAAAAATCTGGCCACTTTAATTGAGTATAATTCCCTCGAACGATTCGATGCAGACCGTAAATGTAGAAACTGTGCTGCAAAACAATGGACTAAACGAATAATAACTGTAATAAGTTGGAAACTTTGTTAAAGAGACAGCCACGGCAGTAGCAATTCAAAGCGATTGGAATTGAAAGAGAAAGCCACGCAGCAACAATATTTATATATATGGAATACGGTACACAACAAACTAGCTGAATTGGAAATCAACAATAGTAATAAAAGCAGCAGCTAATGAAACTATGGGACAAGGACTAACTAGCCACGCATCAATATAGAAAATAAAGGAATGAAAATAACACTGCAATGATAACTAACAAGAATTGGAATTGATTAAAAAATTGTAAAAAGAGTTCTCAAGGTGGTGTGCAAGCGTGAATTCCAAACAAATAATTGACGCAAATTGAAATCGAAAATCAATAACAAATCTGCACATCTAATTCTTATTCGAAACTGAATTTAAAAACGAGAGAAAATCTAAATTAAGTTAAAGTGCAAAAGCTGTTTTTCTTCTTCTGAAATCGTAAAACTAAAAGCTTAAAAATTGATGCTAAAAAACGTCCCCCATTTCTGATCAGCAGAGCCTCTTTTATAGCATTGAATTTGCAACTGGATTACTCAAACTTGCTCCCCAAGATGTGGGAAAAGATTGGAATAAAAGCTGATTTCTTTTGCCCGAAACTAGGAAGTCTGGAACGTGATTTTCTTTCTTGCTGATCTCAATTGGGTGTGACATCAGCATGATGTCATTAGCTGTGGATGGGCTGACCGTAGTAGCTCAATTTTCTCTTTTCACCTCCTTTTGATTCTTTTACTTTTGACACCCTTGTCACCTGAAACACAACAAAATAATAGGCAGAAGACATGCAAAACACAATAAACGACCCCAAAATAAATAAAAATTAAACTATTTAGACAATGTATTTTGCGTGTTATCAATATTCTAAAATTATTATTTTTAATCGTTATTCATTATTAATCATTATATCCTTTCAAAGAATGACTATATAAAAAAACTTACTCTCTAATTAATTAGACACTAACTAATATTGTTGTAAAAATCATACATGAGACAGCAATCAGTCACATATTAATTAGTTAAATTGATATTTTTTTATGTATTGTATCTAGGCATAACCCATACCCGCGAGTACCCACCCGAACCGAACTCAATTTGATGGATTTTTTCCCGCTTTGACTTGGTTTGGGTTTTCCTCGATTTCAAAACACGGGTGCGGGATGAGTAACGGGGAAATAGGTATACCCACCCTAAACCCATACTCAAACTCGTCCTGAATGTAGAAAATCATTTTATTGACCCCTTTTATATAAAAAGAAACTCAAACCATAAATCATTGCAGTCACACAATAGAGTCTCAGTCTATCAAATGATACTAACTTCTCAGAGTTCTCTCTATTCTCCATCACCATAGCCATGATCTATCGTCGTCATTTCTTTGCAGGATAATGCATTGCACATTGCGTCTGAGGCAGAAAAATACTTCTATTTTATTAAAAAAAAAAATTATCCATTGCGGGGATGGGGTTGGGTTACCCGAACCCGTCGGACACAAGGATGAGATTTGATTTCTTATCCCCGTTGGGTATGGACAGGACAGCGGGTAAGTATATGGCAGTAGGGTATGTGGACGGGGAAGGTAAAACCTATCCCCACCCGGCCCATTGTCATGCCTAATTGTATCTTCTAAATAATAGTGGGAGTGATTATAATATACTAATTAATTATAATTTGATATAAGAATCTTGCACGTACCCTTTATAGGTTTGGCTATCACATTGAATTTACAAAGTTTAATGGGTTAAATGTGTTTTTGATCCATATTTTTTTTGTAAGTGTTTTAGTCCCTCTAAAAAATTTCTTCAACTTTTAGTCCTTATTTTTTGTCCCTCCTTTAAAGTAAACTCATAATTTATATTTTTGAATAAAGTTTTGCAGAAAAATTTATAATATTACAAGGATCTCTCCCAAAAAAAAAATAATATAATTTTTTAACAAAATATGAATTAAATATAATTTTTTATATTTTTGGCGGTAAAAAATTCATATTTAATTTATGTTTTGTTAAAAAAATTCTAAGTTTTTTTTAGTGATTTTTACAATATTCTGCACAATTTCATTAAAAAATGCAAAAACAAAAAAAAAACAGTGATTGAAAATCTTATAAGAACTAAAAGTTGAAGGAAAATTTTAGAGAGACTAAAACACAAAAATTGTATATTTATAGGGACAAAAAACATATTTAACCCAAGTTTAAATATTGGTTTAGCTATCTTTTGAATTTACAAAGTTAAAATATGCCTGCATTAACTGTCCAACTTTTACCTGAATTTAAATAAGGAAAAACACGGTTAATTTATCAACAAAATATTTATTTTGGTATTTCCTAGAAATAAAAATGACATCATTTCAAGATACCAAAAAAATATTAAGATAAAAAAATTGTCCAAACAAGGTTCTAAAGGGACAACACGCCCCAATAGTAATAGTGATTATAAATCATTGATTTTGATAATGTTAACGTGAACCACCAAGAGCGTGTTTATTCACAATTTTCTCAGACAATTATCAAAGGCAAAATAACACAAGTCTAAAGTCACAATAATACTTCAGTTATTATTTTATTAGGTACTAAGAATATATAAAGTCAACCCAATTCAAACAATGAGTCTTTCTCCAAAAGAGCCAACGACTGAATCACCTCCAAGCCAGCACAACAGCAATAGTGCTCTTCGAAAATATCACGCGGAAAGACCCATAAATTTATTTATTTCGACTCCAACTTTCAGGTTGGGTCTGCCAGAACGTATCAGAGTCTAGATCAATCAACTCCATGAAATCGAAGTCGTCATGCCCCCCAACATTATCCGTAGAAGCCAGCCCGTGTGTGCTAAAGTCTGCATTCTGGCCAACAGATCCCAAATCAGACGAGCAATCCACGTCTTCCAAGCCATCAAAAAAGTCGGTTAAGAGTGCACCTTCAGCAATGTTTTCCTGACACCAATAATAATGTCAACACTCAGTTATCCTTCAAGAAATCAAGGACTATATACATCGCTATGATTTAGTAAAATGGCATTAACATTATGAGGAGACAATGCAAACTGCAGGGAATAGATAAAACAAGTCTACAAATACTAAAACCAGACATAATAAAGAAACATCACACTGTTTCCAGAAAAACACAAGTAGAAAGAAGAAAAAAACAGATTAGCATACCTCAGGCAATACGCTGTTGTCTTCGAAAATATCAAGCATTGCTAGAATATCATCATCATCATTAACAGTTTGATTGTCTGGATATGAATCATTTGCAGGGTCGGGCGCAGGCAATACGCTGTTGTCTTTGAAAATATCAAGCATTGCTAGAATATCATCATCATCATCGTCGTTAACAGCTTGATTGTCTGGATATGAATCATTTGCAGGGTCGGGCAAAGGCATCAATCCTATTTGACATGAACTCGCAAGGTCAGGGGACGGCATAAATTCTGTTTGACATGAATTTGCAGGGTCGGAAGCAGGCATAAATCCTGTTTGACAAGAATTCACAGGGTCTGGATAAGGCATAAATCCTGTTTGACAAGAATTTGAAGGGTCTGGAGAAGGCGTCAATCCTGTTTGACATGAATTTACTGGGTCAGGAGACGGCATAAATCCTCCTGTTTGACAAGGATTCACAGGGTCTGGATAAGGCATAAATCCTGTTTGACATGGATTTGCAGGGTCAGGAGAAGGTGTCAATCCTGTTTGACATGAATTTGTTGGGTCCAGAGAAGGCGCCAATTCTGATTGACACGGTATGGATATCGAACCAATATATCCACTAGTTTGGAGATTCTGATCATTTAGAACAGAACTATTAGATGTCACAGGCAAACTGGGAACTAGTGCAGCAGATTCAGCAAAAGGTATTCCTACTTCATCATCACTCCAGTCTTCCTCATTAAATGGTCTCCCATATTGTGCACCATTCCTAGGACCAGGACCTTCTTTTTGAAATACCTTACAGATTACGTAGGAATCCTGTCATACCAAGAGAACTTGTTAAAAACATATTCACAACGAGAATAGGATGGAAAAAACTATCAAATAATTAAAAGAAAGCAAGGGATACTAACTTTGTCGTGTTAAAACAGCAAATCTCATTTTGAGTGTTAGTCAAACAAAACATGCAATAGCATAATTCTATTTCAAGAATTCAACTATTCAAAAGTAAAAAATGCACTTTATAAGGTAATGTAAAACCAGTGATTAGAAACAACCAATGAAATAACATAATTCTATTTCAAGGATTATCCTGCATGCAAAACTATTATGAACTACACTGTAATCAATTATTAGAAGTTAGAACTCCACATTTCACCCTTCGAAGGATAACCCTAACCCTAGCATTTAAAGTAGTTGTGTCCTTTAATGGCATTAGTGACACAATAGGTGGAGACATGAATACAAATGTAAATTTGTGCATCAAAAGCATATTCCGGTCTTATCTGTTACATTGGAAAGGAATATATGCCAATGGTATCAAGACTGCGAGTAAAAGGTATCTTATATGCATTCGCAGTCAAAGGCACAACTACGAATCTGCCACGTATTCACCAGTTCAATATGTGGCAACCAATACACATATATCTCCATATAAAGCTCATACAAAACAACTAAGAAAGAAATGACTACCTGAACAATTCCTTTGTCAGCCAAGTCCTTATCTTCAAGCCTATACTCATGCATAACCCAATCGGTTCGATCACCACGAGGTGATTTTCCAGTGTGAAATATTAGGGTTTTAATCATCCCCACCGTTTGATTATTCTGTTGAACAGCTCGATCCTGACCAGTAGCTTTCCAAAACCCAATTTCCGTAGCTCGTTTCATCCTTGGCCCACTTCGATACTTCTTCTCAATAGGACAGAAAAAGTACCACTCCAAATCCCCGTTTTGGAGATAAGATAATTCTGAAAAACAAATAAACAAAACAGAAACTTAATCAAAACAAACACATGAATACACCTGAAAAAACACCATACTAAATTGGTGAAAAAAACTACCTGGGAGATCCCAAGGAGCGTATTTGTATATATCAAGTTCAGCAATGACATCGTTATGAAACTTTTTTCCCAACACTTTCCTCTTAAGAAAGTATTTAATCAATTCAACTCCCGTTGGAGAGAATCGAAATCCAGGTACCAATTTAGGTATAGCCATCAAATCAAATTCAATAACAAAATCACACAATTCAACAATTATTCAATCAAATCACAACTGAGGTTGTTTGTTGTCGTAGCGAACAAACAACCTCAATCCTCGTATCTCAGAAAACGATTAATATAATAACTTCAGAAAGAGTGAATCAAGTGAGTTACTATAAGAGCGAAGAATGAAATAAAAAAGAGAGATTTTGAAGAGAGAAAAACGAAAACCCTAAAATTGAAAATTGATCAAGTCCAATGACGAAAGACGATTTTGAAAGAACACCAAAGTCTGCCAAGGTTCATAAAGCAAGAACGGTGGCGAACGGAAGAAAACGATGATGCACTTTTGAGAAGGTATAGAGTCATCGGCAAACCCTAAATCGGAGATCGAATGATTTCAATCGAAGACAGCGAAAACATAAATCGGAAATCGTTTCTAAGAATGTAAAGAGTGAAGGAAGGAGTGTGGGTTTCTCACTTATATAGGGTTTTAGTTTATATTTTAATTTTTTTATTGTTTTTTTATTTTATTATACGAGTAAATTACGAATAATAATTTTTAAAAAGTTTTGATTTTGATTAAAATGTTTTGATTTTGATTCAAATCATAGATATAATTATTTTGCACTTTTATATTCTAACAATATTTTTTTTTTCTTTTTGGTAAATCAATAGCAAAATGACATCAAAAAGAATAAAGGATCAATCCAACTAAGTTGATACCCTACTCTAATCTTTCGTCAATTGTTCTTGTATATTATTGTAAAAGGGGGGGAATTGCATAAAAACAGGGGACATAAAACCTGACCCAGTTAATCCATGGGAACCAACCCTAACAGGTAATGCATAAAAAAGATCACCACAATGGTCTATAATTTAGCGAATGAACCGACCATCAACACAAAAACGGATCACGTGCTATCAACTCCCTGCAACAACGACATGAAGCATTAGCGACTTATTCAAGTCCACGCAATCCCGTGTCAAACAAAAGGATGACTAGGATACGAAACCCAAAACAAACAATATCCAGAATAGAGGAATGAGTGGGTGTTTGGAGCATCTAAACAAGCGTATGAGTCGTCTGTCAACGCAAAAACGATTCAAGTTCCATAAACTCCCTGCAAAGCAACATCAAGCCTTAACCGCCCTTTCGAGCACACCATGCATTGTCGAATCGAAGCATTCCAACAAATCTCTAGTTATCGTCCTTCAAAAAAAAAATCTCTAGTTACCAAGACAGTCCGTCGGAGAATCATTCCAATGAATTCGAGCAGAACAACAATCAATCATGTTTCAACATAAATCCAAAAGGATTGGCATACCCAAATCTGAATGGAACCCGTATCAAAAACACGCCCATCCACCCAGAAGAACCTAGACCAGCCGCTGCCGCGTGGAACCACCCAAACGTGAACCACGAGCATAGGTGGCGTCGGTTAATGCTTGTCTTTTTTGTGAATGCTTATATTGTTGGTGAATGACACCAACAATATAACAAACAAATATTTCTAAAAAAAATAATATAACAAATATAATATATATTCTTATCTTTTGTAATCTTGAATGACAACAAAAATCTAACATTTTTATATGCAAATTTGTTTGGGTGGGTATAATTGAAATTGAAAAAGACAACTCAAAACAACATCTTCTATTTATCTATAGTATAGATTAAGGACAATAAAGTTTGAGCTTATGAAAATAATTTATAATAGTTTACGAAATCAACGAATGGCTCATTTATAAGTTGTTTTTAGCTTATGAAAACAATATATATATATATATATATATATATATATATATAAATAATTGATTTAACTTTATTTTATTTTTTATTACATAAATAATTTTATAGATAAGTACCTATATGATAAGTGTTTATATTACTTATGCTTAATTAAATTGGTTATTCAACTAGGGGTTAATTATATTTTTGGTCCCTACAAAATTGCAACCTTGTAAGTTTAGTCCTTACTTAATTTTAATAGCATTTTTAATCCCTACAAAAAAAAATTTACTTATAATTTTAGTCCCTGCTAAAATAAATTTTGTTTAATTATCCTTAAACTCTTAAATTTTTTAACGATTCTTTTTATACAAGTTTAGAACACTATGAACGGTTCATTTACTAAAATCTATAATTTTTTAACATGAAATAAATTAAATATGAATTTTTTAAAACGAAAAAAGTTTAAGATATAAGTAACAAAAATATGGACGTAGAAATCAAATTTTTGCGATATTTTTTCGGAGGACCTTTTAATAACGTTCTTAACACGCCTGTAAAAAATTGTTGAAAAACTTAAGAGTTTAAGCATAAATTAAACAAATTTGGATTGAGTAAGGACTAATATTGAGTGCAGAAATTTTTTGTAGGGATTAAAAATGCTATTAAAATTAAGTAAGGACTAAACTTACAAGGTCGTCATTTTGTAGGGACCAAAAACATAATTAACCCTTCAACTAGATCCCTGGTGTATGTAGCTAACCAAAACGACTCTGGAAGTTACACCCTTCATAGTAGAGAAAGGGATAAAAAACTAGAATGTTTTTAATCAAAGTTTTAGATCAAATATATTTGATGTTTGTAATTCACTTTGCTTATATTTTGTTATAGAGATATATGATTGTAAAGGAACAACCCAACAATATAACACGAGCAACATCATGATGATATTTGCAATATTCATTAAGGATACAAATCGATAAATTTATTTACAAGAGCATTGCCTAACATTGATGGACCCAGAACCCTGATGTCGATCATCCATATATTCACATATTTGAAACGTTAGTAGTCGCTCAGTCAAGATCGAACGGTTAAGATTCAAGCTCGTTGTATTTTAATAAAAAAAAATTAAACCATATAATTTTGAACGAACAGATTCCGCACACTGAAGGTGAACATTTCTACCGACTGTGATTCAAATTTTGGTTCACAATTTCATGGGAGTCTTGCCTAACCTCTTCTACTAAACTGGACGTTGTAGGTTCTTCACTAACTTATTACTCTAAATTTTCTTAGCAGATTTTCTTAATGTATGATCATCCAAGGAAAAGTTTTTTTTTTAGGAAGGAAAAGTGTTGAATGTTCTTATTTTAAAGGGATGAAAAGTGTTAAATGCAACTTTAGTGAATGACATATCTTGTTATATCCTTAACAAAAGCATAACCCATATATTTAAGTTTAAAACTTCACCCAACATTTGTAGATCTTATAGTTGGTAATTTAAGTGTTTAGAACTGTATATATTATTTATTGTAAAAAAAAAGAACATTTATTTTTTACTTAGGTCAGAACTATTTATATTGGTAATATAGAAAATTTTATAAAATAATTCTACAAGAATATAGTTTTTGTATAAGATAAACTAAATTATAACCCTTTTTTCTCTGTAAAAAACCAGTATTTTATCTCTCAAAGATTGCATTAGAATGAACGCTTTTTATTTCAATCAATTTCATTCTTTTTAGTGGGTGTTTGGCTGCACGGTTAAAAAGCCAAAAACAGTTCACTGAAAGCGATTTTGGGTTGTTTGGTTCTCTCCCAACTTGATGATGGTATCGGTTCCCTGCTCAAAATCAATTCTAGGTGAAGCTGCTATTCCTATAGCTTCTGAAAATCGTTTCTTCAACTGCAGGTTTGCCTTTAATTTTGCCTTAATACGCTTTTTCACTTGGGTCCAATTATAAACGAAATTTTGCCTCATGTTTGCCTTGAAAGTCATTTTGAAATGGAAGGGGAGAGGGCTGCATTTGCATTCCGAAGTTCATTCAAGCTTGAGTTTCTAAACTTCAAGAATACTTTTCTCCCAATGTCAAGTTTGACTTGGCTCAACTTCAATGCACATAACTATCAATTCACAGGAAAAGTAAAACTGTGATCCAGAAACAATGTCATCAAACCTTACCAATTTTACATTACAGATATGAAGGTGAAACAAATTTCACCAAGAAAATGTCAATTACACAGGTTACAATTAAACATCATTGAAGAATTTTGGTCACAATTCTCCAAGTATTGAAGAATCAACTCTGGGAAGATAGCCACCATTGAACAGCTGAGATCAAGAATAAATTACAGCGAGAGCAGTTGGCCAACACCGATGGTCTGCCCATGATCCGCTTCATATGGTCTTTCAAATTGTACAAGGTCAGTATCTGTTCAACACTTTCAGCACACCACAAGACTGTAGATGAATCAGTCGGTTTACCCAGAGCCCATCTCGACATCCAATTCAAATTTGATCCGTCACACTAAAAATCACTGTACACTGCATTATCAGTATTTAGGAGGCTAATGCAACTTCTCCAAGCAGCAGAGCTCCATTAACATGGAACGAAGGGGAAAATAAAAAAGATCAGGCTTCTGTATATTTAAACCTGGTTTTTGACAAGTTGGAATCTTCTTTGTACCAGGAGAAAATGAGGCAGCATCCCACCACCTATTAATCCTTCCCTCCCTCAAAAACATAAGTCATTTAATAACGAACCAACCACTCCCACTAGTGACCTCTAAATGTAATGCTAACTGACGAGCGTTCACCGTGCAAGCTTTGACCAAAATGGAACAACCAATATATCAACAATGTCAAATTATCTCACAATATTCCATTCAAAACCCTCTGATAATAATCATACTGCCGTGTTCTCCAAGCATCAAGGCTACTGCTAATAAGAGAAAGAACCAAGGAGACACATTGCTGCCAAAAAAAATACAATACAACACCATCAAAATCCCATCCAAAACATCTTGCAGTTAAGAAGACAAACAACAGTAATATTGGAACCTCTTCTGTTAAACTGAGATGGAATCGCTTTCGTAAGTTCTGTATCGTACGTATACCACCTTTAAAGCAGGGAAAACCCGAATCCTGATACCAACATAACCATAAAAAGAAAAGGTTCAGCAAAATCCAATAATATATGTACAGGCATTAATGAAGAATTTCGAAAGAAAAAATAAGTGAAACATCGTATGCTTTTGCTAGTTTAAGGGGGGGTTTTGAAATAATGTAAATTGGGTAGTTATGGTCATACAATATAAATGTAGTAAACATGGTAACATAAATCTTTGTATTCAATGTGTGTGTGTGTGTGTGTGTGTGTGTGTGCGCGTGTGCGTGTGCGTGTGAGTGAGCTCCATTATTTAAGACCGATTCACTCATATGCTCTTTTTTGCACTTCTCAACCAAAATTATGTTAGCCAGAGTCTCTTTGCACAAGATGTGGACATCCAATAGCACGAAAATATTACAAAGCACAATGCAGGAAGGACAGCATGGTGGATGTAAAAACAATGGGATATTTCATATTTTCAGTCAGTAAACAGTTCACCAGGTTGCTTGTGAAAAGCGTAATCTTGGCTATCCATCTTACTGTTCTAAGAAGCTGGAAGTACAGATTATGATGAGACAAAGAACATGGGCAGACGACATATTAGATGACCATAGAACTACATAAAGCTGACATTTATATTACCTGCAACATCTCAACAAGAAGAATAATACGCTCAGCATGCTTGCGACAAGTGAGGAAGCCTTGAATGCATAAAACCTGGATTACATGGACAAAGCAACGTGACAACTTTAGAGCTGAGAATAGCATGTCATATGCAATCACTTAGAGAAAGATCAGAAAGTTTTTATCAGCACCTTAAAATAATCAAAGAACTCGCTTGGCACACCCTCAGCGTCAGAATCCATAACCTAGCATAATCACATTATTGTTACCATCATATTGACACTTGAAACAGGGTGTATAATAAAATAATAGGTAAAAAATATGGTTTACCTCAAGAAGCTCACGTGTTAATTTAAAAGGTGCACTTTCAAAATTAACCCCACCAGGTGAATTGGATAGCATGAAGCCAAAATCAATATGTATGATATGACCTTCTTCGTCCAATAGGAGGTTCCCGTTATGCCTATCTTTCACCTTGTTAACAAGACAGGAAAAAGAGTCGGAAGAATGCAAAGCATTCAATAATAATAAACAGCACAGTGATATCATTCAAAATGTTACTTGAGTAAAGCACCAATTAATAAAGTTCCTCACCTGCAGAAAGTAGCACACCAGGGAATATCCTGCCATACTCTCGACAAAGTTCCTCTGAGACAAAGAAAGTATCCAAATTATGAAAGTAAAGCAGAAATACAGAATATACAAATGGGAAAGGGGGGGCAACATAAAAAGCAAAACATAATATATACTCGCAGAACGAATGCCCAATCCAGAAATCATTACAAAGTATAAGATGAAGAAGTTTAGTCTATAAATAGATTAATGTATCTGCATCTCTAAATTACCTGGGCAAGTTTAAAACTTGGAGAATTTTCTTCATATTTAGCATCAAAGAATTCACGTAAACTTGAGATGTTGGGATATCTACTTTTGATTGAGTGTAGAGAAGCCTAGAAAACATTAATGTTTTTATTAACATAGGAAAAATCTTTGACATTTCAATAGATTTGAAATGTGTGAGCACAGAACTACCGTATCTGGAATTGTTTCAATGAGAGCGGTATAAGAAGAAGTACACAAAACTTCATAAGGGCGCAGCCAAAGCGGTAGACCAGCTTCTTGGAAAATATCTAGCATAAAAAGATTCAAAACCCAGTGATTTTAAGCAAAGCGTATTGAAGCAGAGACTTTTGCATACTGGTTTATATGTGCATCAGAACATAATAAAAAGATACCCAAACCGAATATATTAACATCAACAACTTTGGTGCATTCGGTAAAACTTGTTTACTAGACAATTGCATTCATGCTTCAGTACATATTTCCACTTTAATTTGAAACTATTGCATTGAAAACTGCAACCAAGTATATAAATCCACATTCCACAATGAAAATTAAACTGAGATATTAGACATGCATTCTTAGAGTGTTGGCATAATAAAAATGATCCAATCTTTCCTTTATCATTGTCGACATAAGACAAATTCACAGGATTGGAAATGACAACAGCCCAGAAGTAAAGTGGACCCAATACCATAATCTTGTGGGAGAACTCGTTTACCTAGCCCATGTTAGGTCGGACATCACACATGTAGTAAGTATAGTAAATCAATTTATGCATGACCAACAGGAGTGGCATTTACAAACAGTGAATAGAATTCTTCAGTATTGAAGGGAGGTCCAGGAAGATGACTGTTATTCGAAGAAGAAACGAAAATTGCACATGGAAGTATATACAGATACAAACTATGCATGATACATTGCAGATAGGAGGTCCACCTAGAGTCTTACATGTTCTGGGAGGAATAAAATCAAATAACAGGGAAATCAACCATATGGGAGCTTTCTAATGAAAATTGCTGTTCACACATTTAAGAAGGCTGGGACACACATGTAAAATACGTTTTTGCCCCCTCGGCAGTTAACTGCCGAGGATTTCAAAAACCGGCTGCAGTTAACTGCCGAGGAAAACCTCGGCAGTTAACTACCGAGGAAAAGCAAATTTCATTCTTCCCAGGAGCAGCACCCCATCCAGAATTTTCATTTCCGGACCCACCATTGCTGGCAGTTGTGGCTCCCCAACCAGCTTCAGTTGTATTGCTTTCTTTGTTTGAGCTATTTCCACCCCAACTTTTACCACCAGTCGCTCCCCATCCACTCTCGCCACCAGAGGGAGTTTCATTCTTCCCATGAGAAGCACTCCATCCAGCTTTTTCATTTTCAGGTGCATCATTATTGGCAGCTGTGGAGGAAGGTTGGTGAAAGAGTCCATGTGTGAAAAAGCCTCATACACTGTTGAGACACTTAGATTCCAATTCTTCTCTTCTTCTTCAATTATTCTGGTCCTAATTTACCCAAGGTTTTGCAACGGTAGTTTGATCCACATAACAAATTTCAATTGCCTTTTTTTGTTTGATGAATTTGGGAACTACCCACAAAGAAAAAATATTAATTTTGATGGGAAAAGGAAATTTGGGTGAAGATAAAAAATTGTTTGATTGTTCAGGAACAAGAAGTGATTGGGAAAAGGAAATTTGGGTAAAGATAAAAAATTGTTCATGAACACAGTGATTGGGAAAAGAAATTTTGATGGGAAAAATTGTTTGGGTGAATACAGGAACACGAAGTGATTCCTCGGCACTTAAGTGCCGATGGTTTTTTTTCCCTTTTCCCTCGGCAGTTAACTGCCGAAGTTTTCAATTTTCCTCGGTAGTTAACTGCCGAAGTTTTCCTCGGTAGTTAACTGCAGCCGGTTTCATAATTCGGCAGTTAACTGCCGAGGGGGCAAAAACGTATTTTACATGTGTGTCCCAGCCTTCTCAAATGTGTGAGTAGCAATTTTCCTTTCTAATTGGAAGAAACTTTTTTCCAATAAAAGGAACATCAATGTAAGGAAAATGATTAATTTCTGCACATGAAGAAAGAAAACAAAAGATTTGACAGACCACCTACCATAGAAGTGAGAAATAAGTTGAACAGCCAGATGCTCCTGCCTGCAATCATCTCCACTCTTTACAATAATCTATATAAAAAAAGGGAAAAATGCACCAACATGCTCAAAAGAATTGTCATATAAAGTAATGAGGCACGCATTTGAAAAAGAAACAACAAATAGCCTATATAGAACTAAAGCCAACCATTCTATACAGAGTCATGCCAATAATCACAAAAAGAAACATGATAGTTGTAGCTTTTGACACAAGAAATTGTTGCTTAAATTCAATATGTGAATTCTTTATTGACATGTGAAATTCGGATATACTTACATAAAATCTCACTACATAAATAGAGTCGGAGAACTAATTCATTAATAGCTGTATATAGATTTTGTTTTTTGCTTCTCCACTCTGACAGAGAAAACCCTGTGGAGAGTAATAGTTGTATATAGATAACATTCATTAATAGCCCATTCCTAAGAGTCTTTAATCCTAAAACCTGTGATGCAATGTAAATTTTCAAGCGTTATTATAAAAAAATTGTTTGATTGCAATATTCTTCAGCCTATGAGTCTATGAAGGAATGCACTGATCCTCAAGTAAGAGTGTGAATTTTAACAGAACAACATTCTCAACCCCAACAAGAAACTAAGATCCCGTTTATGAAGTCAACCTTGACTGTCAAATTTTCATCTAGAAATTTATTGAGGAAATGAACAGATTTTTATTGTAACTAATGGCACGATTTTCTATAAGATAGTATAATGTCATTGATTGAGATATCCTTGGATACATTTATTTTTTGTTATGCAAACATAATACCACTTATTAATGTATATATTGAGTTCATATCTGCACGAATTTCCAAAACAGTAACCAACTAACTGCATATAAAGCCAATTCTTGTGCTTAAAATACACGCTTACCGACCGCAAGTCCCAACCAGGTAACTTCCCGTATATAGAAGCCTTGCGTACTCTATCTTTCTTTGCCTCCCAAAGTTCACCAGACAAGGCATCACTGGCTTTGGGGGTAATCCCATTAGCCTGTTAGGAGGGAATCATATCAAACGATAACTCATCAACCTTTAAGCTAAGTAAAATCAAACTGTAATAATTATGTCTTACCCTCAGTTGTGAATCTGATGAGTCTTGGCCAGCACCTTTCAAAGGGAGTCCAAGAGGCGCTTCTCCTTTTGCTGCCGCAGCCTACCAAAGGTTCAAATGTTGGCAATAAAATTAAAATATTAATAAAATCAAGAAACATTTTCTCTGCACAATTACAACGAGGGAAAAAAAAATCCAAGACATTGATTTCTTTCATCTTAGGTTGTGCAATGCTTGGGCAAGATAAATATATTATTACGTCAGTCATCCATGCCATAAAGATTTGGCCAAGTTTTATGTTGTGAGGCCTAACACAACCCTCTCATTTTATTCAAGCTTGAGACCGGCTATTTATAGCACAAAACACAAAGGTAGGATTTTGGAAGAGATAGGTATATGACAAATAACTTGTTGTGGATACAGAGCTGACCTTTTTTTTTACCAATTCTGGCAACAAATTAAGACTCAAAAAACATCAGTTGAAAATTACATTAAAGGAATGCAAATAGCACATTGATAGTGTTGAAATTTGGGCCTAACTCATTCTTACAAAACTGGCTTGTAAGATGAGGAGTGCCTCCTTTTTATAAACTCTTATCAAGAGTCCTATCTATCCAATGTGGGACTTGGGTTTTTCCCAATACACCTCCTCATGCCCAGCACTATTGCACTTGGTGCGTGTATAAATGGTGGGTGACCCAAATCAATAGGCTCTGATACCATGTTGAAATTTGGGCCTGAAAGTAAAAAAGCGCTGAAAGGCTTACCTTCACTTCTTCTATTGCCACTGTACTTGGAACACGGCGATGTTCCTTTTTCCGAGGTGGTGCTTTATCCTCAATATCTTCCAACCTAACCCCAGGATCAGCTGTCAATACTACTCGTACCCATTCCAGATCACTGTCATGTTCTGCTCCTGATGCTTCATATACACCCTCATTATACCGTGTTTCCACTGACAGATTCAGGCTAACAAATTTTGGCTCAGATACATGAGTCATTGCCTGGTCAATTGCCTGAGCAGTCGATCTGGACATCCTATCATTGCTATTACGGTACACCTCTTGTGCTGTCCATAATGGATAAGCCCAAGGGGGTGGTTTTTGCAAGAAAGCGTCTCCATTTGCCAAAGGAATTCCACCTTGAGAAAGCTTCTGAGAACTGGATGTCTCCTTGAAATTACTATAACAAAAATATGCAGAGAGACAAATATATCAAATCATGTGTTTTTCACTTTACAAATTACTACTCTTCACAATACCGAGGAGTATTATTCAAGTAATACCTTGGCATTTCACATCTCAAAACTTCGATGCATATCATGTAAGGTGCCTTCTCCCGAGAATTCAAGAGAACAGCTTCATCTACTGGCATATGAAGCACGCGATACATGCCCTTTCCCAGTGGGAAACAGACTCCTGGATATATATGATAAGAAATATTCATATAGAAGCAAGAGATCTACTTATCATAATAAAAGAAAAAGTGGTAACTTGATCTGCAGGCATAAAAAAAATACTATATCTTTACAGTAAAGAACAAAAAACTGGCAACAGTTGCAATCACACTAAAGAAAAACTTCTCTACAGATCCTTATAGAAATGGACTGCTAGTAAGAACCATTGAAAAACTACATCAATGACAGATGTCTGGGAAATTTCATCAACTTTTCTGCATAAAAAGTTCTGCTGCTTGAAAGAGCAATTATTTTGGCATACCTCGGAAGGCAACAAAAATACACACGTATCGAAATTGGGAAATTTCACTATTTTTTCAGGAGGGAAGAACTGCTTCTAACAACAGGTCATTCATTGTGTTATACATTGAAATGAACAGGAAAATATGCATATAAAGCCTCTGAATCTAAACCAAGAAATGTGGCATTACTGCTACTGAAAAACTCTACACCACGCTTTCAAAAAAAAATATTAACCTGCGCATTTGAAATGTACAAAGAAGTAGAGAAATTCATTGCCAAAATTTAACATGACTCAGATGATATGAATAGAAGTTAAGACATACCTCCAGTATTCTGAACCTCTGTTACATGTACATTGATCTCTCTAAGTGACTAGAAATATAAGAATAAGAAAGGTGTCAGAAACACAGTTATGGAATACATTGGATTTTTTTTATAACTTCAGTAAAATAAAGTACCAAAAAAAAAAAAAATTCCAGAAAATAACCTCTTGAAGAGCACTCTTGCGATCTTCAGTTGGAAATACATCCACTAACCCATAAGATGTGTCACATAGTGACTGAACAAACTCCAACGAGTCATGGTAAGCCCCTTTACGGAACTGAGATGGATTGATCGGTAATGGGGGCTTTGTGCTCGATTTTTCACTTTGCGGCATTGGGGACCCAGGATGCTTCTGCAAAAGTAATTAAAAATAACCCCACATGAGGCACAAAAACGGGATATATTGGAAATTGCACTAGTTCAATTTATTTAAAACATAAGGCAGAAAGAGAGAATAAACTAGAGTTCAGAATGTATTAATACTTGCAGTATTCTTTTCTGAAGTCTGACCTACAACTAGAATCAGATACATCACAAATATGAACCATTTCCAATGCCATGTAATCAAGCGTGAAATAAATCATGAATTTACATACCATCATTTATTTAAATTGTTTTCTTAAGAAATGCACCACATATTTGTGAATTAACTCCCAAAGACACCTTCAATAAAAGCTTAGCTTAAATTATTAAGGAGAAAGCTCGTGAATGACTTAACTACATGCCACATCGACCCCAACACAAAAGTACTTAATTGTTGAGACCCGTTTTAACAATGTGCTGCAATGCAATTTTATCTAGAATAACGGAGCAGCAAGGATTTAAGTCCTGTATACTTGATCATTAGGCTCTAATACCATGATATGGGAAACTTCCTAAAAACGTGTTATTTAGGTGGAAGTATATGAATGAATTTATTAAATCTCTAACGAAAACATTTATCATTTCATAAAAAGTACAATAATTGAATCTAATGTGGATGAGTAAAAGGCATCCCTAATCCTAGAGAACATATTTGTCAATTCAATAAGACTAAACAGGCAATCTGGGAGTTTTTATTTGATAAGAATGACAACCAGGGATGACTGTCATTTTATGTAGTTAACCACGTGAAAAAATTTGGTTTTGATGTTTGCTATGAATATTGAATAGAAAGGGGACATGCATTTTGCCATTCTTGAACCCAACTGACTTTTCCCAATAATAACACCCTGTTGCAATAAGACCAAATTAAGCTATACGACCACCTTCACTGCATGTCTAGGAATTCAAAAGCATTCTAATGTTCAGTGTGGAATTCAAAGAAAGACTATGACGTAAACTCTTAGGTTTCGGACTTAACTTAACTCTAAAAAACTGACTTGTAAAGTGAGGATTGCCCACGTCCTACAAGCATTACATATGCCATATCTCTAATCGACGTGAGACTCTCAACACACCCCTCCAAGCCAAGGACTGGACATTGAGTGTGTGGAAAACAGGGCCTCAAACACACACTCACAGACAACACAAGACCAAACATCTAAAACATGGACGAATGCAGGTGGACTAATAAAAGTCTAGCCCAAGAACAGATCAAGTATACTAGGATCTGCTTTTATACCATCTTAAGTTTTAGGTCTATGTTGAAATATTTAGTCATTAATAGCCTTGATACTTTTTAATTTAATGTTTATTTTGTTTTATCTCTATTCCTAAAATATCTCCTTAACTTATGGAGTGTCATTATGTACTCTGTCCTGTAAAAGGAAACCAGTATCATTGGAATGAACAGGTTCTAAAATTACATAGTATTTTCAACGGTCAACTTAACTCCACAAAATGGTCATGAAAGGTGAGGATTGTCCTAGCTTACAAACACTACCTAGTACCTAGGCCATATATCTATTCGACATATGGCTCAACATTAACAACGAAGGGCCAAAATAAAGAGTTATGGCTCTTGGCAAAAAAAATAAACAAGTTTTAGGTCACTAGAAATATAGTAAAGTTCATTTTTAGTCCTTGTACCCGCATTTTAATCCCTGTAAATACAAAACTACATGTTTTTAGTCCTTTAAAGAGGAACCAAACGTATACTATTTGTATTTTACAGGGACTAAAAAATGGGTATAAGGTCTAAAACGAAATTCGCTATATTTGTAGGTGGAGGGAGGGAGGGATGGGTGCATGTAGCCAATCCAGTGGAAATTAAAAGAACAAAAGCAATGTCAATGGATACTGTAAAACATACTTGTTATCTGAAAAGGAACAGACATTAAGCAACTTTTAAGGCTAAGAAAGAAAAGAGCGAAGTGTCTGTGTATATATTGGTCCCATTCATACTTTGCAGTTTACAATCCGAATTCTACCATAGAAGTAAACCAAATGATTAATATATATTCAGCATACCTCTTTCTGCCTCTTTGACCCCAGCAGCTCTGAATCTTCAATTGAACGGTCACGGTCTTTGAACAATTTACGGAAAAAATTCTCTGTACCTGGACTACTTTGAAATAAACCACCGTTATTGCTATTTTCATTGACTGGACTACTTTTGTCGTCTTCAGGGTGCACACGGAATAGCCTTTTGAACAAGGAAAGTTCAGAAGGCTCTTCTTCCTCGCCATTGGCAGTACCTTCTTCAATTTTATCTTTTGTGTCTTTCTTGTCCTCAAATTTATCCCTGAAGAATTTCCGGAAAAACCCATCTTTTTCATCCTCTTCATCAGGTTTTGGACATTTCTCTTCAGAATTAGGAACATTTCTATTGTCGTTTCTGTCACGCGCATCTTTCTTATCTTCGAATTTCTCCCGGAAAAACTTTCGGAAAAGTCCATCTTTCTCTTCATCTTCCACTGTTTTTGAATCCGTTTTGTCCTCAGAATCATTCTTACTATCCCGAAATAACTTCTTAAAAAATCCTTCTGAACTTGAGGACACATCCTCATCTTCGCTTCTACTTTCTCTTAAGATCCTTTGAAAGAAACCATCCTTTTCAGATTCTTCCTCATCACCTCTAGTACTGTCCCTACTATCTCTTAAGAACCTTTTAAAGAAATTCTCTTTCTCAGAGTCTAAGGCATCTTTCTCGGACGACTTCCGAAAATGAAATGCATCACGAATTTTTTGGCCGAGCTCATCATCACCTTTGCTATCTCTTAAAAGTCTCTTGAAAAACCCATCCTTTTCAGAATCACCGTCATCTTTATCCGCTGACTTTCTAAAAAGCAAAGCATCTCTAACCTTAGGACTTGGCATAAACTTTTTAAATATCCTATTCTCATCAGGAGACAGCGGATTTCCATCCTCTTGCATATTATTTCCCGGTGAAGATGAAAATGACAAAGACTTCGGCGGTGAGGTTGTTAAAGATAATAAACGATTTTTACTCGAAAGTAACCTATTCAAAACTTGACTTTTACCTCCAGCACTCGGAGGTTCAGTATGAGGTCGTATCAAAGGCGGCCACTCACCCATCAAAGTAGCTGCAATCTGACACTTCTCCTGAATCCTACTAATCCCATCATTATCATCAGAATCCTCCAACTCCGCCATCAAAAACCAATGCACTTTCAATGCAATCTTAAGCGACTTGGAGCACATATCTATCACAAACTTATCCAATGACGGACTAGGCTTATGTATCATCATATAACAAATCTGAAACAAATAACTCTCAAGCCCTGTCAAGGGAAGAGTATACATTCTATTGCAAAGATAATCCCGCACCCCGGCATGATCATGCTTGTACAAGTAACTAACAGCAATCCATTCACAAAAAAACGACGAATCAAAGAACCTAATAAGCCAACCATTTTCACTAGAATCACTAGTCAGGTTTGACTTTGACTCAATTTCCCTGGGTTCATCTGCGTAACCGCGAGCGAACCCTAATAACCGCACCATTTTTCAATCTACTATCATCAAAGTAATACACTAATTTCAATTAGATCAAATTCAAAAGAACTAAAACATACTAATCCTACTTTTTCCATATAAACCTTGTAAAAACCCTCACCGAAAACCCTAATCCTCTGACAAATCAAAATTACAGCTATAATCAATATTCTGATTCGATCGTGTACAAGCTACAAAGAATCTGGAGCAGCGAGATTTTGAGCAAAACCCTCGCAGAGCAACAATTGACGGTTCGAATTTCGGAGGTAGTTGAAATTGAAGCAAGAGGTGAAAGAATTTGGGGATTGTTGGCGGAATTTGAATTGAGGAAACGAAGGTAGCGAAATTGAGAAAACGCGATGAAGATTGTTGAAAAGCGTAGAAGCGCGTGGAATCGAATCGAATCAATTAGCGCGTTGGATTGGATCTTGAGAGATTGTGTTAAAACGACGGCGTTTTGAGGGAGGTGGTAACGGTGGTGGTTGTTGTTACTTTTTGAAGAGTGAGGAAGACGACAGAGATGAGGTTCCAGTTCATTAAATTAAACAACAAAATTGAAAAATGATGCCAATCATAATTTTGAATTTTAATTAATTTTTCTGTGAAAAATAAATTTGAATATATTGAGCCAACCAAAAAATTAATGCTTTCCTTTTTTGTAACGGAAGAAAAAATGAATGCTGCTAACATGCGCATAATTGTAAGTCGTGTACTCCGAAGGCTGGTGGGAATTGGAATACGAATGTTTATTTTGAAAATGCTAACTAATATAAAAATATTGTATTTCTCTTTCAAAAAATAAATAGAGAAATGATATTTGAATATCCATTTTGTAATAATTTTTGTGGCAATTTTATCTCTCATATTCACATGATTTTTTAATTTATCTCTCTATTGCTTTGATTTTCGTACAAATACCTACTCTTTCTTTGCAAATCATGGTTGTCCTATAAGTTGTCAACCAAATGGTTATTCAAATAACACTCATCAAATAAATATTGTATTTTTTTAATGAATAAAAATATTATTATATTGAAGTCCAAAAGTTCTAGCTCAACTGGTAAAATATCGAAATTGTTAGGTCGGACGTCATGACCGGGGTTCGAACCTCGGCGCCTCCACTTGTGTGTGTGAGTTTATAAGGCTTTGCCTTTTCGTCTATCTAAAAAAATGTATTGAAAAGTGTGAAAAAAATATTGTATTGAAAAGTGGGAAAAAATTGTATATGTAACTTTTTGAAAATTAGGAATTTGTAGAATGTGTTTTGTTTAAGTGTAAAGAAGCAAGAAATTTTGGGATGAATCTATATTCCAACACATTAAAATATTTTTTTTAGTGGAATGCAGCTTGGAACGCAAGAATGAACAACGTTCTTGTCAGCATAAATGGTGAGCACTTGCGGTCACTAAGGGTGGTTAAATTGAGTAAGCCGAATAAAGGTCGAATGAAATGCAACATTGATCCATTGTTTCTTAATAATGAGAACCGAATTGGAACAAGCATTTGCATTCGGGAGGATGAATGTGCATTTGCGCTTGCAAAAACATAATGTTTAACTCCAAAGTGCGATGTGCATATTGGTGAAGGACTAGGGTTGTTGTCAACTATTCAATGGGTGCACGAATTACGATTAGGACCTATAGACTTCGAACTTGACTCCAAAAAAGTGGTTGATAGTTGTGTAACTAATAGATGTGACTCGACGGAATTTGAAGCTATTATTAATGATTGTAAAATATTATTCAGTCAGTTATATGAAAACTTGAGTGTTGAGTTTGTACGGAGACAAGCAAATGAAGTTGCCTGTGAATTAGCAGAGGCGGTCATATTATCAATTAGTTTCCATATTTTAGTTAGTTCACCAAATTTTATTGAACACATTTTCATTAAATGATATTTTTTTATTAAATGATATTTTCTAATATATGAATATCAACAAATAGCTCTTTATTTCATAAAAATGATAGTTAATTTATAGATTTTTGAAACAGGAGTACCAATACACCATAATTTACGAGTGTACCGCAGAAGTTCCCAAATATTAAAGGTATGAGTTTTTGTTTCAGGAGTTGTATCATCATTATCATTAAGATGATATATAGTAATGCAAGATAGCATGGTTTTGAAGAGAAGGAGATACCATTTTATAGAGTGACACATCATCGCAATTGTAACACCCCGTTTTCCCAACATGAAAATTTCATTTAAAATCAGAGTATTTTGATCACAACGGAATGTCACATACTTCAATTAAATCATAAAAATAATAATAATTATCCTTCAAATTCAACATCATGAAAAATCTTAAACTATTGCAGCGGAAAATAGTTCAACATTTAAAAGTCTTGGCACGCAGGCCTTATTGAAAAATCTCATAAATTAGTTCATAAAAGAGACACGTAAGGAATAGAAGTAAAAGCAAGCCCCCATCCCGTTACGTATCAGAGCACCTAGTCACCAACTGAGAGTCCACTCATGAACGCCTCTAATCTTTATTACCTGCACATTACCCACGGTCGAGGCAACATATACGCAGAAGGGGTGAGATTTCATAATCAATACATTAAGCATATAATCCAATAAAATGCATTTAACAACTTAAACATTAATAACATATCAACAATTAACAATTAGCATAATTTTTCATTACATAACAAATACAATCATCAATACCATTACTAATTCTCATCACAAATCATAATCAACTTAACACTCAACTTGACGACACAACTCATCCTTGACCATGCAACTCTATCAACTCGACAACATCTTGACAACTTAAACATCATGAACCTCTTGATATGCAAATGCATTTGGTACCAATACAGAGCATCAAACTCCCAACCAACTTATATGAGCGTAATTAGGCTCTTCAGGGCATCAAGCCCCCAACATAGTGAGCAAAAGCTCCAGGGCATCAAGCCCTCACCAATCATGTGAATGACTAAGCATTCCAGGGCATCAAGCCCTCAACCAACTTATATGAGTATGCAAAGGACTCAACTTCCAACAACTTAGACAACGACGTGTACAACTCATACGACTCATAATCATGGACAACTTCTTAAATTCCAACAACATAGACCGACTCATGCAACCTCAAGACACTAACAGTCGACAACAGAAAACAGCAGCAACATACAACAATTAACAACGCTTGAATGTGTTAACATTCACATAAGGAATTAATTACATCAATATAAATATCATAAAACATCATTATAGCATTCATGCAGCAACACTTCTAATTTTCAGTCACCATAACAGACTTCTGGAGCTTATGAAAGCATCCTAAACAGCTCTCTAACTTACTTCTAAGGTCATCTCAAGACTACACGTGCGAAAGGATCGCATCGGGACAATTTTGGGCAACTAACAGCTTAACTCGCAGTGGCGAGTAACTTCACTCGCACTGGCGAGCAAAGTGTGCATTCTGGGTTCCTACGTATTTACTCGCAGTGGCGAGTTATTCTGCTCGCAGTTGCGAGCTCACAGGTCACTCGCAGTTGCGAGTTCTGGGTTCTAGCTCGCAGATGCGAGTGTTCTTGCTCGCAGGTGCGAGCGATGAATGTCAGTACGGCCAGAAACCTAAAAATCACAACTTTTCACCTATATTCATGATTCCTTCATCCAAATAGCATCTAATTATCATCTTAAGTCATATCTAAGGTCTGTATACTAATTTTGCATCAATCTAACATCTGTTCTTGATTTATTCATCAAAATTGATCCTAAACCTAATTCTCAATTCTCACCAAAACTTAACCTAATCATGCTAAATTCATCCTATAGAATTATACCCTTAATAATATTGAAAATTAGTCTCACCCTTACCTTAGATTAATTCCTGAATCAGCAGCAGCGTTCTTCTTTCCTAAGGTATTCTCCTCTTCTCTTGACTTTTCTCTTCTCTTCTCTTATTTCTTGTTCTCCTCTTTTCCAAAAAGCGGTTTAAGGTAAACTCTTTCTAACCTAAGCTTCTCTATTTATAATACTAAACGCTCTTCCTAAATCTATTTTGGCCCAACAACTTATTCTTCTTTCTATTCTAACCCCCTTCTTATTTCGCTTACACCTCAAAACTACTATATTCCTCATAATCTTATTTATTTCTAAATTAAATATATCTCTCCCCCACTTAATAATAATAATACACCAATAACAAATATATCTCTAACAAATAACAAATATATTTCTACACCAAATAACAAATATATCTATAACAAATAACAAATATATTTCTACACCAAATAACATATATATTTCTACACAAAATAACAAATATATCTCTTCATCAAATAACAAATATATTTCTACACAAAATAACCCCACAACTTAATATTTATTTTATTTTCGAATCTTATTTTATTAAACAATAAAATAAGTTACAACGTCTCATAAATTTCCCTAAAATCATATAAATCACATAAATCTTATAAATCACACTAATCATATAAATATATTCTAAAACTTATTTAAAATAATTAAATAAAAAGGAGGGCGTTACAACTCTCCCCAACTTAAAGGAATTTCGTCCTCGAAATTCAAGCACAATAGAAAATAAATTTAGTCATTACTTCTTCAAACAAAACACAAAAACCACATCAAGTTAGTCAGTTAAACATGATCACATAAAAAACATAACTACTAACTAGAAAACATGACGACACGACACAACGACTCATCTACTTGGCCGGACGGACCGACCTGCTCTGATACCAATTGTAACACCCCGTTTTCCCAACATGAAAATTTCATTTAAAATCAGAGTATTTTGATCACAACGGAATGTCACATACTTCAATTAAATCATAAAAATAATAATAATTATCCTTCAAATTCAACATCATGAAAAATCTTAAACTATTGCAGCGGAAAATAGTTCAACATTTAAAAGTCTTGGCACGCAGGCCTTATTGAAAAATCTCATAAATTAGTTCATAAAAGAGACACGTAAGGAATAGAAGTAAAAGCAAGCCCCCATCCCGTTATGTATCAGAGCACCTAGTCACCAACTGAGAGTCCACTCATGAACGCCTCTAATCTTTATTACCTGCACATTACCCACGGTCGAGGCAACATATACGCAGAAGGGGTGAGATTTCATAATCAATACATTAAGCATATAATCCAATAAAATGCATTTAACAACTTAAACATTAATAACATATCAACAATTAACAATTAGCATAATTTTTCATTACATAACAAATACAATCATCAATACCATTACTAATTCTCATCACAAATCATAATCAACTTAACACTCAACTTGACGACACAACTCATCCTTGACCATGCAACTCTATCAACTCGACAACATCTTGACAACTTAAACATCATGAACCTCTTGATATGCAAATGCATTTGGTACCAATACAGAGCATCAAACTCCCAACCAACTTATATGAGCGTAATTAGGCTCTTCAGGGCATCAAGCCCCCAACATAGTGAGCAAAAGCTCCAGGGCATCAAGCCCTCACCAATCATGTGAATGACTAAGCATTCCAGGGCATCAAGCCCTCAACCAACTTATATGAGTATGCAAAGGACTCAACTTCCAACAACTTAGACAACGACGTGTACAACTCATACGACTCATAATCATGGACAACTTCTTAAATTCCAACAACATAGACCGACTCATGCAACCTCAAGACACTAACAGTCGACAACAGAAAACAGCAGCAACATACAACAATTAACAACGCTTGAATGTGTTAACATTCACATAAGGAATTAATTACATCAATATAAATATCATAAAACATCATTATAGCATTCATGCAGCAACACTTCTAATTTTCAGTCACCATAACAGACTTCTGGAGCTTATGAAAGCATCCTAAACAGCTCTCTAACTTACTTCTAAGGTCATCTCAAGACTACACGTGCGAAAGGATCGCATCGGGACAATTTTGGGCAACTAACAGCTTAACTCGCAGTGGCGAGTAACTTCACTCGCACTGGCGAGCAAAGTGTGCATTCTGGGTTCCTACGTATTTACTCGCAGTGGCGAGTTATTCTGCTCGCAGTTGCGAGCTCACAGGTCACTCGCAGTTGCGAGTTCTGGGTTCTAGCTCGCAGATGCGAGTGTTCTTGCTCGCAGGTGCGAGCGATGAATGTCAGTACGGCCAGAAACCTAAAAATCACAACTTTTCACCTATATTCATGATTCCTTCATCCAAATAGCATCTAATTATCATCTTAAGTCATATCTAAGGTCTGTATACTAATTTTGCATCAATCTAACATCTGTTCTTGATTTATTCATCAAAATTGATCCTAAACCTAATTCTCAATTCTCACCAAAACTTAACCTAATCATGCTAAATTCATCCTATAGAATTATACCCTTAATAATATTGAAAATTAGTCTCACCCTTACCTTAGATTAATTCCTGAATCAGCAGCAGCGTTCTTCTTTCCTAAGGTATTCTCCTCTTCTCTTGACTTTTCTCTTCTCTTCTCTTATTTCTTGTTCTCCTCTTTTCCAAAAAGCGGTTTAAGGTAAACTCTTTCTAACCTAAGCTTCTCTATTTATAATACTAAACGCTCTTCCTAAATCTATTTTGGCCCAACAACTTATTCTTCTTTCTATTCTAACCCCCTTCTTATTTCGCTTACACCTCAAAACTACTATATTCCTCATAATCTTATTTATTTCTAAATTAAATATATCTCTCCCCCACTTAATAATAATAATACACCAATAACAAATATATCTCTAACAAATAACAAATATATTTCTACACCAAATAACAAATATATCTATAACAAATAACAAATATATTTCTACACCAAATAACATATATATTTCTACACAAAATAACAAATATATCTCTTCATCAAATAACAAATATATTTCTACACAAAATAACCCCACAACTTAATATTTATTTTATTTTCGAATCTTATTTTATTAAACAATAAAATAAGTTACAACGTCTCATAAATTTCCCTAAAATCATATAAATCACATAAATCTTATAAATCACACTAATCATATAAATATATATTCTAAAACTTATTTAAAATAATTAAATAAAAAGGAGGGCGTTACAGCAATTCTTGCATAAGAAGAAGTCTTCAAAACAGTTGCCACATGAGTAAGTTTATTCTATATATAATATAAAGATTATGGCCGGATAACATGTTAGGGTATACAACAATATATTGCCACATATTGAAACACGTGTTCATGATGATTTCACTATCTATTTTAGGGAATACAACAGTATATTGCCACATATCGAAACGAAAAATGCTAAATAACACGCCAAGATTTTGCTACACACACGAATGCGCTTTTTCTTCTTGGTTTTCCCTATCAAACACATTTCTCTCTATTTATGTGTTGTGTTTTCAGCTTCATATCCTCCTTTTCAATTTTCAATTGACCAGCTATAAGATCTTTCTTGCTCGTAATGCTACTAATGCACAATCCTCTTCAATTGAATATTTAGATAGTTTGATGGTATTTGTAATTGTTCCAGTAACGGTGCTCTGCTTCCTTGCCACTGTCTCTCACCCTCTCACCTTTTTTAAGCCTTCATTACTCTGATCTATCTCCCTCTCTTTCTTAGATGAAACGATTTTTATATAGATTATTTGTAACACTTCGTTTTCCCAACGTAAAAATTTCATAAATAAATCAGAGTTTTTCAACTTTAAACGAAATGCTACACTTCTTAAAAATTCATAAACTGAATAAATAATAATTTATTCTTCAAAATCATTTAACATAAGTAATTCAAAACTTCGCAGCGGAAATTAGTTCAACAATAAAAATAATCTTTGGCACGCAGGCCTCAACATAAAAATCTCATAAGTCTTGTTCAACATTTATTCATAAAAATCCATAAGTAATACGTAAGGAATAGAAATAGAAGACATAATCCCATCCCGTTACGTATCAGAGCACCTAAGACACACTTGTGAGGAGTCCACTCACGACCGCAACTAATCCTGGTTACCTGCAAGTTACCCATACGAAGAGCAACATTTCCAAGCAGAGGGGTGAGATTTCTCAAACAATAATATTAAGCATATAAATCATATAAAGTACATTCAACAACTTAAACATCTTATAATTCATTAATCATATCTAATAACTTAAACTTCCCTAACTAGTGTCATTATCCTTCCTACATTAGTCATATACTTCATCAAGTAATCTCAATTATTATTCATAAAACATCTTATCTTAAATCATGATCATAAGCATCAATATCTAACACCAAATATAATCGTAAGCATCATCATATAATTCACATAAGTATCATTATCAAAACATAGCATTTATCGAAGGCAACTTCATAATCAAGTTCATAATCAACTTCATAAACAAACATCATCATTAAATCATAATCATCAAATCACAATCAAACTTCATAATCAAACCTCACTTAACTCGACAATGCGACTCAACTCGACTATGCAACTCTTAACATCTCAAATCATCTTAGCATCTTGACAACTTAACAACTTGACAACTCGACAACTTCACATCTTAAATCATCTTAAAACTTCTTGATATGCAAATGCATTTGGTACCAATACAGAGCATCAAGCTCCCAACCAACTTATATGAGCGTAAATAGGCTCTTCAGAGCATCAAGCTCCCAACCAATCGTGTGAATGACTAAGCATTCCAGAGCATCAAGCCCCCAACCAACGTATATGAGTATGCAATGGACTCAACTTCCCACAACTTAGACAACTTCATGAACATCTATGACATCCTAACATCTTGATATCTTGACAACATAACATCTTAATAACTTGATGACTTCACAACGACTTGACGACTTAACAACTCTTATCATCTTAACGTCTTAACATCTTAACATCTTGACAACATATGGATCACATAAATAATTCATGTCATATCATAATATAACAATATCAAATGATAATAAACAACATCTTAAAACATCATATTCATCAATCATAAACAATCATACAGTAATTCATCAATCATAGACAACATCATATAACATCGTATTTAAACATCAACAATAATTCACTATGTATCTTTGTAAAAACATAATAAATTATCCACAACATATTTTCATGTCAAACCAAAGCTACTGGAAAGATATCACAAATATCAACAACTTTCATGTTTACAACAAAGATCAATTCAAAACAGAAACATATGAACAAAAAGCAAAAACATGAAACAGAGAATGCTATCACCGTACAATTTTGCTAAGACCTCCCTGTAGTATTTTCATCATAACTCACAGACCAAACATCATTTTCACGTCAAACCAAAGCCACTATAAAGCTAACAAAATTATCTAAAACTTTCATGTTTACTCCTAAGACCAATTATGTACCGATCAATACCAGTTTTTATTTTAAATTCGGAAAAGTTGTGTTGAAAGTCCATAAAAATTCACTGTGACCTACGTGCAGTAATTTGACCATAACTCAAGTTCTATATATCGTTTTGACGTGAGACCAACGGCATTAGAAAGCTAACATCCATACCTACAACTTTCGTGTTTACACCTAAGACCAATTCGGCACCGATCAATTCCAGTTTTAATATCAAAATTCGGGCTGAATGCAGATTTTCTCCAAGTTTCACCTAATCTCATGGTTCTAACCTCAAAACTACTTCCAATAATCATCCTATGGATTATCTAAGGTCTGTACATAATTTCTACATCAATTCAACAAGTTTTCATCTTCTAATCATCAAATCTCTCTCAAAACCCTAATTCTCAAATTCTCACAAACTCTCCTCAACTTGTTAGATGTAATCTAATGATTTAACAACTTAATATTAATGCAAGATAGTCTCACCCTCACCTTAGATTAATTCCTGAATCAGCAGCAGCGTTCTTCTTTCCTAAGGTCTTCTCCTCTTCTCTTGACTTTTCTCTTCTCTTCTCTTCTTTCTTGTTCTCCTCTTTTCCAAAAAGCGGTTTAGGGTAAACTCTTTCCAACCTAAGCTTCTCTATTTATAATACTAAAATATTCTTCCCAAATCTATTTAGGCCCAACAACTTATTCTTCTTTCTATTCTAACCCCCAAATCCACTCACACTAATAATCCTCATATTCTAATAAATAATATTTCTCTACTAAATATATAATAATACACCAAATAACAAATATATATCTATAATAATTAACAAATATATTATGTTAGTAAATACCAACATATAACATAACAAAATATCACTCAACAAAATATATTAACTAAATTATAAAAAGACATCTAATCTCAACAAATCATATATCCCTCATATACATCATATAAATATATAAATATATTCTAAAACTAATTTAAATAATTAGATAAAAAGGAGGGCGTTACATTATTTATGGTATTTCAATCTTTATAATGACAACAATGACGGTGGGAGGCAATGACAATTGCCGTGTAAAGGATGACACCAAATAGAGTTGATGTGTGGTTGGCGGTGGACTAGTTATGAGATTTGGAACATTTTTCATTTGGTTTTTTCCTTAACATATTAAAATAATTAAACAAATCTGTAAATAGGAAGTTTGTAAGCGTTCGTGTGTTTTGCACGACAAAAGTGTCGTGCTATATAGCACTCCTCTATTGAAACACTCCTCTATTGAAGAAAGATGCCATAAAATGTAGATTTCATTCATTCAGACTACAAATCAAATGAACAATGACACAAAATCATATGTATACTCAGTATGTTCATAAATAATGTTTGGTATCGAGTATTGAAAACACATCCAAAATTCAAACTCTTAGTGCCGGGTCTCGAACCGAGTACCTATAGGTTGTAGGGCAAACCTTGCAATCAAGTGACTTCTCATAGACAACTCCAAAATTCAAACTCTAAAGTAGAGGATAGTGGGATCCATTTCTTCCTGCAATATTCCCTGAGGTGGAAACTTAGGGAGGCTACTAGCAATATATTTGGCCACATCTAAATAAGTTTGGTTCCTTCTCACAGCCACATCAACATCAATGTTTATTTTCTCTAGATTTTTTCCCAGTAAATGATTAGAAATGTTGCAAGTGTCTTCCTTGTTTACTGCCTCAAATTTCTCAGTCTTCATTCTCCAACTTCCATTCCTCAAGTTGAAGGTATATAGAGGAAAGAACCTTTGGCCATATACAGCTAAAAACTCTATTGCACTTAAAATGTAATCAAAATCACCTTCACTCATGTAATAAGGAAAACTAACTCTTGTCCATCCAGGTTTTACTCCGATATAGCCCTGTACCAAAAGATCCAAAACAATAAACAATTTTAGTTTTTCTTTTAAATGCTTTGAAAGGACCATGCAGTTTTGTAATTTGTAGGAACCATGAGTACATAGAGTAAAAATAAAAAGTCTAAACTTCATAAAGATTAAAGACACATTTAAGCTAAAAAATATCAAGGAAATAAGATGATTTTTCACCTCTTGAACAGCTGATCTGATAGCAAGTGATTGAGATTTATTGATGTTGAGTAATTCGTGTCCGTAAGGTCCAGCACAAGCACACCCTCCTCGAGCTTGAATGCCAAAAAGGTCATTAAGCAATGCTGCAACAAAAGGGCCATGAAGCGGCTTGCCTCTCTGGTTCCCTATTTCTTGCCACAAATTAAGCCCCCCTTCATGTTCTTGGCTACAACTATCAATTGATGAGCAAGAATTGGTTGTAGAGTAGATGAGAAATGAGAGTATAGCTTGTCGCTTGGCGTTTAAGTTTCCCAAAATCTTGATGTTGGGGTTGGTGACAAGTCTCTTGAGTGCCTTGTTAATGTACAGTTGTTCTCTTTTCTCTATCTCATTGTAGCCAATGTACTCTTTAACCCAAAATGCTAACGATGCTCTCACTGTTTGGATTATTTGAGGGGTGCCCCCATTTTCCCTCTCTTCTATGTTCTCCATGTATAATGTGTCCTACATTGATCACACATATGAATATGACTGATAAAATTTCATTGAATATAAGGTGAAGAGGAAAGTGATGTTAAATTAAAAGTACTCCCTAGGTTGCATAAAATCACATAACCCTAATCAACAACACTGAGAAACTTTCTTTAGGCCGATTAACAAAAAAACTTTCACAAAATGAGATTTACCTTTTCATCGAATGCATTGACATAAGTGACAGTTCCGCCTCCACAAGTGGATGGGGGCGAAGATCTCAACCGATACAAAGCATTGTTCATCAAAAGTACTCCCGGAGAATCAGGACCACCAAGAAACTTATGTGGACTAAGGAACACAGCATCATACCCATCATTCCTCCCTGATCCCATGTCAATCTCCACATACGGACCACTAAACAAAAGCCATTAATTACTATGTCATCAAATATTCTAATATACAGAATGCCACAATTGACAAATCAAATTAACTATGTACCTTGCTGCAAAATCAAAACATGCATAGCCTTTGTATTTGTGAAAAAGCATTGCAATTGCACGTGTATCTGAGTAGATTCCAGTTACATTACTACAAGCAGAGAAAGATCCTAACAATGGTCGATTAGTATCTTTATAGGCCTCAAGTTGCAGCTTCAAAGCTTCCATATCAAGCAACCCTTCATCATCTAAGCCAATCTCTACAACCTCTGCCAAACTCTGCCTCCAAGAAAGTAGATTTGAATGATGCTCATGGGGTCCTACAAAAACCACCCATCTTTCTTCTTTGCTAAGGCTATTCAACATCCTTTCTCTAACAATAGAAGGCACTGCAATTCCCATTACTTCTTGAAGTCTTTTGATGGATGCAGTTGTGCCTGAGCCACAGAAGATGATTGCATCATTTTCTCCACCACCTAAGCATTTCTTAATGTACTCAGTTGCTTCATGTAGCATTTTTGTTGTTCTGCTTCCCACATAACTGTCGCAAGTATGAGTGTTCCCTGTCCAAGAATAACAAAGCTAAAAGAGATGCTCGCACATTAATATTTTTTAGTCTCTTGTATTCTATAATTTTTTCCATCAACCTAAATGGTTTGGTTGCAAATCATCAATTAAGTCTCTCAATATTGGTCTCTTATTAGAGGAAGTTTTGGTTGGTCACAACTATTTGGACATAATATTTGAGCACACTCACATATTTGTGATTCAAAAAAAAAGTTGAAGAATGTATATAACAAAAATATAGACAAATTATTATTATCATATACTTCATGGGATGAAATAGAAGAGAGATGTAAGTTCTTACACTATATTTGTTGTTCATTGGAAAAATGTATTTCACATTTGAGTAACATGTATATAGCGCTCCAAAAACTTTAGGCAAATAAAAAGCTACACCAAGATATATAATCATAGGCCATATTAGCATATATTGTAGAGATTATTCAGTCACGATGTGAATGAAGTGACGTACCATAGAAAGGAAGAAGATGATTGATGATGAAATCTTCATTGTAACGAAGACTACGACCAGAAGCAGTGTGATCAGCGTAGACAAGTTTTCGTCTTCCAAATGGAGAATCAAACTCTGCATCATTACCTATGATTTGAGACCGCAACCAACACAGTTTTTCCTCCACAGTTTCATTACAAGGCATGTCCATTTCCACAAGTTTCTTAAAGGATTCAGGGTGGTAGCAAAAGTCATGAGATGTTTCTAATATGTTGCTTGTTTTGGATAAAGGTACATGGTCCCCATTTTTGGCCTTGTTCTGACTTTGAGCTAATATAGCTATGATCTCTGCTAACAATGGTTGTTCTATCTTCATAAGCAAGAATTGAATATAGTTATGTATGATATTGTCAATGTAATGAAACATGCATATACGAAAAAGAGAATGAAGAAGGCTTTGTTACAAGAGAATGTAGAATATTAATTTGAGTTATTTATATAACTAGTTAAATGATTTTCAGTGGGATTTATATCATGAGCCGGACAAAACCTGTTGGCTGGCACTATTTTATTGTAGATATATCCAATTCAGGTAGCTCTCCATCTAGATTGTTGTTGTTGCAAGTTGGAATTAAAACATTGTATTTGAACTTTATGCTTTTCTTTGGGCCGGACAAAGGAAAGAAATAAAAAATTAAGCTTCTCTTTTCTTTTCTTTTCGTTAACCACGTACCTAGTACACGGTAATATAAGCATTAGCATATGACTCCTTATGGAAAGGAAAATCACTTGTAAAAAAAATAAAATAAACTCTTTAAAAAGATATTAATTAAAAAGTGTGACATCTTCCATATCTTTAATTACACGTGAACGGAAGGCAACTGGACAAGCAAGCAACAACCTACACTTGTAAGCCTTTTTAAATAGCAAAATCAATCCTCGTAAACATTACACTTGATTTAATTGGACCTGCGAGACATAATATTGTTATGAATGTCCATTTGAACTTTATGTTTTTGTCAACAACATCTTGGCCACTTTCCTGAAACGACTTTGAGGGTTTTATGTCCCACCATAAAAACTCTCGTCTCAAATGATGGTTTAATTTTTTTTATTTATTCATGCATTCAATTAAATCATATTAAGTAATATTTTTGTAAAATAATAACTAGATATTTGTAGAGATATTTTACGAATTAAACTAACATAATAGCATTATGATGTGATTTGATTGAATGTGTGTAAAAAACAAGAGGAATCCTAGGACACTCCCTTCAACACACATTCTTTTATTGAGTGAAACCATTGTATGACCCACCATTTTGAATGGTACCCATTTCTAAAGTGTGATACCCACTATAATTTAAGTCAATAAAGAAGTGAGTGTTGGAGAAAGTGTTGCTAACACTACTAAAAAACAAATACATGGGTTGTGTATAATTCAAAGTAAAACTGGATTAAATTTCGTGAACTCAATTTTCTAGTCTATAAAATAAATAGATTAATCATAAATTTGAAAAGCAATGAGTGATTTGATATTTATAGTTGATTTTTTATTTAAAAAAAAATTGAAAGCCAAATGAATATAAATATACACTAAAATAATCGCAACACAAAGATGTTCCATGAATGATAATTACAAAAAAAATGTCCAAGTCAAATAAACATGTTATGTCTCCAAATTACACGGACCAAGATACAAAGAAATCCTAAGTAACATTATAATCCAAACAAACAAGGGACTGAGAATTCTAATGGTAAAGGTAAAAAATGAAATTCATTCATGCCAAGATAAGAATTTTACCATATAAATGATATTTCCTTCATTCTTCTCATGCTGACAAAAAAATCAAGTTAGGGAGGGAAATAATCCAAGCTAAAATCGAAACTGAATGAAATTGTGTGATTCTTAAAAGCAAATGGAATAATCCAAAAATAAAATTTGAAACAGGGTGGTTGAATTTTTGCAATGATAATAATTTTCAACTAGGACATACTATAAATTTTGACTTCTAAAATTATTACAAATACCCTTCAAAAAAAAATTGACGAATATAATTGGGCTAATGTTAGAATCACTCTTTATAATTTTTAAGAAAGCTACGGTTTTGATAGTCAAAAAGAAAGCTATGATTTTAATGTGTTTCCATTTAAATTTTAGTCTACAGACAGAGTTTCATAAACTTAATTCAATTTAATTATTACTATCAACATTATATTTACTTATAAGACGTTAAAATTGAAATGTATATTTTATACAATAATTTATTTCGAGTATATTGTGTTCGAACAAAAAAAAAAAAAATAGTTGCACCTTTAAGATCCACACATATATCCTTCTAGTTAAACTATAAAATGGAGAACACTGGGATCTACATCTGGACAGACCATGCTTGGAGAAGGGAATTTGGGAAGACGACTTGCAATACATTTAGCTGCTAAGAATGATTTCCTTCTCATCTTACCAACTGATTTAATTCTTACATTATATTCACCATCTGCTTTGAAAAAATCATTGTTTGTTTTCTCTTTTGTTTCTTTGAAGTAACATTTATTTTCCTTCATCAGAGTTTCAAGCTTTTGTTTCTTTATTCTCCAGTTGCCATTTTTCAAATTGAAGTTGTATAGCGGAAGGAACCGTTGACCATATATAGATACAAACTCTATGGCAGTTAAAATGAACTCAAATCCCTCCTCATCCATGTAGTAAGGAAAACTAACTCTAGTCCATCCCGGTTTTACACCAACATAACCCTGTTTAAAAACAATAAATAAGTTTGTTATGTTTAACATGTTAAAAAAAGGAGTAAAAAGACATATTAAACATATGTTACAACTAAACAAAAAAACTAAACTATGTCTCGTAAGTAAGTTAGAAGCCACGATTCTCTAATCCACGTTTCTCTTTTTACTTCAATTTTTCATCGTTAATCCAATATTAATTTTCCAAATATGTGTGTTCGTAATAAAATTTAAGACTTAGAGATTTTTTTAAAGAAAACTTGAGATGTTGAAAGAATTTACCTCTTGAATAGCTGATCTAACGGCAAGCGATTGAGATTCATTGATGTTGAGCAAATCATGTCCGTAAGGTCCAGCACAAGCACACCCACCTCGAGCTTGTATTCCAAAGAGATCGTTTAACAATGTTGCAACAAAGGAGCCATTAAGTATCTTACCTCTTTTGTTCTTAGTCTTGCGTTCACTTCTATTGATGGTCGCATAAATGACAAATGACAATATAGCTTGTCTTTTGGTGCTTAAGTTCCCTAAAATCTCAATGTTTGGGTTGGGAATGAATTTCTTAAGTGCTTTGTTAATGTAGAGTTGTTCTCTTCTATCAATTTCTTCATAGTTGATGTACTCTTTCACCCAAAATGCCAAAGCTGCTCTCACTGTTTGTATTATTGGAGGTGTGCCACCGTTTTCCCTTTCCTCTATGTCCTCTAAGTACAATGTATCCTGGCATACAAGAAACACATTAGATGATGTTTGAAAGTTGATTTAAACATCATTTGAGGCGGTAAATGACATGCATATCGGGTATCATATGTATTCTCTCTATCCCATGATAATTTGCCGGATTTTTATTTTTATTTTTTTAAAAAAAAGTTGTTTAAAAAGGAGTGATATTTGTCTCATAAGTCCCAGCTCAACTGACAAAAATGTCGAAATTATTAGGCCGGACGTCATGGTCAGAGTTCGAACTCCGGTACCTCTACTTTGTGTGTGTGATTTTATGATAGCTTTGTCATCTCGTCTATCTACCAAACAAAAAAAAGAAGTGATATTTTCAGTTTAGTTTCAATAATTTTGTATTTTTATTTCAACTATACCGAATAATTAATATTATGTGTTTAATCATTGGATTATTATTTTTCATTTTACATTTACGATAATGAAAATACACAAACAGTTTTGTTTTTAGTACAAAAAGACGCTAATAGTTAAAAAGAATAGTTTAGTAAAATTTAATTAATCATATTTCTATAATACGTGTAAAATAGTCAAATGTGACAAGTAATAAATTCATTTTTCCCCTCGATCACGTAGTTTTTGACTTTTTGTTAATTAATCATCATTTCATATGTGTGTTTGTAATTTTCATTAGATATAATTTAGTGTTTAAATTAACAATATTTCTTCAATTTAGTCCATATTATCAAAATTTAGTCCCTATTATTAAGATGTGAGAGATTAATTGACATATTTTAAAGATCAAATTAGTGGACTTTATATAGTTTAAGAACTGTTTAGCATATTTGTGTGTGCAGTAATTAAATATTCGGTTGGTTTATTTTGTGAGTACAAATTCAACCTAGGAGAGACAAGCAAACGGAGTTGCTCATAGCTTAGTTAAAGCGGCTTTGTCGGAAGCTAGTTTCCGTATTCATTATAACATCCCATCATATATTGAATTCTTGATTATTAATGAAATGCATTAAGCTTGTTTCTCTAAAAAAAAATCAACCTAGGATAAATTGACTCCTTGATATCAAAGTTTAATTTGACATAAAACTGAATGAGTTTATTTCCGTTGATTTAATGGGTTATATTTATTGACTTTACCGTTCAGCACGTCTATGCTTCTGACTTTACTATGATTTTAAGTTTCTTTTCTTTAGACAAGATGATTTTAAGTTTCTTTTTGGCAGGGAAACAAGGAAAAACAATGGTTGACTTTTTTGATAGATATGTGATGGACTTTTTAACGTGATACCAAATACACACGAAATGGATGTCGGCGCCTATTTCAACTTGTATATTTTAGACTTAATTATGTTTAGGTTTTTGGTACAGACTTAATTATGTAATTATATACTACTACTCAACCCTTAAAAAAAACATACCAGTACTAAACTTTATTTTAGATTTCATTTTGGTATGTCATAGTTTTATTTTATTGTGGCACACAGTTTCATCAATCTTGCATCCAAATGCTTTTTTTTTTTAAATAAAAAAAAGATTAAGACCGGCATTCTAGTTTGTTATAGATTATTTTTATGTGTTTTTTTTTTTCTTTCTCAAAACAGTTTCTAGTACTAATATATAATCTCAACAAATTATAAAAATACAACTCAAAGAAATATAGAAATATAAAAATACAACTCAAAGAAATAAAATGAATATTTTTTTTTGTGGTGGCCGGGGTTTGAACCGGACCTTGCATATTATCATGTGTTGTCCCTACCAACTGAGCTAAGCTCACGAGGACAAATAAAATGAATAATTAAATTAAAGAATCATATAACATCATTTTTTTAACGTATGGACAGTATAAAAAAAAATTTAAAGCGTATATTATATCAAATAGTTATATATTTTTATTTCTTTGTCCTTATTGATTTAAGATTAAAATGCCCCTAGTGGCAAAAAAAAAATGAAAAAATTTAAAAGTATCATTTGATATATCCATTTTATAAGTACCCCTACTCAATGGCACGTAAGGGACCAAGATGATGTAACATATTTTTTTGGGGTCAAATGATGTAACATTCAGAATGTGGGAGAATAAAATGAAACTTTTAATATATAGTACTACCCCTAAAAAAATATATAGTATATATTAAAACTATATATAAATAAACAAATTAATAAAACTCTATTTTTTTAAAGAAAACCATATAAAAAAATTAGTGGCAAAATATTAAGCCTGTTTTAATAAGGCGTACAATTCTTGAGGAACTCCGGTGCAATAAAATATGAAGGAGGTTGCCTAAATCATTCAAAGTTATTTGACTTATTCCTAATCTAACTTCTAAGACATCTACATTTTTTTATGAAGGACTCTCTAGACATCTACATATAATTTTAACATATTTATGACTATTATCATTTTTGTTATAATTTTTGGTATTCTTCAAATAATTATCAATTTCCTTTTAAATTTCTAACAAAAAATGAGATTTACCTTTTCATTGAAGCTATTGACGTAATTAACAGTACCACCTCCACAAGTTGATGGAGGTGAAAATCTCAACATATACAAAGTCTTGTTCATTAACAGTATCCCTGGAGAGTCAGGGCCACCAAGAAACTTATGTGGGCTGATGAAAACGGCATCATATCCATCAATTTCCCCCGATCTCATGTCAATCTCCACATACGGACCACTAAATAAACAAATTAATAAAATCGTTACGACATTATTAAATAGATGAATTCTATTGACCAAAATAAACTTGACAAAAAAAAAGATGAATTCTAATACACAAATTTACATATAATATGATCAAAATGGACGACCCAATTGTTCACACTGCTGGAAAATCATAATTAGCAAGCTACTAAAATTAGGGACGAATATATATACGGATTTTGATTCTGTGTTGTGTATTTGAGTTTCATGAATTGATATGCTTTAGGCAAAGGTTTGTCAAGATGAAAAAATAAATATTGTATGCTGTAAAGACAAAAATGTCCTAAACTATAACCTAAATGACAAAAATATTGTAGAGTTTTTTTGACAAATATTGTAGAAAATTTAGACCTTAGGAATTTCAAATCCAGAATATTCTTGTGCAAAAAAAATTAACTTTCTTTTTCATTATGTATTTCATGACAAAATTTGAGATATATATCATACTCTTTTTTTGCGGGAGTTTTTATTTCCAGAGACCTATTCACATAGGTTGAAGAGTTAATTTTCAACCAGGTAACTTTAAAAATTTTGCGAAAATAGATTATCTATGTTAATAAATTATATGGTCCCCCAAATTTAGTTCATTTTCAAATATATTTTTGTCATTGTCACCATCAAACCCATCTCCCTCCATGCTCCAATCACTCTCCTATTTAATTTACACAAACGACAGGAGCCCGTCATCATATGAGACTGCATGGAATTCTAATCCTTTTACCATTATTTTAAATCTTTGTCCCTAATTTATTTTTTTATACGAATAATTAACACCCCCAGTTAATGACAACCCTAAATAATTATGCATACCTTGCTGCAAAATCAAAGCATGCAAAACCTTTGTATTGGTGAATAAGCCTAGCAATTGCTCGTGTATCTGAGTAGATTCCAGTTACATTACTACAAGCTGAGAAAGATCCCAACAAGGGTCGATTGGTATCTTTATATGCCTCAAGTTGTAGCTTCAAAGCTTCCATGTCAAGCAACCCTTGATCATCAAGGCCAATCTCTACAACCTCAGCCAAACTTTGCCTCCAAGAAAGTAGATTGGAATGGTGCTCATAGGGTCCAACAAAAACCACCCATCTTTCTTCTTTACCAAGGCACCTCAACATTCTTTCTCTCAAAATAGAAGGGACAACTATTCCCATTACTTCTTGAAGCCTCTTGATGGCTGCCGTTGTGCCCGAGCCGCATAGCATGAGTGCATCGTCTTCCCCACCACCTAAGCATTTTTTAATGTACTTGGTTGCTTCATGTACCATTTTTGTCGTCCTGTTTCCAACGTAACTCTCACAAGTATGGGTATTACCTACATATAGCATAGCTTCATAAATACATCCATATACAGCTGTACTGAATTATTAACATAAAATAAAATCCATAAAATAATGAAAATTTTCCCTGTAATTTGTGATAAGTGCTAAATAAATCAAACTTATGCTATAACTTCATTCTGTTTTCCTCATCCTCTTGGTACTAATTCAATTTGTGAATATCTTTTAGGGGAATTTAATTATTTTTTAATAACTTGAGATACATACCGTAGTTACCGTAATAAAAAGAGATACATATACGTAGTTAAAAGGAGAGATAATGATTATCATTTGTTGTTAGAAATCATAAAAAAAAATTGTTTGATAGTCAATCTTTTAGAGATTGATTTTTAGTGATTTTTTTTTAAAAAGATAGTTAAAAAAATATCTGTAATAAAAGATGCTTTTAAAAGTGATTATTTTTTCAAAAATAAAATAAAATAAGAAAAACTATTCCTATAACAAACCAAATATGTGTGTAACCGAAAAACAAAAACCAAATATGTCAATACCGTAGAAAGGCAGAAGATGTTTGGTGATGAAGTTTTCAATGAAGTGAAGACTGCGACCTGAGGCCGTGTGATCAGCATAGACAAGTTTCCTTGTACCAAAAGGAGAGTTGAATTCTACATCATTACCAATGATTTGTGACCTCAACCAACATAGTTTTTCTTCCACTGATTCATTACATGGCAGGTTTATGCCTATCTCCACCAAATCCTCGAAAGAATCTGAGTGAATATTGCAAAAATCAGGAGATGTTTCGGTTGAAACGTTATTGACCTTGTTTCTGCTTGGAGCTATGCATAACTCAGAAAATATTGGTTTCACTGCTAACCAAGTTTGTTCTACCGTCGTCAACATGAAGTTAATTTTGTTTGTATATGTATATGTCGTTTATGTAATAATTAATGCAATAAAAGAAGAGGAGCAGCAAATCTATGAAGAAAGCTTTCTTAAAAAAGAAAATGTATGAAGAATGCTTTGAAAGAAATAATGTGTCTATCTGTGTGAATAGAGTATATTTATACTTATTGATAAATGATAACAACAACAATTAGAGCTGACCTACTTTAAAAAAAGAAAAATTAGTTAGAGCTGACCCAAAGGGGCTGTAAATGAGGCAGCAGCCTGAGTCTCAAATATTTTTAGGGCTAAAATATATCTGAGATAATTTAAGTTATTTAATCGTAATAAATTAATTTTTTTTTAAGTTTTTTCGTACCACACTTAGATCATTTAAGTTAATTAATTGTATTAAGTTGGTCGTTTCAGTTTTTTCGGTACCAATTAAGTTTTAAGTTATTTAACCGTAATAATTTGGGGGATATTAGATCTTAAAAATGTAAGTTATTCGGGGTCTAAAAATTATAATTAAATAACTTAAATGACCTAAGTGTTATGAAAAGTATTTTAAGGATTAACTTGTTACAATTAAATAACTTAAAAGACGTAAGTGGGATTAATTTTTTTTAAAGGACCAACATGTTATAATTAAATAACTTAAAGGAACTTCAATATAATTTAGCCTCAAACTCATTAATTATACTGTTCATTTAGTTAATATTCAACTTCTGAGTTTTCAAAACTTTTTTTAGTGATAAATGATAGTATGTTAATTGTTAAGTTGGTTTTTTTTCACTTTGTTAGGACTTGAATCTTGAATATCTATCTCCTAAACTGCTCAAACAAGTTGAGCTACTTAATGAAAAAATTGTCATTATTCAATGGAGGAAATTTACATATTAGGATCTTCTTCATTCGAACTTACTTAGTAGTAGTGTGACATTAATAGTGACTTACTTAGTGGTAGGGTTCACTACATATATGATGTATGTATGTTCAGTAACACAACTTCATAATATTTATTTCTCACCAAATGACATTACCCATTTATTTTAACCAAATAAAAATGATCTTTACTCATAAAATTACAAGTGACAAAAAATTAACAGATTCAGTACGCAATTTTTAAAAGTAGACATTAATATTGTCAAACCTTTTTTTTTACTCAACTAATAAATTGTGATACTTAAAATACTCCCTCCGGTCCTATTTATAGGAGAAATTTTGGTCAACAAAAGTCAATGCATCTAGTTAAAAAATTGGACTAGATACATTCATTTTTGTTGACCCAAATTTCTCTTATAAATAGGACCGGAGGGAGTATATGCCTATTTTTCATGAGAATAATTTTGATACATTAATGTTTGTGCACAACTAGTTTACAATGTCAATCAATTGTAAGTAAATAATCATTTTTACGACTTTTGTGTTAGATACAATGTAGGTCAAGCTTTTTGAATTAATTAAAACAATTTTTCCATTAACAATGACTGAATTTTGTTGCCTATTATTTTTTTGATACATTTGAGATTAAACTTTCTCCTCATCTACAGGAGTTTGCTTGTTATCGTTGCCTCGTTGGACTGTTGTGAGCCAGATATTTTGATTATTTTTAATGACCACAAAGTTATTGAGCTTATTTATTGTCCCTTTCCTTTATGTTGATGTTTGGTTACCGAATAGGCAAGGTATGGCAATGATTTATTACGTATCTTTCAGTGATCTGTAGAAGCTTCATTTTTTGAACAGACGCATAAATGTACTATTCAACATTAAGTTTATCAAGATCGAATTTGGAGTATGTATGAACATATAGTAAGTTGGTATAAGTTTATCAAGATCAAATTTGAAGATATATAAAACCAAAATGTTTTATATGTACGATGACGGAAGTGGAAGCAGCAATTTTTGAAAAAATCTTCAAAAATAATATTAAAAATGAATAACACGTTAATACTAAATTTCCAAAACACTCATGCAATATAAGCTTCTTTTTTTTTTTGGTCAATAAGATTTTTTTACGACCAAGGTATTCATGCTCCAGCTGCATGAATATATATATACAACGGGTACAATACACGCTGGTTGCCACCTGACTTGAACTTTCATTTTTGCTGAATAAAACTTGAATTTTACACATTTATTTATTTATATACACATTCACACGAACTTGACTTGAATTTTACACATACTTAAATTGTTTATACACACATAAAGATAGACACATATAGACGAAAACGTATGTTACTCAAAACTGAAGAGATAACTATAAATGGTCAAAGTACCTACATTGATGAACTTGGTCCACGATACGTAGTGCACCCAACCTACGAGTCCTATCTCCACCACAAATTCACGTTTATCCTTCTCATTTTTTGTTCTTCATCTACCATCACAACTACAAACAACAGATTCCATTTCGTTAACATAATATCTTTCTCTTGTACCAAATAGAACAAAATCTAAGAGAAAGAAAAACTAAGCAGTCAAAAGAACATTTCTACAACATATCTTTATTTCATTTGAAAATGAATAATTTTTTGTAGAAATGACGCGGTGTATAATGAACTTGGATGTCTACGTGCATAATATTTTTACATATCAATATAATAGATAATTATGAACATATTTTAGAAACTAAGTACTACATTCAGACTGAAATATAAGTAAAATGTATTTGGTTTACATTTTAAATTAAATACATTTTATATTTTTGATAATTTTTCCTTGTATTTAATTCTAGCCAGAGATTGGATGCATGCAGGGGGCAGAGGCAAAAGGGGATGGCACTTAGGTGCCACATTGGCCGACCCTAATTTTTAAACTTTGATTAATACATATCTTATGCTATTTTATTTTATTTAAAGACATATTATTATTAAATATTATATCTACAAGAAGAAAATTATTCACTTTAATTTAATAAAAATATCGTGAAACGTTATTTATCAGATTAAAAACAATCTAACTGAAACATACATTATACTTTTAATTAAAGAAACAACAGGGAATATAAAAATTGTTTCAAAAAAAAAAACAGTGAATATAAAAAATGTAGTTCGAGAAGAAAAATACTTACACCGAGGAAATTGGAAAATGCTTAACATAGCGACAGACTGTATCACGAGGAGATCACGATAGTTAGTTTGCGAGATATTCTTGTGTGAACCAGGATCAAGGAATGAGGTTTGGTCACACATAGAGTTTTTTTTTTTTTTTTTTTTACTGTTACCATTTTCTCTCTCTTCTCTTTTCTCTCTCTTCTCTCTTTGGTTGTGACCAAGAAATGAGGTTTGGTCCTGGTTCACACAAGAGTTTCTCGTTAATTAGCTCCTTGGTTTGACCATAATAACACCCACTACCTCCTTGTTTTCTGGGCATACCAAGTTTTAATTGGTCGACGGCAAATTCGTGATTGAGTCGGGATAAAAAAGCTCGTCGGAGGAAATTATGTATTATCATCGTAAACTAAACTAACAGTGACATCTTTCAAAAAAAAAAAAAAACTAACAGTGACATAAATTAATATATCATTTGTTAGACTATTCCACTTTTTTTGAAGTAAGACAATTCTAATTTTATCATTTGTATTCTTAAATTCATAAATATGAAAAGGAAAAATGAAGAATTCTTAATTTTAAATTGATTTATTTACACCGAGTCTTGATTTTTTAACTTGGCCTCATACGCTACATTTCTGGCTCCGCCCTTAGATGCATGCGTACTTTTTTTTTTTTTTTTTTAATAAAAATGCATACCAGTTATAGGCTCTGTTTGGTAAAAATAAGCTATAAGCTAGCTGATAGCTGATAAGCTAACTGATAGCTGAATAGCTAGCTGATAGCTGATGACTGGTAGCTGATAGCTTATAGCTGAAAAGCCCGCTTATTAAAAATAATGTGTTTGGTAAAATTAACTGTTGAAGTGACTGATTAATATAAAATGACATAAAATGACATGTTTGTTTATTTTTTTTAATAAATTATATATAATTTTTTTACTTTTTCATTTCTTTTTTAAATATTTAAATTCAAATCAAATTAATTTCATCTCCAAAATGATAAATGTGTTTTATGAATTCTATTAATATTTTTTATTTAACTAAAATGGCTTCACTATTTATTGTAGGTCTGATTTAAAATTATATATTATATTATATAAATTAAAAGCAACGTAAAAAAAATGTGAACAAAGAAAATATAAAAAAAAAAAACTACAACATGAGTGGTATCCATGGAAGGGGCGCTGGTTGCCCGAAATATAAAAAGTGGGTAGTTTTTTTTTTAAGGATATAAAAAGTGGGTAGTTACATTGCATATGAACATGGGTGGTTTTTTTATTAAAAAATAATTAAATAAAATTAAGAATGTTAAAATTGGAAGAAAATATAAAAAGCTACAAGCTATAAGCTAAAAAAGCTACTTGAAATAGCTTCTCAAAAGAAGCTATAAGCTCGAGAGAAAAGCTTGTTACCAAACACGTCATGTTTTGATCCAACAAGCTTATAAGCTAATTCAAGAAGCTATAAGCTAGCTTTTCGTCATTACCAAACACAGCCATAGTTTTTTGGCAAAATAAAAATAAAATAAATCATGTATAGATATATGAAAAAAACTTTTCTTCCTTTCAAAATAGCCAATTCCTTTAACCTAGCGAGAATTAACCCACGTTCGACATTTTTAGCGGTAGTTAGCTCACGTTGACACTTTTAAGATCGGTTGACCCAACTTAAAATATGACTGGTTCAATCCAAGAAGAATTAAGTTAACTACCGTTGAAAATTACCGAACGTGAGTTAACGTTAGGTCAAGGGAATGAACAAACAATTTTGTAGATGTATAAAAGTAAGATTTAATTTTGTAGATGTATAAAAGTAAGATTTCTTCTTTCAAAAAAAAAAAAGTAAGATTTCAAAAAGGAGTATTACTTTTCCCACCCTATGGTCTTCTCTCGCGCCCTGTAAATTTTCCAAAAATGCCCTTGTGCATTCCGGATTATAGAATCCGGATTGCATTAGCACCATGAAAAAAAGTATAAATGATGGAATTTTGAATTTTGGGTGTAAAAATCATGGAGCAAATGATAGAGGAGAACTTTTGTATATTGTTAGTGCACTCCAATGTGCTCCTGGCTTGGTTGAACTTATTATACATGTAAACATGATTACCTAAGCTTCTTAGCTTATTTCTTATTGTTGTATTTTGACACTTTAATTTTTACACTTCAGAGTTACATCGATGTTTCTACCGTACAAGTGTCGGATCATTCAGAAGAGTTAGAATGCAGTAGTGATTGCCTTAATAATCTGCAGATGGTGAATATCCATGTTAGAGCATGTAGAATTTCTCAGCATGCAATGAGTTTGATACGGTTCGTACTTGCAAATTCAACATCGTTAAGGACTCTTACTTTTAAAGTTTGTCCTGGTTCTAAGAGTTTAGATGCACTTAGAATTTTAGAAGATTTGTTACATATGAAAAATTTGGTGCTGGTGCATTCCGGAATATAGAATCCGGATTGCATTAGCACCATGAAAAAAGGGTGTTTAGGGGGTTTTCGGATTATGTAATCCGAAAAAATCATGTAACGCGGCCTATTTTTTGAGCTTTCCGGATTACAAAATCCGGAAAAATCCGTAACTCACGTTGAAAGTCAACAAATAGGGTGAAAAATGATGTTTCCGGATTACATAATCCGGAATACGTTAAATAATTCGGATTTTGTAATCCGGAATGTGATTATATGGAGGATTTCTCTAGTATGACTAATACTTTTTTCCAGAAACAAGCTTTGAATTGCATAAAAAATGGTTGGGATATTTTGTCGGGAAGAATAAATCCTTGGAACCCGGTGTTGGAGTACTTATTTCTCTACATAACAATGCTCAAAGTATGAAGTTGACATATCCATAACTCTTGCGATGAATGAGACAAGTAAAGTTTCAATACTCACTTCAAAGCATTAGAATCATGACCTAACAAGTATTTGAAAACTTCATTCAGTGCTGATGCCTTTGGAAGAAAGAAATTAAGAAAGACAACTCAGTAATATCATTCATATTATATTTAAAATCTGCAGCACATTGCAGAATATACCTCTCTCCATAAATGTTAAGTGCACCGTTATTTTTAAAATTTGTAGCTTGTACATAACCAATTCCACAGCAATAGAAAGCTTAAAATCAAAAAAATTCTGGAAAAACATCATTATGGATTATAAAATCCGGAAAACTCCGAGGGTAATTTTGGAAAAAAATAGGGCGCGCGAGGAAATGAATTGGGTGGGAAAAGTAATACTCTTCAAAAAGAGACAAAAATTGAAGCCCAAGAGAAGGCCCAAAAGAACAATAAAATGATCTTTTTTCCCGCCTTGGAAATACCAAGAGCGCCAAATTCCCTTTCTTTCTTTCCCTTACCTCAGTTTCTAGATTTCTACATTTCACTCTGTAAGTGTAAACCCTAAATTCTCGAATCCAATTAGATCGAAGATCGAAAATGAAAGGTGGAACGGTTCAGATTAATTGGCACGAGAGCAAACCCGTTTTGACCCTAGATTTTCATCCTCTCTCCTCCACTCTCGCCACCGCCGGCGCCGATTTCGACATCAAGGTACTCTTCACTGTTCCTTCACTCCCATCATTCAATTAATTAGTTAATTATTCATCAAATTAAGATTACATTGAATTGATTTGTGTTCTAATCTTCACAGTTATGGTCAGTTAAACCTTCTGGATCACAAAAGAAGCTTCCAGTAGTTACTTATGTCAATAGTCTCTCGTATCATAGCTCTGCTGTTAATGTTATTCGCTTCTCTTCTTCCGGTAAATTCATTTCATTGAAATTTCAATTTTTTTGTTCTTACTGTAAAAAAAAAAATGCTTTATGTAAGTAACGATTTTTTTTTTATTTTTTTTTTTTTATGTTTCAGGGGAATTGTTAGCTTCTGGTTCTGATGGTAATATCTTGATCCCTGCTGTTGATTTTTTTTTTTTTTTTTTTGAGATTTTCTTAATTTGAGTTTATTTATGTTGCCAATGTTTCTGATTAGATTTCTATTTTTTTGTTTCTTTTTAGGAGGTGAATTGTTAATATGGAAGCTACATTCAACGGATACCGGCCAAACATGGAAGGTTCTTAAGATGTTACGGTAACGCGTTTGCTTTGATTCCTTGATGACCACTTATTTGCATTATTTAGCTTTTTTTTTTAGGAAAAATATATATTTTTTTAATTTATTTGTCGTTTTTCTAGTTCAATGCATTGCTAACTAATTGTCGATAACGGTCTTAGCCATTTAATGAAAGAGAGAAATGGATGCAATGCGATGATAAATAGAGAAGGGTATCAAAGAAAAAAGGACAGTCGATTTCATCAACTAAAGAAAGTATTTTTTTTTTACTAAAGAAAATTATTGATTTCCTAGGTTCGTGCAAAACAACTTTAAACGAACAAAATAAGAACTTGAAATGTGGCAGGTTTTGTGAATTTGGTTGGTTAATATGCATTTTGTCGTGTAATAGCACATTTCAAACAAGCTGTAAGGTTTCCTTGGCTTCTTCTACATTTAAATGCAGAGTTTATGATCAACCGTTTTAATTTAAAATAATTATAACAATTTTGTTTGATTTCTTTCCGGAAAAGTAGATATGGAAGTAAAGGTTATTATTTCATAGGAATTGCATACTATTATTAAGACCATTCACAAAAATCAATCATACTGTTTTCTACTGTGACTTTTCATTGACCTTTATGTTTTACTGCATCAATTAGCTGGTTAAAATGGATATTTTTCTGAATTAGATCTCATGTCAAGGACATTATGGACCTGGAGTGGTCTACTGATGGTGGATATATCATATCCGGATCAGTTGATAATTCTTGCATTATATGGGATGTTAACAAAGGTACAAAGCAAAATACTTAGCTGTTCTGAACATGCTTTAACAGTGGTGCATTGTAGTTCTGAACAAGCTTGGCTTATGTTCTTATAGCACTTGTTCCATTTATGTCAGGAACTAACCTTCAGACGTTGGATACCCATGCACACTATGTTCAGGGGGTAGCCTGGGACCCTTTAGGGAAGTATATTGCTTCTCTTAGTTCTGACCGGACTTGCCGAATTTACATCAGTAAGCCCCATAAATCAAAGGGTGTTGAGAGAATCAATTACGCTTGCAAGCATGTTATTTCTAAGGCAGAACAGCCATTATTAAAGAATTCCAAGGTTAGCTTTAGATATCTATTTTTGTATTTGATTTCTCTGTAGATGGATTGTCACATACACTGACATCAGGTGTAATTGTTGCAATCAGTCGACAAAATATCATCTCTTCCATGATGAAACATTGCCCTCTTTCTTTAGAAGATTAGCTTGGTCTCCAGATGGTTCATTTCTACTTGTGCCTGCAGGTATTCACCTAACCAGAAGTTAATCTTGATCCAATTTATCTTACTTTTTTTGCACTAGTTTTGTGAATAAGCTATTGCAATTTGGTAGAACCTGGAAAATCAGGCAAACAACTGTGTATTATTCATTGCAAATGGATGAGCTTAAAGCTCTTAAAACTGTGGTAAATAGAAAGAAACTGATAAGCCCGAGTTATTAGAACTCCTAACCAGAGAGTACTTTCTCCTAACTGAATGCTTTACTCACTCCCCTGTCCTCTGTTTTATAACAGAAAATCCCCTCCTAACAGAATATTGTCACAGTCATCACATCAATTGGGCCAAAGCCCAAATTCAGTATCCTATCATAATTGCATAGAGATTATTTTACAATCAAGTTAGTTCTTGAATCTTTCATAGTCCATTATATTTCATTCACAGGAAAGTGGACGAAGTGGTCAAATAAAAAACTGAATTCCAAAATTTATGTATTGTTAGTTGCATACTGATGTCCAGACAGCTTTTAATTTCCCCCTTTGTTGTTTAGTGAACTGTGTTATAGTTTAGATGCAACTTATAGGCTGAACCACTGAATGATATATACTATTTTCTTCCTTTATGGATTCCTGCTTAGCTTTTGCTACATGGTCTGCTTCTAATTGAAAAGTTCACGTCTCTACCCATTTCAGGTTCTTACAAAATCGGTACAGCGTCTGAATCTGTAAATGCAGCTTACATATTTTCTAGAAAAGATCTTTCTCGGTATGTCTATCAGCTTAGACATTATAGAATCCCAAAAGCATACTTTTTATCATTTAGTATCTAGAATGAGTCATTACGTTCGATTATTCATGTTAAGCTTATGAATTAAGTTACCAAAACATGTTAGTGACGTGAGCTACTTTATTATTTAACCTTGATATGCAGGCCTGCTATACAGCTTCCGTGTGCAAGCAAAGCTGTTGTAGCTGTTCGATTCTGTCCTGTATTATTTAAGCTTAAGGGAACAAATTCAGGTACTTGTATTTATGACCAGTAACTATGTATAACTAGTTCTACGTGGCACTGTTACAATTGAATTGCTTGAGTGGGATGTGGTTCAACTTAAATCTGAGACCTTTTGCCCAATATTATAAAAACCATCATGGACCAGTTTGACTGGGAGCTGGACACATGTCTGGTCCGTTCAATTTATTAAAATAGGCATGCTGACGAACTGGTTCATGTCACAAAGCCGGCGAAGAATTGTTAGACCTCTTATTAGTAAAGATTGTGAGAGGCAGCCTAGAGGTTCAAAGTGAATGGTCTGAACCAGTTAGACAGGTTTATGTTATTAGGCTGCAGATACGTATTATGCAGCAGCTATGTTTTTAGACAATTATTGAATAAATAGGGAAATTGAATATTGATTGGAAGAGACCAAAACTCTCGAATTTCTGGGATAGGAATTGCTTGCAGTAGTAGACAATCTCTTAATTTATGTGTTATTTCCTAATTTGTAAAAGAACCCATTCTCTGTCCTGCGATAACTGTGAAGTGATTGTTATTATTAGATCGTTGTTTCTACTTATTTTATCACTATAGATGTAAGTTTCTATCATATTATGAATAAAAAAGTGCTAGCAACACTCACTCTGGCACTCTTTCCTACAATATCAATATTATTGGTGGAATTCATGTAGTTTCTATTTCTTATTGGTGATCTCCCGTTTTATCGGAGATCCACTCCTAATATAGTGGGACCTACATGAGTTTTACCCCAATAAAAGAGTGTTAGAGTGAGTATTGGCAGTAACTCATTTTATGAATGTTAGTTCACGTTGTTTATCTATTGATATAGTGGTTCGACTATTGACACACTAACCTTGTACCCCGATCAAGTCGATGATTCGTTTGACTTTAATAACATTGCTTTTGCCTACCAATCATTATTTTAAAGTTCTGCCTCTTTCAGAGGATGCATTGTCTAATCGATGCATGATGCTGTTTTTGTTTATTGCAGATGGGTTATTTAAGCTCCCATATCGCATTGTATTTGCCGTGGCCACATTGAATTCATTGTACATTTATGACACTGAGAACACTTCTCCAATAGCAATATTTGCTGGCCTTCACTATGCTCCAGTAACAGATATTACCTGGTAAATGTTATAACGGCTAGTAAATCGTTTTCTAGTTAGAATTATGATGTTTTTTTTTTGGGAAAGGTTTAATTGTAGTCCGTATTTGTTCAAAAGGTCACCTGATGCCCATTATTTAGCATTCTCCTCGCAAGATGGTTTCTGCTCTTTGGTGGAGTTCGAAAATGACGAACTTGGATCACCTTACTGCTTATCAAGTAAGCAGACTTCCCTTTCATTTCATGCTATGATTCTAACTTGTACCAGGTTTTTGATTTCCCTTTTCTACATTGTTCTAGAAGAAAATGTCTTGGAGGACAGTAAAAGCACCCTTCAGACAGCCAATGATGCTGTACTGCCAACTGGGAGTGTTGGTGCAGTTGTAGCAGAAAGCATGAAAATGGAAGTGGAAGAAAAGGTTGATGACATGGACATAGAAGCATCTGCGGATATTGGGGCAGTCACATCAGAAAGCAGCAAAACTGTAATACAAGATAAGGCTGATGACGTGATCATCAAATCAACTGGGAATGTTGGTGCAATTATAGCTGACAATAGGAAAAATGAAGCAGAACATAAAGCTGATGATATGGTCATTGAAGAAGTTACGGCAGATATTAGGAAAAATGAAGCAGAGGAGAAGGCTGCTGACATGATCATTGAGACAACTAGGACTGCAAATATTGGAGCAGCTCTATTAGATAATAGAAAAACCGAAGACACAGAAAATAAACCGCTTAGTGGTTTAGGCAGTATTAATTCTGGAGCCGAAGAGAAGGCGTCGAAACAACCAGCTAATCCAGATGGTAAACAAAGTGAAGCAGAAGAGAAGGCAGATAAACCACAATCAACTTCGGACAGCATAAAATCTGAGGCAGCACAAAAGACAGGGAATCAATCGTCCAGTTCAAAGAGCACGCCCATCACAAATAAGCCAGCCAGGAAGCGCATTACACCTATTGCAATTGATCCATGATTTTTCAATGCCAGAGAAGCTCCATTAACGTCCGCCCGTGTACATCTTTTTTGTGCGGCTAACATTTCCAAAACATCCCCCCTCTTGTTGCTCCCTGTTTTGGTTTACATATTCTGTAATATAGATTACATTATAATATTTATCATCTTTAGAGTAAACAATCTTCATTTTGAAGATTTCCTTTTGGACCTCTTGTTTTAGTCATAGGTTTCCAACTTTCCTAGTTAGCAAACTGTCATTGCCTTATATTGGCAAGACAGCACAAAATATCATTTATTCGTATATTTTATTTATGTTATGACTTTTGTGAGGTTAAGACGACATTTGCTTAATTTAACAAGGTTTAGCACATCTTAATAAACATTACATATTAAAATCGTCCATGCTTTTGTTGAGTAAAGAACATAAAATTTAATTTGTAGATGTTACATTGCCATACAATTTATTAAGTTGAATAGTATTTGACAATAATCCAAATATCATGAATAAATAGAAATCATGCTAAGATCCCTTGAATGGTAGAGGATATAAGGATGATTTGGTGATTGAGGTGGGAGAGCTATGCAGTGGAGTGATAAGAAGGTCGAGATTCGGTTCGCATTCTGGAATAGAAAGCTAACAATATTTTTAACATTTGCTGTTTAAAAAAAAAAAAACAGCTTATGATCGTTTTGATTTATGAAGGATTATAATATGGCTGTTCTCACTTTAGCCTTAAAAAACCGCTTATGATGGTTGATTATGTTTCAAGTAATTTAAGCAACAAAATGTCAATTTCATCAGCTAATAATGATTTTGTTAACTTCTGGAAATTGCAATGTGTGCTCATCCTCTTCTATGCTGGAATTCTGCAACATGTGTAACACCGCTGTCTTACAGTTTCCAGGACATAAATGGTCACACAATCCTGATGGTGAGGTATAACCAAGGTCTCCTTATCAGGTGTTTTTCAAGACAACATGCAAAATAACTACCCATTAAACTTGCATTATTTCAACAGTCTTTGTGTATTGGTATCTACCCTGTCTACGGTTCTTAATACAGAGATGAATGCAATGAAGCAGAAATTTAATCACGAGTTCATTAAAACAAAGCAATATACAATGTAATCAAGTCAGGCTAATTGAAATTGAATGATTCTGATTTCTTCTAACTATTCATCTATTTCTCTTTGTTATGGATGAACAATAAGTCATGACATACAGACAAAATTGTAACTTCCCAAACATTACCTTTTTAAGAATACAAAAAAATGGGAAAATCAATTAAAAAACTACTCTCTGTTTCATCTTTATGTCGTAGACAATTAGGTACAATTTCAATTTATATATGAGGCACATTCACAAAATTTGGTGCAGTTTTGAGTGTTGCAGGAAACTGTTGTAGATGGACGTGGTCAGCAGTAGTTGCAGTACGAGATGGCTCCAGATTTATGGTGTTAACACCAGTATGAAATCTGATCCATACTTATGATTAATCTGAATTTTTTGAAGTAGCATCATAATTACCAAGAATGTTAGTCATCTAATCTGCATCCAGAAATAGAAAATGTGTTAGATGTAGTTCATTTTTTTTTAAAATGATGCATCTGAAAGTAAAAGAAAAGTACTCTTTATCTCTCTTTTTTGGCAGAGTTCTCAGTCTTTTAATAGTTGGATATTTTGAAAGAAGCTGAACTTACTGTGTAGGTTCATTTTCTGAAAAAGGGATTTCATATTCAGTAAAAAGTTGGGACAGGATAATTTCATTCCACATATCAGGCACTCCAGGTAGACACCAATGGCTGCAATCCTGACTCAATGGATTATCATTCCAGTTACCAACATGTGCATCACTGCGAGGAGCCGACATAGATGTAACATGGAGAACGTTTATAGGAAAATTAACATTCTTTACAACTTCCAACACTGTGTCTGAAAACGAGTTTTGTTCCGTTGCATTAGTCTCAAAAGTGGGGAACTGGGTTACATTGCAAGTCCTACGGGTATCATCACTGCAGCAAACATAAAAGCTAGATGAATAATTGTTGAACAATGAAATAAGCATATGTTATGTTACAAGAAAATATTGTTATAAAGAAGGCGTAACCAGCAAGCAAGGTTTCAAAGCGCTTATAGAATCCAACCAAGTGGTTAATGAACTTTAGTCAAGGTCAAAACGATCAGGAGAACCTGAATTTGAATCCTGACTTGAACAATTATTGGCAAGACTTTACTTACCTCCTAACCGAACTCCGGATTACCAGACCCCCCTTGCCCTGGGAACCGGAGGGTGAAGACAAAAAAAAAGTTAAGAGAATCCCGTGCACGATATGGATTCCCAAAACTAAGGAATGCATGCTTGCTACGTGTAAGGATAGTTTGAATTTTGAAGTATCATTTTAAAATATTATATAATGAAAGCTAAGCACATGTAAATAAAGCATCATGTTATCCATAATGTGGGAATACCTCCAGTGAGATGGCTCAAAAGTCCTAAAAAAGACGCGTGTTCTATTTTTATCAATCTTTCTCTCAATCCATGAAGTCCAAGTTTTGAGTGCTATTTTATAGGCGGCAGGAATTGACATCCCAAGCTTCAGAGATCTTCCAACCTGGAAATAACAACCCCTGTTGAATGCAAGAAGAGGATCATTTGACACAATAATCCAAAAACAAAAATAGATTCCAGAATATGAAAACACAGATTTGTTAAGGGTGATTATACTTGCTCAAAACAGTGGCAGAGTTGGTTTCTCAAGTTAGAGTCAGAATGAAAAACAAAACATCACTATGTCCACCCTTTCTAGGAGGGTCCTGATAGGCCTCATTAACAAACAAAAAGATCCAAGCGAGCATAAATCAGAAGACCAAAATTTAAGTGTCTATCATCTTGATTTTCAAACAGTGGCAAGGAAAGAATCACGACAGCAATCTCTTGAGAAATACTTAGTTTAACATAAAAAAACAGCCTTTCGGTCAAATGTTTTGGGAGCTCACGCATCACCTGTTATATTAACTCTAAAACTACCCTTATAGTCTTTCTCTTAAATAATAATCACGAACTTCAAAATCATGACGGAGAACCTAATACGAGAACAATGGATGTTGTGAACTACTAAGTCAACAGTTACGAAAACTCGATGAAAAGTTTTCCCCCCTTAAACCTACTGATAAACAAATTAGCAAGAAATATGAAGACTGAAGAGTATGGCAATGAATAACATTAAAATTAACAACAACAAATATGGCTGATGCAACTCAAACACAATTGAGTTGTGGTCACATATACATCAAATCAAAGACCATGTCCTCACGATTGGGGCCACAATCACATAGCCGCAAACCAAACGCTACTGGCTTACAGTTGAAATATTGAAAAGAATGGAACCTTACGTGTGGAAAAGCTTAGATGGCACCCACCAGTGACCAGTATTGAATATAAGAATATCTGAATCAATCCATTGATGACTTATATCATCTAACTTGTCTAACAAAAGTGTTGATTTAACCCTCCTTGGTGCATGTTCATGAGCCGGACGCTGCTGTACCAAGAAAACAGATCGAAAAAATTCAATTGTAAAATTGAAATCACTAAACCTAACTCCTAAAAACCTAATCCTCTTTGTAATCTGATTCTGATTCACTTCATAAACACTCGTCTTATCCTCCACACCAGTCATCAACATACAAATCAAAGACTCCCATTGAGTTCTACTCATTGAATCACCAACAAAAACAACCCTTTTACTCCTTAACATTTCCAAAACAGCACCAACATCAAAAGTTGGAATTTCACAACTCTTAGGTTTCCACCTCCATGAAAGAAAATCCAAATCACTTCTTCCATTTCCTAAACAATCAAATCCTTGTTCAACAAAAGGACACTCAGTTGCATTATACAAAGGATAACCAGATACTTGAACCCATGTTCCATCAAAAACATCACATTTTCTCAACAACGAATTATTGTTATTGTTATTGTTATGATCAGAAAAGAAACCTTGTCCATTAAAAAAAGCATGTGTGATACTAGGAAGAACATAGATGTAACCACCACCAATTGCTATAAAGAAGGAAAAAACAGAAGCAATGATAACAAGAACTTGAAACCTCAAAGAAACACATCCAAAGCGGTTGATAATTGGTTTGGGACTACCAAGAGGTTGAGAATGAGATCTTCTGTTGAAGGAAATGCTTTTATTCAAATGTGAACCACTCATGTTTGTGACAAAGCCATCACCATATGAACTAGTAGCAACAACAAACCCTTTTGAAGAAAAACGACATATCAATGGACCCAGATGAGAAAGATTCGATTTTGGAGGAAACCCAGACGGAAACAGAAAGAAAGATCAAATTTTTTTGGAGAAATTAATTGAAGATTTGATTTAAATTTGATGAAAAAAACATGAAACTGAAATCGAAAGTAGAATGCGGAGAATAGGATTTGTAGTTGTAATTAATGAGACACGAGCGAGACAAATGACCAAACAAGAGAACCTCAGCTACTTTTTTGCTTTCAAACCAAACATGTTTTTTTCTTTCTTTCTTTTAATGGAAAAAACTAAAATGTTTGCTTTTACTTAAAGTTTATTTCTTTACTTAATTTCTTTCAAGTTTACTTAACAAGAGAATTTCTTTCAAGTTATTGTTAATTAATATTTTATATTTTATATAAATGGTATATGTGCTTATAATAAATCTATGTTTTTTTTTTCATATTGTTAATTAATATTTTATATTTTATATAAATGGTATATGTGCTTATAATAAATCTATGTTTTTTTTTTTTTCAAATAGTCTAACGGCTGGAGAAATTTACCTTAAAGGTGAATATGCGGGTTGTTCGGGTTCGAACCCCGACCCTTGCATATAATATGCATTATCCCTTATCAAGTGAGCTAAGCTCACGAAGACTAAATCTATGTTTTTATTACTAAAGTAGCGAGTATAGTTTTATTATATACAAAATTTGAGGTAAGACCATTTGAATTTCATATTATATTATAAAAATATATAGGGTTATGTTAGACACTTGTTAAAGATATAAAAATAGAAATACTCCCTCCGATCACTATTATAAGTAAAAATTCACTTTTTAGGTTCATTCAATAAATGATGTATGTGGTCTATATATAGGTCACATACATCATTTATTGAATGAACCTAAAAAGTCAACTTTTACTTATAATAGTGACCGGGGGAGTACCTTCTAACAAAAGTAAAATGAAATGACAATCAATATTAGAAGCATCTCCTTCAAAGAAAGGAAGAGGGGTGGCCCTTGTTGGCTTGAAATTCATCAAAACGGTTTACTTCAAGATAAATGTGAGTGATACATATTTTCCATACACTTAATTGAAGTATAATTTATAAACATAACTTCTTGAAGAAGATGAATGAGAAAAGGCTTGAAAATCTTCCATTTTTCTGTTATTGTATTCTCAAATGAAGTTTCTACAACTCTACTTAGCTTCTTTACAAGCAGCAACAACTATATGAAGTGTAGAAGGACATACACGAGAATGTTAATGAGAGAAGAGTCAGAGTGACTCCACCTACAAAGGATAATGTGTTGGCTTTTCATCATGGTAATTTCCTTCTAATTTTGGCTAACATGAAAGAAAACTTTAGATGTTTTTTTTTTCTTTCTAATATAAAGTTTAGGTAAATTGAGTTCTAGAGGTTCACGAGGATCAGAATAGACTCCAAAACTCAGCAAACACTAACATAGATGATCACATATATTTCATCAATAAGATCATCACACTGACAACGAGAGTTGAACCTACAATCTTACTGACGAGTCAACTCGTTATCAACTTAGTTAACTTTTATTAACGAATATTTAGATAGTCATCGATGAAAATCTTTCTATCCATATAAATTTAAAGAGCATTGTCATATGCACATTTTTAAGGATGTGTTGCAATATAAATTAACGAATTAAGTAATTAATGGTATTATGATAACCCTTATTCTGAATGGGTTAACAACAGATGTTGAAGAGATTATGAGTAAATTAATAAATACTAATTTGTGTTAGATATTATACAATTAATTTTTAAGTACCTTGTATGTAAACCAGAAAAGGAAAAATCCAAAACAAAGCACCTGTTGACATGTTTTATTGTGAACCTAACCTAATCTGATAGGCTAAAGTGCAACTTTGGCCCCCTATTTTTCAAAAAGTTGCGATTTTGGCCCCCTAACTATGAAAACTACAATTTTGGTCCCCCATGTTTAGGGAAATATGCTCTTTTAACCCCCTAACTTAAGGGAAATATGTCTATTGACCCCTTATCTTTTCAAAATGTTGCGATTATGGCCCCTTATCTTTTCAAAATGGCCCCTTTTTTTGGACACGTGTCGCCTTCTCAGCAGTTTTCAAAGTTAGGGGGCCAAAATTGTAGTTTTCAAAGTTAGGGGGCCAAAATCGCAACTTTTTGAAAGATAAGGGGCCAAAGTTGCACTTTAGCCAATCTGATAAAAAGACAAACTTGCCTTAGATGGATTGCTATCTCAGTTTCTCAATGCATTGCCTGGTTGTTCTTCTTATATTACTTAACAAATGGTTTGCTGTTGTATAGCTGTTTCCTTACCAAATATTTTATATTTTATTACCACAATTTAGCTGTCGTCTTACACTCTTGTCTTGTTCTAGATCCCAAATTTATTTTTTAATTATTTGTTTGTTTATTTCAACTCTGACTATCTCTAGTCGTGCCAAAGAATGAGTAATATACTAATATGGACTTTTTATTGAAAAAAAAAAAAAACTAATATGGACTTTTTCAAAAAAAACTAATATGCACGGCTGGGTTGGTACATTCTTCAAATGAATACAACTGCTCACATTATAATTTCAATTTAAATGAATATAAGTAATTTGAAAGATGTGCTAAAAAAATAATTTTAATGATTTGATTTTTTTTAAGCAACAAAAAGAAAAAAGTATCAATTAAAACATAAGAGAAAAAGAAAGAAAAAAGAGAATGAAAAACAAAAACAAAAACAAAAACAAAAATTGTAGTATTGCACTAAACCATCTTCAATGGGAGGGTCTTAACCATTTAAGACCGGTACTGATGACATGCTGTCATTACGTAATTTTTAGGACTTATTGTGACATTTTATTAGAGTTCTCATGCAATTTTCACTATTCCAGGGTGCAAAAAGATGAAAAACTGAAGTTCTGCCAGACCAAATCGCGCCACGCCAAAATACAGCCTTGCCGCGATTTTTGAGACACATTTGCATATGTCCCTGTTTGAGGGAAATCGCGGCGCGCCACTTACAACTGCGCGGCGCGATTTTGATTAGGTCAGGCCCAAAATCTCTATAAATACTGCACTCAGCCAGAAGAAAAGGTGTGACGATTTTGGGGAGCAAAGTGCGATTTTGAGACATCGGAGACGGCTAGAAGGGCGATTTCTTCAACCTTTTACCAATTCATGTATGTTTTAATTATTTCATTGATTATGCTATTTGTAAACTCGATTATGAGTAGCTAAATCTCTTAGAGATTAGATCCGAGATGAATCTTTGTAACCCTAATTGACACATGTTGGTGTGAAACTCTATTTTGTTTATGAATTCAATTCTAGTTTATTCAATTCAATTGTTCTTAACGCTTTTTATATCTTGATCACATATAACTTGATTTCGTAAGAACGAATGACCACTGACCATGGCTTTCGACTTAGACCTAATTGAATTGTTCTAATAAACAGGGTTAGTCTAGGAATAGATAATCGTTTGTTAGTGATAATAGATTAACGTTCGGTAAAACCTTCAAGAATTATTAAACCACCTAAGGAATTAGGGGCTGTAGTTTAAGAAGAGGGTCCTAACTCAAGGGATTGATTAGGGCTATTTTGTTAATCATCGTAAATTAGAAGAGGATTCATAACAAATAGGTGCAGTAGACCAATTAGGGGAACTTAGAGGATTCGACGGATCTGATCTCATCTTTCTCTCATATTTTCTTAACAAATCTTTATTTTCTGTTTCTTGATTTAATTAAAATCAAATCAAATCTACTGCCTAGTGGCAAAATAAAATAAATTTTATACATCCTATTTCTATAACGCAATTGAATTATTGAAGTTAAAAACAGTCCTCGTGGGATCGATATTTTTACTACTTCGATAGTATTTGGTGCACTTGCCAATCCTCTATCAGGTACCTATTAGGTACCCCCATTGGGGAGAATCATTTTGAAGGTATTATAAGATCTGCGGTCTGATTTAAGACACCAACTTTTAAGTGGAACCCTCACTCTTTTAATATTAAAAAATTGAAATGTTATGATATAAAGTTATTGATAGTTGATTAGTGGGTCTCATTTAAGAAATTTTTGTCAGAAGCTAGGTTGGAGGGATTGCGTTCTTATTAGGTACTACTATTAAAAAATTATAAATAAGTGATGTGTACACATGTGACCCATTTAAGTACCAAAAAATGAGTGTCTCCATTGTGGATGCTCTAGACAAATTTAAGACGACCCATAACTTGAGAGAAATACATTTTTCTCTTTTTATCGGATTATACCTTTGTGATTTTTAGATATAACAAGAAATAAGTCCATTTCTAGGGCAATGAAGGCTAGCTTGGTCGATAAGTGATTGAGCTATCCGCTTGTGAATTTAACTTTCAAGACCTCTTTAGTGAACGATTTGTAACTACCTCTATAAACGTTTTTCAGCATTGAGATCTGTTCTGACCCTAATGAGTCCCTGAAGTCTAAGTCATCTAAACTTTTTTCTATAAAAAAAGCTCATCTCTAGTAGCAATATCCTCAACTCTAAAAGTGTCATTATTCAAATCGATATAACCCAAAAATCTAGTCTAGTGGATAAGTGAGTATGGTTTATGTTCCAGTAAAAAATATGGCCATTAACCTTGTTATAGCACAGACAACTCAAACCTTAGATTCTTCCAGCTCATCCCAGGTTTGAATGGTCCCAATATGGTTTGAACTCCAACAGTGATTCGTCCATAAAAAAAAAAATGTGACCATGGTGTTCTCTAAAATCAACTAGACAACCGACTATGGTGGCAGTTGAATTTAGCTCCCGTCACAATTGATTGGTCATCTGCAACCTTCAAGCTGGTGGTGGCGGCTAGTGATGGCTACCGACGATGACAAAGAATTGTGGTGACTTGATTAAGAGAGGATGAAACATGAAAATTATAGAGAAGGAAATCTAACGATTGATATAAATATTCGAGTGGCCAACAAATCTTAAACAAAAAAAGACTCATCTTCTCGATACAATGAGTAGCTTCCTTGCCAGTTACAATTGAATGATAGAAACTAGTAACACCAATACCGACGAGGTTGATAGGCCGTCACAACCAGCAGAGCCAATAGAGTATTTTCAATGACTGAATCAATCGTAAAAATAAGAAAGCTTGAATCTTTCTGTATAAGTAAGAAGAAATCTAGTTAACTTGATTAATTGATAAATTTCGATTTAGTTTTTTTGATCAGGAAGTAATTTCATCCTAGCTAGAACGTAGCATCATGTCTCTAATAGCACTTCGGATCCAAAAAAAACCCCTCTAAAAGAAAGCATACTAATATTTTCATATTTTGTTTTAGGGTTAATTATGTTTTTGGTCCCTACAAAATTGCGACCTTGTAAGTTTAGTCCTTACTTAATTTTAATAGCATTTTTAATCCCTACAAAAAAATTCTGCACTCAATATTAGTCCTTACTCAATCCAAATTTGTTTAATTTATGCTTAAACTCTCAAGTTTTTCAACAATTTTTTACAGGCGTGTTAAGAACGTTATTAAAAGGTCCTCCGAAAAAAATATCGCAAAAATTTGATTTCTACGTCCATATTTTTGTTACTTATATCTTAAACTTTTGTCGTTTTAAAAAATTCATATTTAATTTATTTCATGTTAAAAAATTATAGATTTTAGTAAATGAACCTTTCATAGTGTTCTAAACTTGTATAAAAAGAATCGTTAAAAAATTTAAGAGTTTAAGGATAATTAAACAAAATTTATTTTAGCAGGGACTAAAATTATAAGTAAATTTTTTTTTGTAGGGATTAAAAATGCTATTAAAATTAAGTAAGGACTAAACTTACAAGGTCGCAATTTTGTAGGGACCAAAAACATAATTAACCCTTTGTTTTATAATGACTTGCTAATTCTATTTTTTTTTGTAGTGTTACAATGTAACGAGGCAAAAAGAAAAAGAGAGGGAGAAACGAAATTAAATTCCAAGCTTATCTCTCAGGATGAGAGATTCCATGTTAGGCGGAGGGCAGTTCCAGTGAGCAGAGCACTTTGCATGTGATCCTTCCTTAGCCATAGAATCTGCACATATATTTTGTTCCCTAAGAACATGCACCAATGTTGTATTTCCATTTTCATGTAAAACATCTTTAATATGAAGGATGTTAGTAGCTAGCATATGAGTGCAAAGTATGATCACGACCAGCAATAATCAGGTCAACTGCTTCCAAACAGTCACTCTAACAAATAATGTTGACATAACTTTTTTGACTGCAAAAATCAAAACCTATCTGGATAACACGTAACTCAGCTAATAACGCATCACCTCCAACTTCATAGTGAGAAAAACTAGTTATCCAATCTCCATCGTGGTTGCGAACAACACCACCAGCACCTAAACAACCAAAATCTTCTAGAAAGCTACCATCAATATTGAGTTTGTGTGTACCTTCCGGAGGGGGATCCAATGAGTTAAGAGCCGTGATGAGTGTGGTTCCAAACTAAGATTGGGATAGTAAGAAATGCATTCATCATGTAACAAAAATGTCCTTCGCACCACATCTTGAATACACCAATGTTGATCCTAAAAAATAGTATTGTTTCTCTAACACCAAACATACCATACTCCTGTCTGTAACAAACAAAATAGAGGAAGTATCCTTTGTCATCTCACGAAGCCAAACCTTGACATCAAATTCAGAGAAAAAATTATTATAACGCCCCATATTTAAGCGGAGCCAAAGCTCTTTAGAGTGCGGGCAATCACGTAAACAGTAAAGAATATCCTCCATGGGTGAAGAGCAACGGGTGCAGCTTGGAGAAGCTACCATGTTGCAATGATGCCGATGGACATTAATAGGGAGAACATTATGAAAACAAAGCCATAGAAAGTGTTGGAGATTGTTGAAAACATAGCTAATTATATATCATTGTAGAAGCATATCTAGTCTAGAATAAAGAAGGACACATTTCATCAAAAATGAAGGAGATGGAGATTGGAGAAAAAAATTATGGTTTGTGTAATGCAAATAGCGTACAAGTTTTTGACGCCTCTCGCCTCTAAAAAAAAAGATTTTGATGGATATTCCTGCTCACTCTATTTTTTTTTAGGAAGGTCCCGCAATATATGTTACTGCATTTTTGAATAAAATATTAACATGGTTAATTATAAATGATATTTTCTTTTAGATTGTAAACGTTTTATTTCTAGAAGTAAAAAAGTCAACTAGTATTTTGGGCCTGAATTCAACTTGGAATGCTTAGCCCATTTTTATGGGCTTATTCATACCATATGTTATTATGTTTTAGGGAGTGACTTTTGACACTCCCTCTTTATATAAGATTTTTCAAATGTTTTTTCCTATGGGAAAATTTGTTCGACAGCATACTATCAACGGTAAAACAGGAAATTAAAACAGTGGTGAATCGAATTTCCATGCGGTCAATTGAAACTTGTAGTCATGCAATGGTAAATAGAGACCGTCTAATCAAGATAAGACAATTCAAATTAAACGTTAATAGTTTGAATTATAAAATAAAAAATCAAATATGCTTTTTCTTGAACCGTCCAATGAATATTTGATAACCTCTATCAATTTGACTGTCTGAATGTGTGTTTTGATTGATTGCGGAGAATCCATATTACAAAAATTTAGGTCCCTCATTCTCTCTGTCTACCTCCATCATTTTCCTCTCTTATATCTCTTTTATCTCTATCTCTCTCTAGGTGTAAAATAGAGCCGGAAGTCCAAGCAACATTTTCCTAAACAAAAATACATATTGGAAAGTAAACATCTAGATGATCAAGATGTCATGAAACACATATGCAAGGAAAATATAATTTAATAAGTTTGGTGGGATACTTTTCTTCCAATTATATCTGTTGGAAAATGACTCAAAAATTTGCATCCTGGTACTGTTGAAATCGGCACCCGATTTGGTAAATCGGGGCCCGATTTTGTGCTTGTTTTTGGAGGCTTTGGCACTGGAAAAATCGGCGCCCGATTTGGAAAATCGAGGCCCGATTTTACGTGACAGATTTTTTTCAGAAACGTATTTTTCATGGGCCGGTTCTGTTCAGTTTTTTGAAGGATGCTTTCCACTATAAATATAAACCTTGTATCAGATGATTATAGGTGTAGAAAACAAGGTTTAGAAGCCAATATACAAACTAGGGTTTATAGTAAATTTCTCTTGGCAACAACACTAGGGTTGGGATTGTTTTGATTCACCTTGAACAAATCACTATTAGGATTGAATCTCTTGGTCACGGGAAGAGGCTGGGACTGAGGGTAGAGTTAGGTTTGAAGACTAATTCTTGTAACCTTTAATATCTCTTTGTAAAGAAACTGATATCATTATAGTGGAACGGAGAGCTGCTCTCTCCCCCAGAGTAGGTCATCATTAGACCGAACTGGGTAAAGAGATTCTTGTGTTCTTCTTCTTCTTCCTTTATCTCTTGCTGTTTATTTTTGTTTGAATTATTTTGTCATCCGCTTCATTTGATTGCTTGGTGTTAATTTGCTCCACACATCAAGTTTTTATTGGTGTGGTTTTCACAACGAATCCACAACAATTGGCGCCCACCATGGGGTAAAGGTCAAATCAATAACCAGGTATCATGGGTTCGAAGTGGGATATTGAAAAGTTTACCGGTAGTAATGACTTCGGGTTGTGGAAGGTAAAGATGAGGGCAATTCTAATTCAACAAAAGTGTGTTGAAGCATTAAAGGGAGAAGCACAGATGCCTGCGCATCTGACACTTGTTGAGAAGACGGAGATGAATGATAAAGCGGTCAGTGCTATCATTCTGTGTCTTGGGGATAAGGTGTTGAGAGAGGTAGCAAGGGAGACTACTGTTGTGTCTATGTGGAATAAACTTGATTCATTGTACATGACCAAGTCCTTGGCACATAGACAATGTTTGTGTAACACTCCGTTTTCCCAACGTAAAAATTTCATAATTAAAAATCAGAGTAATTCAACTTTAAACGGAATGCTAAATAACAATTTATTCTTCAAAATCATTGAACATGAGTAATTAAAAACTTTGCAGCGGAATTAGTTCATTCAACATAAAAAGTCTTTGGCACGCAGGCCTCATCAGAAAATCTCATAAGTCTTAGTTCAATATTTATTCATAAAAGTTCATAAACAATACGTAAGGAATAGAAGTAAAGTCAAGTCCCATCCCGTTACGTGTCAGAGCACCTAGACACACATGTGAGGAGTCCACTTACGACGCCTCTAATCTTGATTACCTGTAAGTTACCCATACGAAGAGCAACATTTCCAACAAGAGGGGTGAGATTTCTCAAACAATAATATTAACCATATAAATCATATAAAGTACATTCAACAACTTAAACATCTTATAATTCATTAATCATATCTAACAACTTAAACTTCCTTAACTAGTGTCATTATTCTTCCTACATTAGTCATATACTTCATCAAATAACCTCAATTATTAATCATAAAACATCATCACATGTCATCAAATAATAGTCACAAACACCTTATCATAAATCACATAAAATCTTATCATAAATCACATAACATCTGACATCAGTAATAATCATAAGCATCAACATCTAACATCAAATATAATCATAAGCATCATCATGTAATTCACATAAGTATCATTATCAAAACATAGCATTATCGAAAACAACTTCATAATCAAATTCATCATCATTAAATCATAATCATCGAATCACAATCAAACTTCATAATCAAACCTCACTTAACTCGACAATGTGACTTAACTCGACTATGCAACTCTTAACATCTCAAATCATCTTAACATCTTAATAACTTAACAACTTGACACCTCGACAACTTCACATCTTAAATCATCTTAAAAACCTCTTGATATGCAAATGCATTTGGTACCAATACAGAGCATCAAGCTCCCAACCAACTTATATGAGCGTAAATAGGCTCTTCGGGGCATCAAGCCCCCAACATAGTGAGCAAAAGCTCCAGGGTATCAAGCCCTCACCCATCGTGTGAATGAGTAAGCATTCCAGGGCATCAAGCCCCCAACCAACTTATATGAGTATGCAATGGACTCTACAACTTAACAACTCCAACTTCGTAACAACTTACAACTTAACAACTTCGGCTTCATGACAACTTTCAACTTAAACAACTTCGACTTCATTGACGACAACAACATCTTCGCATGATAATATCATTATTCATCAATAATCAACAACATCATATAACATCATATTCATCAATCATAAACAATCATACAATAATTCATCAATCATAGAGAACATCATATAACATCGTATTTAAACATCAACAATAATTGACTATGTATCTTTGTAAAAACATAATAAATTATCCACAACATATTTTCATGTCAAACCAAAGCTACTGAAAAGATATCACAAATATCAACAACTTTCATGTTTACAAAAAAGATCAATTCAAAACAGAAATATATGAACAAAAGGCAAAAACATGAAACAGAGAATGTTGTCACCGTACAATTTTGCTAAGACCTCCCTGTAGTATTTTCATCATAACTCAAAGACCAAACATCATTTTCACGTCAAACCAAAGCCACTAGAAAGCTAAGAAAATTATATAAAACTTTCATGTTTATGCCTAAGACCAATTCTGTACTGATCAATACCAGTTTTCATTTTAAATTCGGAAAAGTTGTGCTGAAAGTCCATAAAAATTCACTGTGACCTACGTGAAGTAATTTGACCATAACTCAAGTTCTATAAATCGTTTTGACGTAAGACCAACGACATTAGAAAGCTAACATCCATACCTACAACTTTCGTGTTTACACCTAAGACCAATTCCGCACTGATCAATACCAGTTTTAATATCAAAATTCGGGCAGAATGCAGATTTTCTTCAAGTTTCACCTAATCTCATGGTGCTAACCTCAAAACTACTTCCAATAATCATCATATGGATTATCTAAGGTCTGTACATAATTTCTACATCAATTCAACAAGTTTTCATCATCTAAATCATCAAATCTCTCTCAAAACCCTAATTCTCAAATTCTCACAAACTCTCCCCAACTTGTTAGATGTAATCTAATGATTTAACAACTTAATATTAATGCAAGATAGTCTCACCCTAACCTTAGATTAATTCCTGAATCAGCGGCAGCGTTCTTCTTTCCTAAGGTCTTCTCCTCTTCTCTTGACTTTTCTCTCCTCTTCTCTTCTTTCTTGTTCTCCTTTTTTCCAAAAAGCGGTTTCCGGTAAACTCTTTCCAACCTAAGCTTCTCTATTTATAATACTAAAATATTCTTCCCAAATCTATTTAGGCCCAACATCTTATTCTTCTTTCTATTCTAACCCCCAAATCCACTCACACTAATAATCCTCATATTCTAATAAATAATATTTCTCTACTAAATATATAATAATACACCAAATAACAAATATATATCTATAACAATTAACAAATATATTATGCTAGTAAATACCAACATATAACATAACAAAATATCACTCAACAAAATATATTAACTAAATTATAAAAAGACATCTAATCTCAACAAATCATGTATCCCTCATATACATCATATAAATATATAAATATATTCTAAAACTAATTAAAATAATTAAATAAAAAGGAGGGCGTTACAACTCTCCCCAACTTAAAAGAATTTCGTCCTCGAAATTCAAGCACGATAGAAAATAAATTTAGTCATTACTTCTTCAAACAAAACACAAAAACCACATCAAGTTAGTCAGTTAAACATGCTCACATAAAAACATAACTACTAACTAGAAAACACGACGACACGACACAACGACTCATCTACTTGGCCGGACGGACCGACCTGCTCTGATACCAATTGTAACACCCCGTTTTCCCAACGTAAAAATTTCATAATTAAAAATCAGAGTAATTCAACTTTAAACGGAATGCTACACTTCTTAAAAATTCAATAAATAACAATTTATTCTTCAAAATCATTGAACATGAGTAATTCAAAACTTCGCAGCGGAATTAGTTCATTCAACATAAAAAGTCTTTGGCACGCAGGCCTCATCAGAAAATCTCATAAGTCTTAGTTCAATATTTATTCATAAAAGTTCATAAACAATACGTAAGGAATAGAAGTAAAGTCAAGTCTCATCCCGTTACGTATCAGAGCACCTAGACACACATGTGAGGAGTCCACTCACGACGCCTCTAATCTTGATTACCTGCAAGTTACCCATACGAAGAGCAACATTTCCAAGCAGAGGGGTGAGATTTCTCAAACAATAATATTAAACATATAAATCATATAAAGTACATTCAACAACTTAAACATCTTATAATTCATTAATCATATCTAACAACTTAAACTTCCTTAACTAGTGTCATTATTCTTCCTACATTAGTCATATACTTCATCAAATAACCTCAATTATTAATCATAAAACATCATCACATGTCATCAAATAATAGTCACAAACAACGTATCATAAATCACATAACATCTTATCATAAATCACATAACATCTAACATCAGTAATAATCATAAGCATCAACATCTAGCATTAAATATAATCATAAGCATCATCATGTAATTCACATAAGTATCATTATCAAAACATAGCATTATCGAAAACAACTTCATAATCAAATTCATCATCATTAAATCATAATCATCGAATCACAATCAAACTTCATAATCAAACCTCACTTAACTCGACAATGTGACTTAACTCGACTATGCAACTCTTAACATCTCAAATCATCTTAGCATCTTAACAACTTAACAACTTGACACCTCGACAACTTCACATCTTAAATCATCTTAAAAACCTCTTGATATGCAAATGCATTTGGTACCAATACAGAGCATCAAGCTCCCAACTAACTTATATGAGCGTAAATAGGCTCTTCGGGGCATCAAGCCCCCAACATAGTGAGCAAAAGCTCCAGGGCATCAAGCCCTCAACCAACTTATATGAGTATGCAATGGACTCAACAACTTAACAACTCCAACTTCGTAACAACTTACAACTTAACAACTTCGGCTTCATGACAACTTTCAACTTAAACAACTTCGACTTCATTGACGACAACAACATCTTCGCATGATAATATCATTATTCATCAAGAATCAACAACATCATATAACATCATATTCATCAATCATAAACAATCATACAATAATTCATCAATCATAGACAACATCATATAACATCGTATTTAAACATCAACAATAATTCACTATGTATCTTTGTTAAAACATAATAAATTATCCACGACATATTTTCATTTCAAACCAAAGCTACTGAAAAGATATCACAAATATCAACAACTTTCATGTTTACAACAAAGATCAATTCAAAACAGAAACATATGAACAAAACGCAAAAACATGAAACAGAGAATGTTGTCACCGTACAATTTTGCTAAGACCTCCTTGTAGTATTTTCATCATAACTCAAAGATCAAACATCATTTTCACGTCAAACCAAAGCCACTAGAAAGCTAACAAAATTATCTAAAACTTTCATGTTTATGCCTAAGACCAATTCTGTACCGATCAATACCAGTTTTCATTTTAAATTCGGAAAAGTTGTGCTGAAAGTCCATAAAAATTCACTGTGACCTATGTGCAGTAATTTGACCATAACTAAAGTTCTATAAATCGTTTTGACGTGAGACCAATGACATTAGAAAATTAACATCCATACCTACAGCTTTTGTGTTTACACCTAAGACCAATTCCGCACCGATCAATACCAGTTTTAATATCAAAATTCGGGCAGAATGCAGATTTTCTTCAAGTTTCACCTAATCTCATGGTGCTAACCTCAAAACTACTTCCAATAATCATCATATGGATTATCTAAGGTCGATACATAATTTCTACATCAATTCAACAAGTTTTCATCATCTAAATCATCAAATCTCTCTCAAAACCCTAATTCTCAAATTCTCACAAACTCTCCCCAACTTGTTAGATGTAATCTAATGATTTAACAACTTAATATTAATGCAAGATAGTCTCACCCTCACCTTAGATTAATTCCTGAATAAGCGGCATCGTTCTTCTTTCCTAAGGTCTTCTCCTCTTCTCTTGACTTTTCTCTCCTCTTCTCTTCTTTCTTATTCTCCTCTTTTCCAAAAAGCGGTTTCCGGTAAACTCTTTCCAACCTAAGCTTCTCTATTTATAATACTAAAATATTCTTCCCAAATCTATTTAGGCCCAACAACTTATTCTTCTTTTTATTCTAACCCCCAAATCCACTCACACTAATAATCCTCATATTCTAATAAATAATATTTCTCTACTAAATATATAATAATACACCAAATAACAAATATATATCTATAACAATTAACAAATATATTATTCTAGTAAATACCAACATATAACATAACAAAATATCACTCAACAAAATATATTAACTAAATTATAAAAAGACATCTAATCTCAACAAATCATGTATCCCTCATATACATCATATAAATATATAAATATATTCTAAAACTAATTAAAATAATTAAATAAAAAGGAGGGCGTTACAGTTTGAAACAACAACTCTACTTTTACCGAATGGTGGAGTCAAAACCTATATTGGAGCAACTGACGGAGTTCAATAAGATTATTGATGATTTGGCGAACATAGATGTAAATCTGGCTGACGAGAATAAAGCCTTGCACCTACTATGTGCTTTACCTAAGTCCTTTGAGAATTTCAAGGATACTATGCTTTATGGCAAAGAGGGCACTATCACTTTGGTGGAAGTTCAAGAAGCTTCGAGAACCAAAGAGTTAACCAAGTTCAAAGAGTTGAAGGTTGATGATAGTGGAGAAGGCTTGAATGTCTCAAGGGGGAGAAGTCAAAACAGAGGAAATGGGAAAGGCAAGAATTCCAGGTCAAAGTCTACGTCAAAGGGTGGTGATAATAAAAAAAAAGTACAAATGTTTTATTTGTCACAACTATGGTCACTTCAAGAAAGATTGTCTGGAGAGAAAGGGCAATGGAAGTGGTAATCCATCCGTTTAGATTGCAAGTGAAGAGGAAGGTTATGAGAGTGCTGGAGCACTAACTGTGATAAGTTGGGAACCTGAAAAGGGCTGGGTCTTGGACTCTGGGTGCTCTTATCACATCTGTCCGAGAAAGGAGTACTTTGAAACATTGGAGCTGAAAGAAGGTGGACTTGTTCACCTTGGTAATAATAAGGCTTGTAAAATTCAAGGTATGGGTACTATCCGTCTCAAAATGTTTGATGACCGTGATTTCCTTTTGAAGGATGTGAGGTATATTCCTGAACTTAAGAGAAATTTAATATCTATAAGCATGTTTGATGGCCTAGGATATTGTACTAGAATTGAACGTGGTATGATGAGAATTTCTCATGGTGCATTAGTTATAGCTAAAGGGTCTAAAATACATGGTTTATATATTTTAGAAGGTTCCATTGTTATAGGTCATGCATCAGTTGCTAGTGTAGACACTCTGGACATAACTAAACTGTGGCATTTGAGGTTAGGTCATGTCAGTGAGAGGGGTTTGGTTGAGCTAGCTAAACAAGGTTTGCTAGGGAATGAAAAATTGAACAAACTAGATTTCTGTGATAATTGCACATTAGGCAAACAACACAAGGTGAAGTTTGGGGTGAGTGTACATAAATCTAGTAGGCCTTTTGAGTATGTTCATTCGGACCTTTGGGGTCCAGCATCAGTTAAAACTCATGGGGGAGGTTCATATTTCATGTCTATTATTGATGATTTTTCTAGAAGGGTATGAGTTTACATTCTGAAGAATAAAAGTGACGCTTTTGAAAAATTTAAAGAATGGCATACACTTGTAGAAAATTAGATTGGAACTAAACTGAAAGTGTTGAGAACTGACAATGGCCTGGAGTTTGTTTCAGAGCAGTTTAATGAGTTTTGCAGGAAAAGAGGTATAAAGAGGCATAGAACAGTGGCATAAACACCTCAACAGAATGGTCTTGCTGAAAGAATGAATAGGACCTTGTTGGAGCGTGTGAGGTGTATGCTGTTGGGAGCTGGATTGTCCAAGAGTTTTTGGGGAGAAGCTGTTAGTACTGCAACATATTTGATTAACAGATGTCCATTAACAGGGATAGATCTCAAAACACCGTTTGGAGTGGGAGACCGGCAAACTACTCTAATTTAAAAGTTTTTGGAGCTTTAGCATTTGCTCATGTGATACAGGACAAACTTGATGCTAGAGCTGTGAAGTGTATTTTCATGGGTTATCCTGAAGGTGTGAAAGGTTACAAACTGTGGAAGATGGAACCTGGAGGATCAAAATTTATTATAAGCAGGGATGTTACTTTTGATGAGACCCGTATGGGGATGAAGTGCAAAGACCTGGATACAAGCTCAGAAACGGAGGTTGAGAAAATTCAGTTTGAGGTGGAGCCTACCACTGATGAAAGGGAAGAGGAGGATCAGACTCCAGTACCTGATGAGAGTGAAGGCCGAGAAACAATTAATCCTGACTATCAGCTAGCAAGAGATAGGATAAGGAGACATATTAATCCACCTGAAAGATACGGTTATGCTGACCTCATATCTTATGCTTTGAATACAGCTGAAGAATTGCAAGACTCGGAACCAAAGAACTTCAGGGAAGCATTAGAAAGCAACGAAAGCAAGGATTGGTTGAAGGCAATGAACGAGGAAATGCTTTCATTGGAAAAGAACCAGACTTGGAAACTTGTTTCATTACCTAAGAATCAAAGGGTAGTGGGAAGCAAATGGGTGTTTAAGAAGAAAGAAGGTATACCAGGGGTCGAAGCACCAAGGTATAAGGCAAGACTTGTAGCAAAGGGTTTTACTCAGGTGGAAGGGATTGATTACAATGGATTCACCGGTGGTAAAACATTGTTCTATAAGGTTACTTATGGCGATTGTTAACATGTATGATCTTGAGTTAGAACAAATGGATGTGAAGACCGCATTTCTACATGGAGAGTTGGAAGAAACTATCTATATGCAATAACCAGAAGGTTTCATGAAAGATAATACAAAAGTGTGTTTGTTGAAGAAATCTTTGTATGGGTTGAAGCAAAGTCCAAGGCAGTGGTATCGTCGGTTTGATGAGTTCCTAGTAAAGGCTGGTTTTGTGAGAAGCAACTATGATAGTTGTGTGTACATGATGAGGAGGAATGAGAAAGTCATTCTCTATCTTCTCCTTTATGTAGATGATATTCTTATGGCAAGTTCTGACATGCAAGAGATTCAGAAGCTCAAGAAAAGATTGAATGATGAATTTGAGATGAAGGATCTTGGTAATGCAAAGAGGATACTTGGTATGGATATCATAAGGGACCGAAACAAAGGTGAGTTGTTCTTATCTCAGCAAGGTTACTTGAGGAAAGTGGTGGAGCGGTTCAAAATGAAAGATTCTAAGGTCGTTGGCACTCCTCTTGGTCATCACACAAAGTTGTCAATAAAGCAGTGTCCTCAATCCGATGAAGAGAAAAGCAAGATGGAGGGTACTCCCTATGCAAGTGGGGTTGGAAGCATCATGTATGGTATGGTTTGTAGTAGACCGGACTTATCCTAGGCAATAAGTGTGATAAGTCGGTTTATGGCAAATCCGGGTCAAGTGCACTGGCAAGCTTTGAAGTGGGTTCTGAGATATTTGAATGGGACTTTGACAGGTGGTCTGAAGTATACAAGGTCACAACCAGGAAGGGATGCTTTGGAAGGATATGTGGATGCAGACTATGCAGGTAATGTAGACACTAGAAAATCTTTGTCTGGATTTGTGTTTACATTGTTCGGTACAGCGGTAACTTGGAAGACAAATCAACAATCTGTTGTAGCTCTTTCAACAACTCAAGCAGAGTACATAGCCCTTGTTGAAGGGGTCAAGGAAGCCATATGGTTGAAAGGTATGATTGGAGAAATGGGGATTAGTCAAGAGTGTGTGAAGATACACTGTGATAGCCAAAGTGTCATTCATTTGGCAAATCATCAGGTCTATCATGAAAGAATAAAGCACATTGACATTAGTTTGCACTTTGTTAGAGACATGATTGAGACAAAGGAGATCATGGTGGAGAAAGTGGCATCGAAAGAAAATCCAGCAGACATGTTCACCAAATCATTACCGAGATCAAGGTTCAAGCATTGCTTGGCCTTGATTAACTTCATTGAAGCATATATGAAGGTTGGAGAGAGCAGCAAGGTGATTGATGGTTAAATTGGCATCATCATCATTTTAGAGTCAAGGTGGAGAATTGTTGGAAAATGACTCAAAAATTTGCATCCTGGTACTGTTGAAATCGGGGCCCGATTTTGTGCTTGTTTTTTGAGGCTTTGGCACTAGAAAAATCGGCGCCCGTTTTGGAAAATCGGGGCCCGATTTTGCGTGACAGATTTTTTTCAGAACCATATTTTTCATGGGCCGGTTCTGTTCAGTTTTTTGAAGGATGCTTTCCACTATAAATATAAATTTTGTATCAGATGATTATAGGTGTAGAAAACAAGGTTTAGAAGCCAACATACAAACTAGGGTTTATAAAGAATTTCTCTTGGCAACAACACTAGGGTTGGGATTATTTTGATTCACCTTGAACAAAACACTACTAGGATTGAGTCTCTTGGTCACGGGAAGAGGCTGGGACTGAGGGTAGAGTTAGGTTTGAAGACTAATTCTTGTAACCTTCAATATCTCTTTGTAAAGAAACTCATATCATTATAGTGGAACGGAGAGCTGCTCTCTCCCCCAGAGTAGGTCATCATTAGACCGAACTGGGTAAACAGATTCTTGTGTTCTTCTTCTTCCTTTATCTCTTGCTGTTTATTTTTGTTTGAATTATTTTGTCATCCGCTTCATTTGATTGCTTGGTGTTAATTTGCTCCACACATCAAGTTTTTATTGGTGTGGTTTTCACAACGAATCCGCGACAATATCTTTCATTTAAATTATTGCAATTATAATTTTATTTTTTATTTAAATCTTTAATTAAAAAATCATTTAAACATCTTTATAACATGAACTATTCCACCATATATAGTAGGAACATTGTAAGTTTTTTTTTTTTTTTTAAATCAAAGAAACAATATAAGTTCAATCTTTATTTGATTGTGGTATACTCCAAAAATTCATAACTAGATACGATAAACGATAAAATAAACATGCATTATGCGTAATAGAAAAACATTAAGATAGACATGTTTGTATTCATCTTTACACTAGTATAGTAGTATGTTACTATTTATTTATTATATAATAGTAGCTTAGTCCTTTTAGTTTCTATTGTCTATTATATATATAGACACACATACTCTTTGTATCACTTGTATTATTTTCTTTTTTCTATTCACGTTATTGGAATTCTAGCCTTCTTTCTCGTTCTGAACTTCTCTCATTCTCTACGAATCTCAATTATTAACTTAATATTTGTCAATTTAGTTTTAAAAAAAATTATTAACCAAATATCAAAGAGTTTGTTGTCCATGTGAGTTTAACTCACTTGGTAAGGACATTGCATATTATATTTAACCTTCTCTACTATAATATTTTAGAGAATTGAGAATTGAGAACAAGAGGGACATACTATATACAAGTGAGAAGGCTGCCTTGGTAGGTTTCACTCTATTATATTTTAGAGAAAGAAAAGGTTGGCCTTCTCTACCTAGCTAAGTAAACTTCTAAAAATAAAATTTAACCTTAGCACTTTCTATTATAAAAATATATTGTCTAGGCTGTCGTAGGCTATGTCGTAGGTTATTGTCGTCGGCCGTATACCTACTCTTACACGTAGTGATGGCCTCTTCAAAAGCGATGGATTTGGTGTCTAAAGGGGAAGTGGAGTTTTGGGCAAGAAGTTTGTGGATGTGATTATATCTCGGGATAAGCGAGTGACATCGAGGTATGTAAGGTTAGGAAATCTTTGGACGAGGCGAGGAAGAAAAGGGATGGTTTGAACAGTGATGATGAAAGAGAATATGAGAATTAGCGATTGATGATGGAAATAGACTTGAAAATGCGGTGGTCGTTTTTGATGAATTTGAAGATGCATTTCATATCTCCTCTGATAAATCTGAACAAGTCGCCACCATAATTCTTTTTGTTCGTTTCCTTTATTTAGTAGTACTAGTATGCTATACAAGAAGATATTCTATCCTGACCATGCATATATTATGCATTGTTTAAACCAACTGAGCTAAGCGACGAGGACATGTACTATACCCCTCTAAACATATATATTTTACCCTTATTTAAAACATATTTGCTGTATAAAGAAATTCTATGTCATAGTAAAAAAAAACTTTTTCCAAAAAAAAGTAAGAAAAAACATTTTTCCAAAAAAAATATGAACGGTGCCCTCAAGGTATTGGTTAAACAAATAAAACTTGTAACTTTTTATAAAAAGTGGTGTAATTATTACTTAATCAAAAGTTAAAACTTATATTTTCAAGACAAATTTTCTATCTATAGTTTCCTTAACCATAGCCCTAAGGGCATTGGTTAGCAAGACAAAAAAAATATAAATAAATTTGGAATGGGACGATGGGGTATAAATCAAGGGGGCTTCTATGGTGTAGTCAAGAAAATGACTTTTTTGAAAAAGTCATTTTGTATAGCATAGTTCTTGATGCCATGTTAGCTAGTGTCTTTGTGATGGACCACTGTAAGACTAAATTTTACTTTATTATAAATAAGTCCTTGTATAAAATATTAATTATTTTTGATTTATTAACTTATTTTATTTAAAATAAAATCATTTTTTGTTATTCATCTGTTCATTTTGTTCGTTATTTCTTCTTCATCCGCAAATTATTCATTTTTCCTCATCTTCATCCCAAAATCGAAAACATATTCATCACTGACAAAAATCATTCAAAACCCAATCAAAATCGAAACGCAAAATTGTAGATTTGTAATCAACAGGATGCAAGGCTGCACACACACAATAACAATCACACAATTTTGGCACGACATCAATTTTAAAATAATTGCTTATATGAGAAACACATACAAACCAACCATCTGTAGTTACACAATATCACGACAAAATTAGGAACAATTAATCTGTCATTGTATTGTCCATATGCTCGTACTGTGTTTTAGAAGTGTTTCCACAAGCTCAACAAAGTCTGGAATCGGTATGATAAGCGAACCCTAAAGAAGATGAAGATGAACAAGTTTTTCAGATTTAGTTTTAATTTTACAATTTAATTTTGATGTTTTGATGCATAAGTTTTACTAAGGAATTTTGGAGAGAAAGGGAGGAAGAAATCTGAAATTTTGATGAAGCTACCGAGGAATTTGTGTGATGGGGAAGATGGAATGAATTGGTCGTATCCAATTTTTCTTTTTTTTTGGTGTACTTGTATCCAATTTAGATGCATAAGTTTTAAGAATAAAAAAAATAACAAAAATGTTTAATTTTAATTTAATCGATGACACAATTGCAATAAATAAAAAAAAGTGGTACACTATATGAGTAAATGTACAATACACAATATAATTTGATGTGACATGCATTAAATACACAAATGCATTATGATTGGTCATTCTAACGACTTCACCAAAAAAGTCATTCTAACTTCACGATAGAATTTTCCATAAATCAATTCATATATCCTTATAAAAATTAGTATCTTCCCTTTTATTACGGAAAAACAGTTCATCTCTCCCTCGAGGATTAGTATGAGTAAGATTTCTATTAAATTGGTCTCTTATTTTTTTTTTTACGTTGAAAGACAATTTCTTTTTTTAGGAATCGTTAAAAGACAATTTCATTAATAAAAGTTCGACAATAAATCAAAAGCCAAAACTGTAAAAATATAAGATGGAGTCTTGATGACATCCTGTCATTACGTAATATTAGGGACTTATTGTGACATTTTGATAGAGTTCTCATGCAATTTATACTGTTCTGGAGTGCAAAAAGCTTAAAATTTGAAGTCTGTTCGAAGGAAATCGCGCCACGCCAATTTCAAGCCGTGCTGCGATTTTTGAAGCAAAATTACACACTTCCTGTAAAGAGGAAATCGCGGCACGCCATTATACAAGGCGCGGCGCGATTTTGATGGGTCAGGCCCATGACTTCTATAAATACTGCACTCAATCTGAAGAACAAGGGTTACGATTTTGGAGAGCAAAGTGCGATTTTGAGACATCAGAGACGGCTAGAAGGGCGATTTCTTCATCCTTTTACCAATTCATGTATGTTTTAATTATTTCATTGATTATGCTATTTGTAAACTCGATTATGAGTAGCTAAATCTCTCAGAGATTAGGTCAGAGATGAATCTATGTAACCCTAATTGATACATGTTGCTGTGAAACTCTATTACTTATTAATGATATTCTAGTTTTCATCATTCAATTCAATTGTTCTTAATGCTTTTTATATCCTGATCAAATATAAACATGATTTTGTGAGAACGAATGACTACTGACCATAGCTTTCGACTTAGACCTAATTGAATTGTTCTAATAAACATGGTTAGTCTAGGAATGGATAATCGTTTGTTAGTGATATTAGGTTAACGTGCTTAAACCTTTGATAATTATTAGACCACCTAAGGAATTAGGGGCTGTAGTTTAAAAAGAGGGTCCTAACTCAAGGGATTGATTAGGGCTAATTTGTTAACTATCGTGAAACTAGAGAATCATTAGTAATAATAGGTGCAGTAACCAATTAGGGGAAACATAGAGGATTCGAAGACCTGATCTCATCTCTCTCCATATTTTCTTAATCAAACCTATTTCTTTTATTTGATTTCTTAAAATCAAACCAAATCTACTGCCTAGTGGCAAACTAAAATAAACCTTTATACATCCTATTTTTATAACGCAATTGAATTATTGAAGTTAAAAACAGTCCTCGTGGGATCGATATTTTTACTACTTCGATAGTATTTGGTGCACTTGCCAGAACTCTATCAAGTCTCTTTCAATCCATATCCAGAATTATGAAGAGAGTATTGAGCTAAATAATAGACAGTTTAGTTAGCCCCACGCCTAACATGCAAGAAACTTAAACTACGAGACATTAAAATTAATTTGGTCTCTGATTCTTAAAAAGATTAATATGGTTAAAATTTAACTTAAATTTCTTTTTCAAGTATAGAATTTCATTGATTTTTTTGACACAACATAATTTCCATTGATTTATTTTATAGTTTCCTACAAAGTGCGAGATGAATTTAGTGGTCTAGTCCATTACTTAAATATATGCTATCCAAGAAGATTCAAACCTAATATAAATACGAAATTAGTCTAGTAAAAAAATATATAGATAAATTGCCCCTCTCTCTTTCTAACTTTCTCTCTCGTGCTTTTTTGTTTATGAGAATCTCATATCATTTTTCTTTTCTTTCTGAAAGAGAGAATATCATATCATTTTATAAGTTAGAAATGCTCAGAAAATAGAGCATAAGAAGCAATCCCTTTGGAGCACTGCTATTTATCCCTTATTGAGCTCTCTCTGGTTTAGTTAGTTTTTTGTTGCTCCTGATTTGTTTTTGGATGTTTCCCTTTGGATATTGTTGTGTTCCTTTTTTTTTTTTTTTGTGGGATTTGTTCTTCTACTTGTTCTTTTATTCTTTGTAATGGATTTGAGTATGCATGCACACATTTATCATTTTTAATATATTCAATTTGCCTTTAAATAAAAGTTTTCAATGCATAAGCTATGCCAATTTTTTTAGAAACATTTAATACTTTATGTAATTTAAGTATTTATGGTGCGTTTGTTTCATGCTATTTTTGTAGATTCTCAATAATAAAATAAAAGAAATATGCATCCCTAAATTTTATTCGTGTGTATAAATTTTTCAGCAAATAGAAAAATTTCTCCAAAGAAAAGGGTGATAATGAAGTTCTCATGAAGATGAGAATAAATTTATTTGTAATTATCATGTAACCTCTGTATTATAAAGGTTTTTTTATAATATTAACCGAACATATTTTTTAAAATACTTTTAAATAAAACTATCATCCTTATATTTCGAGAAAAGTTATTATTCCTACGAATAAATCTACAAAACTAATTGTCCTCTTGAGTTTAACTCAGTTGGTATAAACAATGCATAATATATGCAATGTTCGGGGTTTGAACCCCGGCCACCACCAACAAAAAAAAATCTACAAAACTAATTGAACAAACTCCCCTGTAAAAAATAACACAAAAAACGGGTTAAATATGTTTTTGGTCCCTATAAAATTAGGACTTTCTAAGTTTAGTCCTTACTTAATTTTTTAGTCCGTATAAAAAGGTGGACTCTACTATTTTTAGTATTTTTTTAATAAGATATAATTTCTGATCTCGATTTTATATTTTTACAAATTTATTTTTTACTTAAAATAGTAAAGATTTACATTTGAATCATTTTTTAGAGGTCAATAATAGACACACTTCAAGAAAAAACATACTTGAAATAGCATAATGAAAGGCATATACTACTTTAAAAAATAATACCCTAAACATAATTTTCCATTAGAAAAAAAAAAAAAAAAAAAAAAACCTCAGCATGTAAACAAACCCTCAAAGTATAAAAAAATCAATTCATCTGCGACCAGGAAACAGTAGCATCAAGTAAGAGTTCCTTCCTTTAGATAAAATGCAAATCATTTCAGTTCTATACACAGACAGGCCTTTAATAATAACAACTGTTATAAAATTTACAAATTAGTTATATGTGCGTGAATACAAGGAACCTTCAGCTTGAAGTAACCACGAGTTATGTCTTTGAATCATGTTCAACCAACATTATCAGAATATATCAAAACCTAGACCTATAAATAGTTAGTTAAACTAACATTATACATTGTCTTGTTGAGTACAAATCACTCTTTGAGTCTGTGTGTGTTTGTTTAGATACGGCACACATGCCAATAAGCATGCATATGTGTAATTATGTTTATATACAGAGATGGAAAAGAGGCACAGAAAGACAGAAAAGAAATCTAGATAGAGAGATATTATTTAACTATAAATTGATCAATATTCATTATTCAATAAATATTCATATAGTTTCTCACGTCACTGTTGAATTTATTCCCAGAAAGAGAGTCGGCCAAACAAACTTTCCGGCCAACATTCAAACTGCATACACATTATTCTATTCTTATAAATACACACACACACATATATATATGTCTCTATACGTAACCAAAGCCAAACGTTATGATTATTCTTCACAACCCTTAGTCAACAATCCTAACAAACCTTTTTCCCTCACACATGATCAATCTCCCCTATCAAACTTTACTCTATAGTACCTACCTATATATATACACGTCTTCACAGCTGTTTAATTTTTTTTTTCCTCTTTTTTTCTCCAAACTCATGATCTAGCTACTTATATAGTTAAATACACATACTAATATAAAAAATGCTTCTCCAATTAATATTTCATACACATACATAAATAATGGTAAGATTGTTGTCTTGTGACTTACGACATAGGGTCATGAGTTCGAATCCTTAAAATATTTTTTCTCTTTGGGAAGACAATCATCAACCCTATCCAAACTTCACTTGGTGAAACCTTGTGCAATATGGACTGTCCTTTTTATACATATATAAAAATATTTAAGTAAAATATAATTTAACCTAACTAATTAATCACTCACTAATTACCTCATGATGGTTAAAGCTTGATGAGCCTTCACAAGCATGAACATGTGAATGTCCTCCGGCGTCAAATTGAATTCCGGTGGGTAAGTCCACTGTGGCAGCTGTTGTGGAAGTGAGTAGTAAATTTGGTGCAAAAGGCCAGACGTCACAACCAGAAGAAGGAGACAATAACAAAGCACTAGGAGGAGTAGAATTAATGCATTGTGATGAAAGTGGCAATTGAATGTGTTGTTGTTGTTGATTTTGAGGAGTGGATTGAAGCAACTTGATTTGTCTCTTCAAGAACTTAACATAACGAATGGCTTCATCAAGCATAGAAGCTGTATCCATTTTAGTTCCACCAGGAACAAGTCTTTGAAGGATACGAATCTTCTCACTGATTCTTTCTCTTCTATGTCTAGCTGCAACACTTTGTGGATCGTCGCTGATTCGAACGTTTCTTCGCTTTGGTTTTCGAATCGTTGCTGGGTCGATATCCACCGGTTGCATAGCTGCAATCTTGTACATCATTTCCTTCATAGCTCCTAACTCTTCTTCTTGTTCTTCTACATCTTCGATTCGGTGGATCCCTAATATGTCACTGAGTGAACCTGATGAAGGTGGTGGTGGTGCCATGATCATGCTGTTGTAGCTATTTGGTGGCCAAATTCCAGAAGAATTCATAGGAACTTGGTGGTGATCTTGTTGGAGAATAATACGGTTTTGTTCATTTGTTTCCATTTTTTCAAGATTCCAAGTGCTTGTGAATGCACTACTAGTATTATTTTGGTTATTTTCCATGACCAAAAACAATTATATATATGAAAAATATGAAGTGTTAGGTTCTAATTTTGATGGATCTAGCTAGTTAGATGATCTAGTGTATCTTTATTGATTTAATACTTTAATTAGCTAAAATTCTACCAAAAAAACTTTAATTAGCTAAAAGAGAAGAGGGAATAAACAATTAAAAAGGGGTTAATTTGAGATATTTGATCAACCTTTTTGAACAACAGAAGAAATGATATTCAATAAAACGAGTATAAGGGATACTCAAACTCAAAAGACGATAAGATAATGAGAGAAAAAGAGAAGAAATTTTTGGATATGATCATATGAAATGAAACAACGCTACATATAAATAATAGTTAACTCACACACATGTGTGGAAAAGAAGGGAAGAGAGAATTAATGTGAAGAGTAGAAATTAAGGAGATTGAGGTTAAAAATATATTACCTAGCTTGAAAGTTTTTTTTTTTATTGTTGTATATGAAACGTTGAAGAAGGTTTTTGATGGTTGAGAAAGAGGGTAGAGGGTATAGAGGGGGCCCAAAAGGAAAGGAGAGAATTGAGAAAGAAAAGGGAAAGTAATTTATATATGTAGGAAGGGGTTTTTACTGAAAGGGGAGTCACTGCAAAAAGCATGTAGACAAATGAATGAAAAGAAAAGGTAGTGCATGGTGCAGTGCAGCAAATTAAAGTGGTTGAATTGAATTGAACGAATGTAGTTCTACAAAGTCATGAGATTGATCCATATACCTAGCTATAGCCCCTCCTATCCCAACTTCAAAAATACTAGCTAGTTCAGCTCATAGTTATATTTTTAGACAATTTATTTTATTAAAGTTTTATTCAATTTTTTTTATTTCATTATAAATATGTAACGTCACACGATTAAATATATGTTGACTAATTTTTTTAGACCTAATATTATCTAAATAAAAACAACAGGCCTTTTAGTAAATCCAAAAGTAGACTTTTGTGACCTATCCAATAAATGTAGACGAAATTGAACTTTAATAAAATAATATTATTGTCTTGAAATATTTTAAAAGCGACATGTTAAGAGGGTGTTTTTATAAGTGTTTACAAGAGCTTATGAAAATATTTTGTGATATATTTATACTTTTTTAATTGTAAAGAGGTCAAGTGACGGAAAGAGCCGCCTCAAGAAGGGCAAAGCCAAAGCAAAAATACAATGAAACAAATCATGGAGAGAAAAAAAAAAACCAGTATACAACAATACAAGAGAACAAATACATCTCTACTTATAAAAACATTAAATATAAACAAATCCTATGAAGCCAAGCATAAGAAAGGTTTCACAACTCACTCGCGAAAACTGCAAGAAGGCTCAAAAGAGGGAAATAAGTATATGTATGAAAACATACATTGTTGGTTTTAATTAACTAACGTCTATGAATTGATAAATAATTGTATTTTATTTTTGAAGGGAAGTAGTTGTATTTTTTTTTTTTTTGAAGGAAGTAGTTGTATTTTATTAAACACCGAGTGCTTGACATTTTCGCTTTTTTTGAACATGTTAAGGTTGTATCCCGGAAATGGTTTTTGGAGCAGTCAAAGAGGTTTGGAGCAGCTCTTTCTGTTCCTTATTGGACACAAATATCCTTTGTACGCTGTTTTCCTTCCCATTAGTTTATTAATTTTGTCATTAAAAAAAAAAAACTTTGTTACTCAAAGTAACATGTTGGAGTTCTCATGGAAGAATGTATGACTAATGACGTAATGCCTCCCTCTCCTAAATAAATAGTAATATTTCATATCCCCTTATAAGTTATAAAAATATGTTGTATACAAAATTTTAAATTTAATTATTTTAGAAATAAATAATGTATAAAAATTTTAAGTTTAATTAGTATCTTGTTGTCGAAGAAAGTGTTGGTTGCTAAGTATAATGTGGTGGCAGGCTCTCTTTGTATGGGAGAAAGAGAGAGATAATATGATCAAGGTGTTGATATTAATTTTCGGTAAAATTGACAATGGCGGAAGACGAATGGTGGTGTGGGTGTGAGATATAACATTATATACAACATATTTTTAAGGGAAATTGACAATGGTCAGAAGACGAATGTGTGTGAGATATAATACGATCGTTTTTCTGCTCTTGCAGCAAAGGGAAATCACATCACATAGTGATGATTTAGTAAAATAATCTCGATTATTAGATTAACATTAGACAATCCATACATATTTATATGAATGATTTTCGTGTATCAATTTGACTCATCAATGTGTATGACCATTAATCAAATAATAGAAATCGTTCTATCTTAATTAGTGTATTTATGCATATGCACTGCCTAGGTAGCTAAGGGTGAAAATAGTAATTGAATTGGTTCCTCTCTCCAATTTGATGTTAGGACGTGCACTGAAATCCTAGGGCTGCTTCTCATTTATTGCCATTTTCATATGCCTTTTGCTCCTTGCTATAATTTAATTCGCTCCCCGTCTCCTTCACTCATTTTGGGATTTGGTTGGATGGCGACTTCAAAATTTCGGTTTACAAACTCAAAAATCCAAGACCAATTTAAATGGCCAACTATTCATTAAATGAAATCCTTTATCCATAACCGATTAAATAGAGTTCTCTATGCATGGTTATGTAATTACAACTCAATTGTTAGCTACAAATGTTTTATATTTGTGTGATCATATAAGTAGCTCAATTGATAGCTGCAAGAACGTTGATATAGAGATGACATGGTTGGAACTTTAGATTCCTCATTTCTCCATACTTAATATGTGTTAGTCTAGGTATTATGTTACTTGATAAAAAAATATGTGTGCTTTTCAAAAAAAAATCTGTGATATTTTTTTAGATATTTTTTATGATAATTTAGATATTTTTTTAAGTGAAAAAAGAACGTATTTTTTTATTAAGAAAAATATTTTGTTATCCCCTAATAGAAAATGATGGTTAGTTTGTGCCAAAAAAAGGGTGGTTAGTAGTGGTACTACCCAACAAAAATAATTGATTTGGTGAACAGCTTTTTTAGATCCCTATAGTTGCTAAGATAAATTACATATGTAATTTACTAATTAATGACATATCTCTTGTTATTCAGTCCTGTTCAAAAAACTATGCAATAAATGAATCATCATTGAACATAGAACACAGTCCCCCTTTAGTTTGATCCAACCCCTTTCCCCGTGGCTCAACAATTAGGGTAATTTATTGATGTATAAGAAGACAATTCCAAAGTCACAATTAATTTTGACATCACCCGCATGTGTCATAGTATTCTTGTATTAATGTCATTGAATAATTGATTTCAATATGAAATTACTCCCTCCGTCTCACAATAATTGTCACTTTAGCATTTTTTCTTTTTCTCAAAATAATTGTCACTTTACAATATCGATGCAGCATTTATTACTTTTTTCCACTATTATACCCTTATTTATTGAATTTCATTCAACTTAACTACTCCACTAACTACAATTAATAAGGATATTTTAGTAAATGCAACTAATTTTACCATTGAAATCAACACAATTAATCATTTCCTTAATAATCGTGCACAAACCTTAAACGACTAATATTGTGACACGGAGGGAGTACTATTTCAACACACAAGACGATTTGGAATTATCAAATTCATTGGTGATCATTATATTAATCGTAAAATTAGCTCATCAGCAAATAATTAAGTTCGTATATATCGTGTTCTTGAAGCCAACTAATAATCTTTGGAAAAAAGGAAGCTGATGTTATATTTTCCAGAAATAGAAGGATTTCTCAATCAAAGAACATTATCCAACGTACGAAAAAAAAATTGAAAAACCATACACATGTCTCATTTAATATCGAGCATTGACGCACCTTGAAGGTTGATGTCATTTAGATAAATAGAAAAACCTTTCTGCCGAACAAATTTAAGCAAGCTACTATAAGAAATTTGTACTCTACTAGTATTTTGTACACCGTTTAATTAATAACCTATGGAAGGTAAATTTTTTAACAAAGGGATTCAAAGTCCTCTGAGGTGCCCAGATATTAAGAGAACAACTTTAATTGGTCATCGTAGTTAATGACGTAAATTAATGATTGAAGACATAATCTACTTTGAAATGTGTATTATTTGATTCAAATTTAGTTGTTAAAGCAATAGTTAATTCAATTAAGGTTAGAGAGGATGGTGTGGCCAACTACTTCAAGGTTTTTGGGCAGACTAGCTTTTCCCCGATAGATTCTCATATTTAAGGTGTATCGGACAATAAATTTTGATACCTCTTTAAGACAAATTCTAATATTGTTGTGGAAGCAGATCTAGCCATTCTACTAGGTTTAATCTTCTTTGGTGGATTAGTATTTCTACGTCAATGGGAAACGTAAGGAAATAGATTTCACACATTTATGTACTATTTGACAATTTCAATGGTTGATCTTATCGGATAGTTTATATGAAAAATGCTAAATCTCCCTAGGGAATAGGTCCCGAAACCTTCCCGACTTTTATCTCCAGTTTTCCTTTCATGTTGATATCTTTCTCTCTCTTCCATGTATTTTGTAAAAGCAGGATTTTGATTGGCTGATGTTCATTTGGGATAACCTCGGGATGATTTCCTTCCCTTTAAATAGCACAGCTCAGTTTATATATATGATGGGATGTAAATTTATCACATTTGTAAAGACCTATGGGATGTAAATTTATCACATTTGTAATGTGGTCATATTTAAAATCCAACGACTCTTAAAATGTGATTGTGTAAATGTAAGATTATTCTATGACACTGATTAACACTTGTCCAAAATATAAGCATTTGAATTTTGTGCCGTGACATAATTAACCATATTAATGATTGTTGAATCAAGATCAGTCGTCTTATTCTAACTCGATTATTTTAATTTTTTAAAATAATCAAATTATATACTGAAATACAAACAGTAAAATCTTTATTGTGACTAATTGCCGACTCCCTGACTTGTTGTAACTTAGTTGGAATTGGTGTGAAATATCTTAAAGAGAGTGACCTAAGCCGCAACTCAACTCAATTATATTTTCTAAATGCAAAAAAACAACATGACTTCACCCAACCCAAATATAAAATATACAACAATAAATTAGATATATTTAATTCGATATTTCTCAATTTACATGGTTTCACAAACGTCTGATGATGGAGAATTTGGAAAGAGATAGCACAAACTTGAAAATATATATAGAAGCAAGCAGGGAAAGTGGAAAGGAAGTTGTGAGTCAGGAAGAAGCAGGTGGTACTATATATATTTATATGTATGATTATGTTTCTATATAAATCATGCGTACTTAGTATAGAAGATAGAGTCAGAAACCATAAAACCAACAAACAGCTTGGTGATATGCCAAACCAAATTACATCAGCCACCATTGGTATGATGATGATTATCAGACGGGTGGGGCAACACTTCTGTATCATCATTTTTTCTCTTCATTTTTTTACGGTTATCAAGTACAACACACACACGTTAGTTTAAAAAAAAAAAGTACTACTCCTGTTATGTTGTTCTACGCGCATGCACAAATGCAATCATTATGTAATGGTTAGGGTTTTGTTCATCTTCTTACTAACTAACGGGTACCAAAATGAACTAATGTCCGGACACTGGTTAAGAAAGCCAAAAGAAGAAATTGTAAGTCAAAAAAGATATTTTTTAAGTTTTTAATGCATTGATTACACATCTTTCAACGCAAATATTACTATATTTGCTTCCATAATCAGTGCCCCGGGAACACTGGTTTTAAACATCTTAATTTTTTATACAATTTTTTAGCGTCTCATTTTATTTTTATGAGTTATGCTAACTAATTCTCTCGGAGGCACTAGTTAAGAAAAAAAAATTACATTCAAAACAACATTTTTTACACTTTTAATTGATTGATTACACAAGTTTAAATCTTTTTTTTACTATACTTGTTTTTTTAACGAGACCTCAATAATATTAGTTAGCATTTTTCTTTTTTTATTTATCTCTTTCTATCACATAACCAATTTATTATATCTATATACTATTCCCTCTTATTTCTTTTTCTCTCATAGTATATACACATGTACGGGTGTACATCAAACATTTTTCAAAATGAATATCTCACATTCACACATTTTGTATTTGTAGAGTTATTTTTATTTATTTATTTAATAAGTTTTTTTTATGGAGTTTATTTATTTAACAAGTTATATTAATATTCACACATTTTGTATTTGTAGAGTTATTTTTATTTATTTATTTAATAAGTTTTTTTATGGAGTTTATTTATTTAACAAGTTATATTAAATTAGTATGTAGTCTTTAAGGACTTGAACATAGCAGTCAAAATAGAGCTCCCACTTGAATGTCTAAAGCTTTGTTTGGCATGACAATTTTTTTAGTTTATAGTTTATAAATTCATATGATCAAAACAAATATATGTGGTAACAAGTTTTCCTTACGAACCTAATTTTTTGTACTAGCTTATAATTTTTTTTTTTGTTAAACTGCTTCAAATTGCATTTGAGATTATTTTTATCATTTTTCCTATATTTTACCCATTGTGCATTTTGATAAAAGGGTTTAAATGTATTTTTGGTCTCCTATTTTAAATTTTCTAAAGTTTTGATCTCCCATTTTAAAATTTATCTTTTTGGTCCTCATATTTCAAGTTTTTCTGACTTTTCATCCTCTACTTCATTTTTATGATCAATTATTCAATTTTGATGACATGGCAATGTCACTTATGATATGACAGATCCCATGTGGACAAAAAGATTATACATGTCATTATTATTTATTTTAATCCATGGTAAAGTCAGTAGTTATAGGCTCTGTTTGGTAAAAATAGCGGATAGCTGATAAGCTAGCTGATAGCTTTTAGCTGATACGCTAGCTGATAGCTATTAGCTGATAAGCTACCTGATGACTGATGACTGATAAGCTAGTTGAAGTGTTTGATAAAATTAGCGGTTGAACTAACTGATAAATGTAAAATTACATAAAAGGACATTATTAATTCATATAAAATTTATACTAAGATATTTGATAATTTAAATATTTTAAATTTAATAAATGTTTGTATTTTATTAAATTATTGTTTTTCGGTAAAAATTTATTTTCAATTTATTTCGATTCAATTTCCAGTTATTATACATTAACTAGTTACAAACCCGTGCTTCGCACGGGTTGAATTACCTTTTTTCGAAAATTATTAGCTAAGCATATTCTACGAAAAATATGTAGTATTGTATTTGAAACTAATGTCAATATAATCTCTTAGCAGAAATTCTGAGTTGAAGTATATAACTTGATGTCAATTACCAGCTATACTATTATGTTTATACACATCAACTTAGTTGTAAATAGAATACTACTAATATAGTAGTAACATTATAATAACATACCAAATTTAAGATGTGTCCACCATGATGGTTAATTTAGAGTACAAAATAAGGTTGGAAACTAAACCAAAATATTCAGATTTTGTGATCAAAACACAAGCTCTACAACACAGATTTTAAAGTATTCATGCATTACGGATTACGAAATTACATTTCCAAAACTACCTGATCATCTTCAATTCCAAAACTAACCACTCCCTCCTGTTGTTTACTGGATGCGGACATGCTTGACATACATTTTGGTCGGTGGATCCTCCAAATCAAAGATCAATAAGTCATTCTCTTGTAAGCCGCGGTCTATGACGAAGTTAAACCATTCACCACCCAAATTTTTCTCAGCATTCCTCCTGTCAGCAGTCCTAACCTTGCAATTATACTCCCTCCGTTTCAAAATGAGTGTCGTTTTAACCAAAAAAAATTGTTTCAAAATGAATGTCGCTTTCAGTTTCCAATGCAATAATAACTTTTTCTTTTCAATTGTACCCTTCAATTAATATTATGTTACACTACTTCCAAAGTATTATTTTTTCTTTAATGAAAAACAGACCAATAGTTGATTAGAATAATTTGGTAAAATTGCTATGACATTTAACTATTTTATTCCATTCCTTAATATGTGTGCAATTGATTAAAGCGACACTCATTTTGAAACGGAGGGAGTATGTCTTATGTGTCTCCACATCTTCCAAAGTCATCCTTAAATATTTCCTCTTCAAGACCCTTTTGGATATTTGATTAGGAAAATGCTACATAAAATCAAAAATCAAACTGTTAACTTAGATAGAATGCTTCAGCACAATTTTTTGGAGGAAATATTTATCCATGTGTTATTTATCACTCTTAACAGATGGAAATATTTATTTGATAATAGAAGATGATATTAGATTTATAAAAATTAGATTTTTACATACCAAAGCTTGGGGCCTTTCAACGGAAGCCAAAGCTATTGTGACATTCTTCTCAAAGTGATGATGATCCACGCCGCCAGCTTCTTCCACGTTGTCGACAACACCTGCATTCGCTTGAATTTCATTTCCAGCTCCTACTTAACTTGCATGGGGAAAATATTTGGAATGTATTGCTCCTAGTTATGTCAACTTATATATATTCTTCACGCCCTCGTAGTCGAGCCTAATCTTTGTTGGAACTAAAAACCCAAACTCCTTAGCAATTCTGATTCCACTACCCATATAGATCCCCATCTCATCCCTGCCAAAATGTGTGACATAGTCTATCCCTTCATCAGAAAGAAGCAATCCAGGAGCATTGATCTTGATCTCTCTGCGATGTTCGTTGTAGTACTGGTTTCGAATATACGGACCCTACCCTACATTGACATAAAAAATATATTGTTCAACATAATTTAAATAATTTATGCAATTCTGTACTTTTATTACTTCAATGTGGATGTTACCTGGTTTGGCCAAACAATAGTTTCAAGAATTTCTCCTCGTACATCTTGTTTAGAGAACCATCTATATTGTAACAAAAAACTATAAATAATATAGGAATGTAATTTATAACATTGGTATTCTAAAAGTTGTGCTAAAAAAGATAGAATATATTCAGTAATCTAATTTATTTCAAGCTAACTTTATATAAATTATCACGGGTTCAATAACATATTCGATAAAAAAATTCTTCGAAAGAAAAGATGTTAAAACGACGGAACATTGTGATTCATCATAAAATATGTATGAGTTGATTAAGAGATCATATAATCAGTTTATGAGATTAGAAATTGACATAATATTTAGGATGAAAACAATTGGAACCAAAAAGGAACCAATGATGTGTGAATTATGATTACATATTATCCAAAATTATAAAAAAGAGTGTTGTTGTTGTAGAGTTACCAAAAAAGGATTGATACCCATATTTACATCAGATGAAATCAAGCAAAGAAGTAGCATCGGTGAGTGAAGATAATCTTGTCTAGGATTAGAGTTAAGGTGATATGTTGAAAGTGCGGATCATGAACACCAAATCTTTATTTGGGAACGACTTGAACATGCATATTTTTAGGTGGCTTCTCTAGATCAAAAATTAGCTTATCACTTACCTCTAACATATGTTCTAGGCAAAAGTTGAACCATTGACCGCTTAAGTATTTTTCGCAACTTGTTCTCTTTGCCGTTATCAAGCGACACTTATACCTTTTTTGAGTTTGTTTGTCGATGAGTGTGATTTTCTTCCCCGTTCCTTTTAGAAATGTCCTTGATATCTCATTTGGGAAGTGCTAGGTACAAAACAAATTGCAGTGTTAATTAGATGTTATATATATAAGTACATTTCTAAAACATTTACCAAAGCATTATAAAGATTTGTTGTAGGAAAAGAAAATGTTCTATTTTGTTCAAGAGATTAGGAAAACAACATTATAATTAACATGATACTAATTGGAACCAATGAAGGAACCAACAATGTGCAGATTAACGTTACATAATAGTTAGGTTTATAAAAAAGACTGCAAGTGTCATAGACTAACCAAAAAGAGATTTTTGCCAATATTTAAATCAGACAAAATGAAAAAAACAAATGGCATCCCAAAGTCAAGATAGTTTACGATTACAGTCCAAAGCGATGCGTCAAAATAGTAGAAGTTCAAATAGTTCAGCAGCAAAGATCTACTTTGGAACAACTCGAACATGCAAGTTCTTCGGTGACTTTTCGAGATCAAAGATGAGCTTACCACCTTCTTCCATCACATGTTCTCTGCAGAAATTGAACCACTGTCCACCCAAGTATTTTTCATAGCTTTCTCTTTCGGCGGTAATGAGGCGACACTTATATTTTCTCTGTGTCTGGTCATCAATGAGAGTGATTGTTTTGCGCTTTCCTTTTAGAATTGTTCTTGACACCTCGTTTGGGAAATGCTAAATAGGGAAATAACAACAATATTAGTCTAATGCATATTAACATGGATAAGACGTATGCGAATATAGTTACATATAATTTATAAAATAAAGGTAGCATAACTGATTTTAAGCTAAAGAAAATGTATCATGACTTCTAATTTATCTTCCTATTATCTTCCTAAAAAGGCTAGATAAATGCATTCATGTGCATTATATGAACCCCGTTGACCAATTAACATTGTTGAGACAAATGGAAATTAAGCATTACTCCCGCATGTGCATCTATAGCTAGCACCATTTGACATTGATGTCTTCGAACATTTGGTGCAACTCTCATAATATCATCCAAACTGGTTAGGATTGAATTTAGTTGCTTTCCAAATGGTGATGCAATATGTATCCTAACACAAATTATGCACATGAAATAAAGAATAATGCAATATATATTTTTGATTTGTGCGTAAAAAAATTCAAAGCATGTTTGTGCATAAAAAAAGCAGATCTTGACTAAATTTATAAATTCAACAATTGGCATAACTTGAGACAGATTGGAAAAATCATTGTACGAAGTACATTGAGAAGAAGCTGAACTTTGACTTAAGTTCTGACTCATGCTTTGACTCTGAGCTTGAGAAGTGTTAAGGCCACGACAACAATTCAAGAAACATGGTCAAAAAACAATCAAATCAGATTGTGAAATAATAAGTTACTCTAACACTGTATTGTGAAATCATAATGCAAACTTACTAAGTCTTAAACTTCTCAACAACTGGATAATGTAGGTTGATGAGCAGCCTCGAACCTGACCAATTGTTACATATATTTGGGTTGCCATTGACTACAAAATGGAAGCAAAGAACTCAAGGTAAATAGATGATAAATGATAAAGCTACGAAATATTTTTCTCATAGTTTTATATCAACTATATTCTCACTACATAAGGAAAGACATCTTTCAGGTCATTATCAAACTTATACAAAATCCTATCATCTGATGCTGACAAATAAAAATAAAAATATTTGGTATCATTAAATGACAGCGTGAATAAAAATATTTGTGAGGTTGTGATGATTAAACGATATTGAAATTAAATATATAAGTGATAAAAAGATAATAAAATTCCTTTGAAAAAAAGGTAATAAAATTAAATGGGACCTTCTTAAAAAAAATTAAATGGAACGGTTAAAAAAATTAAATGGAAGAAAAAACGTATTGAAATATAATATTAAAAAATAAAATAAAAGGTTCCCAACGTGAATTGAAGAGAGATACTTGTGAAATAAATTGTCGAGAAGTAGTTTTTTGAAGTAGGATTCAACAACTTTTGGTCAAAGCTCATTCCATTCAATTTTATGCATTAAAAAAAGTACATTTTTAAGTAAGTACTTAATTGATATTGTATCTGGCCTAACTTCTCCTTAAAAATGTAGAGAAGTTGAAAAAAAAACCCGGGTCAAACGGTATCTTATTCGCCCACAACGGTAGTGTAGAAGCAACTGAATTTGGGAGAAAAAAGTTGGAAAATAGTTAAAAATAAAAAATTGTAAAATATTTAAAAGTTTTTAAAAATATAAAAATTGGAAAATAGTTAAAAAAAATTGGTGAGGTAGCACTCAACCAAGCAACACTAAAAAAATTATATGCATTAGCGTAACAAAAAAACAGACAGACAGACATAAAATATTACTCTAAACGTTAATGTGTGTATATATTCGCGAGGTTGAAGAAAGGAGATAAAAATATTTGGGATCATTAAATGACAACGTGAATAAAAATATTTGTGAGATTGTGATGATTAAACGATATTGAAATTAAATATATAAGTAATAAAAAGATAATAAAATTTCTTTGAAAAAAGATAAAATTAAATGGAACCTCCTTAAAAAATTAAATGGAACGGTTAAAAAAATAAAGTTAAATGGAAGAAAAAAACATATTGAAATATAATATTAAAAAATAAAGAAAAGGTCCCCAGAGTGAGTTGAAAAGAGGTGTCTGTGAAATAAATTGTCGAGAAATAGTTTTTTAAAGTAACATTCAAAAGCTTCTGGTCAAAGCTCATTCCATTCAATTTTATGCGTTCAAAAAAAGTACTTTTTTTAGTAAGTACTTAATTGATATTGTGTTTGACCTAACTTCTCCTTAAAAATATAGAGAAGTTTGAAAAAAGTCGTGTCAAACGATACCTTAATCTCCCACAACGGCAATGGAGGAGCAACTGAATTTGGGAGAAAAAATTGAAAAATAGTTAAAAATATAAAAATTAGAAAATAATTAAAAAAATTGGTTAGGGGTAAAAATGGAAATTCATAGGCCAACTTTAAAAAAAAAACTCTCCAATAATTAATTTACCAAAATGCCCCTAATAGGGGCGAAATGGTAAATTCACCGGACATTTCCTTTTATATAAGTATAGTAGATAAAAAAAACTAAAGTTTACGAATTTATTTTAAGAATAAAATAAAAAATAATCAATTCATAAGATTAAAAAAATTGTTAAAAAAATGAAGGATAAAAAAAAAAAAACATACGTTACCAAATCGTTAAATATTAATTTATAATAGTATAAATTTTATATGAATTTACACGTTACCAAAAAAAAAAAAGGGGCAAACAGCTTATAAAATTTATACGGGCAAAACAGCTGTTTTAACGTTTTATAGTAGTATACATGGGTTTTCAGAGAAGCTCCTGAAGTAGTATAAATTTCTTTTTTTAGATAAAGTAGTATAAAAAAAACGGGGCAAACAGCTATTTTAAAAATGGAAGAAAAAATGAGAAGCTAAAAGCTATAAGCTCAAACGCTACTTGAAGTAGCTTCTGAAAAATAGCTTATAAGCTCCTGAAATAAGCTATAAGCTTGTTGTAAAAAAGCGTTACCAAACAGAGCTTTTTTTGTCAAACGAGCTTATAAGCTAAAAGCTAAAAGCTATAAGCTCATTTTAATGGCTTACCAAACAGGGTCTCATGTTTAATTTGATGCTGGAATATTTTACTCCCGTGAAACCGCTTTTTGTTATTAGTTTAGTGTTTGACTTAGAATAATGCTAGTTGGTTCATGGTTTGATTCATTACTTTAAATTGTTTTGCACAGGATACACGGTCAAGCTTACGGTGCCCGTAGACGAGCAATTGAGTTTATTCAAGGTGCACATCATGACCAATTCTTACAATAGTAATGATATTTTGACATCCATTTGATGACAACTTTGTTGACAACCTTGTTTTTCTCACTTCTTATTGGTCAAAAACAATAGAGAGAGAAAAAGGAAGAGAGAGGATAACAACATCATGTGAGTATGAGAGAAAAAGTTGTCCAAAAGTTGTCAAAAAGTGGTTGTCAAAATATCATTTATCTTCTTACAATTATGAGAAGTTATGCTAATTAAGGTAGTCAAATCAAAATAGCATTATTTAGTGTGGTGATTCTAATCTAGGTCTGATTTTTTAGAGAATCTATGCATGTAAGGCAGCATTTGCATCCACATGAACTACAAGAAAACTATATGTATTTGCGGTGGCCAAAAGCCCCCTACAAAGGAAAAAAAACCATCAGAATAGAGCATTTGCGTGTGCTACGTTTCGCGCAAATTTGTGTGGGCCAAAAGCCGTTGCAAAAGTATTATTTAAAAAAAAAACTTTTGCATGGAGCAAATTAGGTGGCCGCAAATGTTATTTCTATAATAATGTATTTGTGTCGGCTTTAAGCCGTCACAAACACTTGCATTTTCTTTTTTGCGTTTTATTGAATAGTGAGAAAAAATAAATATTTTTTTTAATGAATAAAAATTGAAAACAATAAATTATGGATATAGAATAAAGATTAAAAAAATAGTTTAAAGAAAAATAAAGTATTAAAAAAAGTGGAACAAAATAAAAATTAAACATAATAAAATGAAGAGAGAGGCATGATTGCATAAAGATTGAAACTTAAAAAAAAAATAAAGATTGAATCTTAAAAAAAAAAAACTTATAGGTTAAATTGTATCAATAAGTTTATATAAATAAGATTGAGACAATTTTCCTGCCTTACATTTGCGGCAGCTTCATCCAACACAAAATTCAAATTTGAATTATTTCTCCCGCTTAACATCTGTGGCAACATTTTTCCGCCACAAAATTCAATTTTAAAAAATAACTAAATTGCGCCTTACATTTGTTGCGGCTTTTGTCCGCCGGAAAATCCAATTTATTTTTCAACCTTACACTAGTGTCGGCTTATGTCCCCGCAAATACCAAGTTTTTCTAACATTCGAGTGTGACTTGAATCTGACACAAATATTTACGTCAAAATAACCATGTCGCAAATGACCAAAGATCGAAGCATGTACATATTTAAAAACAACTGAAGCATGTGTTTGCATGGGCCATGCCCGCGCGCAAAGGCATACATGTCTGCCAAAAACTTGCGTCGGCCAAGTGCATGCCGCAAATATATGAAGCAAATGAAAGAAAATCTTCTAGTGATGCAGGCATGTCATTGCATTAGATGTATGCTTTCTGGAAGGGGGATTTTGAAGTTAGTTAATAGCAATAGTTAGTTGGTAAGGATGGTAACAATAAGATGATTACAATAGCATATGGAGTTGTTGAGGCAGACACAAAGAACTCGTGGTAGTGGATTCTGAATTTATTACTTAATGATCTTCAAAATATTTAACCAAAAGTGTATGGTTTCATTTTAGACTAGCAAAATGTATATGGTTTTAAATTCATTTGTAGTATTAATTCATATGGATTATTAATAGTTAATCTACATTTACTAGTTTACGGAATAATGTCTGTAGTTCAAGATATTGGACAGCATGTAAGCAAAGGTTGTGTGTGAAACATTTATATGGCAATTGGAGAGATAAATATCCTAGAATAGAGCTTAAGGAAGTTTTATGGATGGCTGCTAGGGCCCCATGGAAAGAACAATGCAATGAATCAATGAGAAGACTTGAAAAACATGAAGGATGTACGGTCTCATTTCATGACAGATACTCAATGTGACCTAAAAGAGAACAACATGTGTGAGGTCTTTAACAAGGCAATATTGGAGTATAAAGACAAGTGAAAAGAATTAAACCTTATATAACAAATAGAAATGAAAATTGGATACATAATTTTTTATTTTGCAAAATCAAGACATGAAATGACTTATTTTGTGACTATTTTAGAGGTACTGAATTGAAATGATTGACTTTGAAAGCACACTCAAAAAACAACACCTCAAACCACCCAAAGGAGGGAAGCCAAAAAGCCCCTGCCATTGCACCATAAACCCATCACTAAGGAACAGCGAACCAAGCATACACCACAAGAGCTAGGCGACAAGACCCCAAGGAACGAAATCCAGAATCCCTGCTCAAAGGCGTCCCGACACGGCTCCCCAAATAGATATAATATATACAAAAATGTCATTCATTAATGATATTGAAAAAATAAATTTAAAAAGGGTTAAATATGTTTTTGGTCTCTATAAATATGTCAACTTTTCGTTTTAGTCCCTCTAAAATTTTCCTTCAACTTTTAGTCCCTATAAAATTTTCAATCACTATTTTTGGTCCCTATTTTTAATTTAATTTTTGTACTTTTTAATGAAATTGTGCAGAAATGTATAAAATATTCTAAAAAAATTTCCTAAAAAAAATTAGAATTTTTTAACAAAACACAAATTAAATATGAATTTTTAATCGTAAAAAATATAAAAATTCATATTAAATTCATGTTTTGTTAAAAAATTCTAAATTTTTCTGGGAGTGATTCTTATAAAATTTTGAATTTCTCTGGAAAATTTTATTAAAAAATATGAATTTTACATATGAGTTTGCTTTAAAATAGGGACCAAAAGTGAAGATTGAAAATTTTATAGGGACTAAAAGTTGAAGGAAAATTTTAGAGGGACTAAAACGAAAAGTTGACATATTTATAGAGATCAAAAACATATTCAACCCATTTAAAAAAATCATAAAATAACATATAAGTTGGGATAAACATATGTCTTAAAATGATATATAATTTGAGACGAAAAATTTCAAAGAGTTTAACCCGACAAAAGTTATGCCGAATTCATCCCAAAAAGAATTATCCAATTATATTTATCTCATGCCAAAAAACATGGGAAAAGGTGGGGTATAGTTTAGGAAAGTTATTAAACAAAATAGTGCTCATGGCATATTCGTGAAAACATTTTCGCTATAACAACTAGTTTAGAGACCCGGCGTTGCCCGGGTTAGATATTAAATAAGTTTTATAAGTTTGTGTGCACGAATACACGTGTCAGTATATTAGATTGAATTTATTTAAATTTACAATTATAATAATATCATAAAAATAAATATAAATATTTCAAAAAAAATTAAAAATAAATATAAATGATGAGATGAATGTCCAATGCAAGAATAAAAAGTGTAACAAAATCAATAATGAATAAGTCCAAGTGGTAATAGTTTTTGGTCCCTTTAAACATGGACTATTACTTTCCCACCCTATTGCCTTCTCCAGCGCCCTGTAAAATTTCCAAAAATGCCCTTGTGCATTCCAGATTTTAAAATTCGGATTCATGTTTACTATTTCGGATTTTATAATCCGGACAATTCTTATGTATAATCAGCCATCAGACTCTTTCACATTTCAACAGTTTTGAGTTTTGCTTTTAAAAACAACAAAAAAACTAAGTAAAAAATGCGAAAAACCTGTCAAACAAAATCATAAAAATATAAAAATAGTACCAAAACATTCTAAAAATCAAATAAAACTAATGCAAATTTTTTCAAATTTTTCTGAGAATATGAAAAATGGGTCTAAACGATGGAATTTTGGATTTTGAGGGGCGGAGTCCCGTAAGAAGTCGCTTCTACGGAAGTGATGGTCCTTGAATTTTTTCTGATTTTCTAGGGAAGTTTCGGAGCAATCCGATCAAGTAGCCCAAAAACCCGATTTTTGACTAAGAACAGATAACAATGACCCAAAAACAGAAGGATGAGAGTTAGGAAGATTAATATTGTACCTAAAATGACTATCCATGTTACAAACATGTTTAGAATTTGTGCTGATACAGTTCGGATTATATACATTGAGAATGAATGTGGAAGTGACACGTGGCATAAAAAACCTTACTTTATATATATACTATTAATTGATTGATGTGTGGTTTGTTGAGATAAAAAATACTGAGTGCATAAGATCAAAAGTTTGTTGAGATATTTATGTTAAATAAAATAGAAAAAATAATCAAAATATTGAGAATGAATGTGGAAGTGACACGTGGCATAAAAAACCCTACTTTATATATATACTATTGATTGATTGATGTGTAGTTTGTTGAGATAAAAAATACTGAGTGCATAAGATCAAAAGTTTGTTGAGATATTTATGTTAAATAAAATAGAAAAAATAATAAAAATATTGAGAATGAATGTGGAAGTGACACGTGGCATAAAAAATCTTACTTTATATATATACTATTGATTGATTGATGTGTAGTTTGTTGAGATAAAAAATACTGAATGCATAAGATCAAAAGTTTGTTGAGATATTTATGTTAAATAAAATAGAAAAATAATAAAAATATTGAGAATGAATGTGGAAGTGACACGTGGCATAAAAAACCTTACTTTATATATATATATATATATATATATATATATATATATATATATATATATATATATATATATATATATATATATATATATACTTTTGATCAATAGCCAATTGCAAAATATGATTGTATCCAAAAGAAAAATTCACGACATCACCAACATTTCTCCTATAATTTGGTTTTTTTCCCGTCTTTTTATTTTTACTGATCGGGGGGAGTAGGGTTAATGTCAATTAAATTTACATTTACAACTTTACACACGAAAGTCTGTATTGAAATCTAAAAAGTGGATCTACCATATAAGTCAAAACAATTTGATTGATTCCATTCACGCCCAACTAGACATTTACAGTAGTCATTTATACTACAGCTAGATAGTTGAATAAACTTTTTGGAGAAAGAATATTGCATCACGTGTTTTTTATTGTTTTATAAATTTTTATTGAAAGTGATATTTTTATAATAATTTTTTTGAGAGATATAATATTATTTTTATTAATTACTGTATGTTGTGGTATTCGTAACTCATAATTAAAATAGAATTTTGAGTTTTTTTATCTTTCTCTCTGCAAATTCTATCTCAGTTTTTTTTCAGGTTTGGATTTTTTTTTTTTTGAGGAAAGGTTTGGATTTTTAACACTTCATGTTGAAATAAAATTAAAATTAGTGAGGAAAACTTCCAACCTCTTCCATTTTCTTCCCATATTTTAAACCACAAAATATAATCTTATTAAAATTGCTTCGTCGGGTTTCGAGTGCTACATTTCACATGATCTAAATGTTTATCACATATGGCTGTGAATGAAACAAACATACAAATATTATGGTTTTGATTGGTCTTTTTTTTTTTTTGGGCAAATGGAGTGCACAAAGAGAACCAATCGCAACACTCTAAATATATACTCCATAAAAAAAAAATAAGAATAAAAGGAGAATGGGGACATAGACCAAAGCTTTCTTGAACTACAAAAACGAATAAGAAAGAAAAATCAAAATAAACCAAGCCAAAATAAAAGGAACAACAAAAGAAACGTAACTCCTTCAAAAGGAAAAAAAACGTAACTGAAAAGAGAAGTCAAATCAATTCGAAAGCTTGTCCTAGATTGAGTATAACGAATTGGAAAACTCTTTTACTTCTTTATCTTGGACACTACCTCAATGAAAGGCTCTTTCATAGCAGTCGAATGATTCTCTAAATAATCTCTCTCTCTCTCTCTCTCTCTCTCTCTCTCTCTCTCTCTCGTTGGTATAAACCTGAGGACCACTAGCACTGGCATTTTTGTCATTCCCAATATAACCGCATAATCTCCAAGTCATGAGCGGCGTTGGGATTTAAGACATCTTGAATGAAATCCAAATTTGTTATTGCATCACTCCAAAGGTCACTGTTGCGCATGTTAGGAAATTTGTTTATTTGTTGATCCTCCACTTGTTTCTCAACCTGAGCTAAGTTGTTTTCCACCTGCATTGGTTGTAGAGGACATTCTCTAACAACAATAGGAGATATCTCTATCTCCTGAGCTAAAATACCTCCTAAATAACTGGTAGCTGCCCTTTCCTTGGACCTTATTATATTAGTGAGAAGAGGATCATTTTCTATAACAATTTTAAACGCCGCATTGTTTGGAATTGGAATTGAAGTTGTGGCCTCAATAACTTTCTTAACTTCAACATTTTATGTGGTAGGGTTAGCCACATGCTATTTGTGCACAACTTGTAGAAATTTTTGCTATCCGATACTTGTAATTTATAATAGTGTGCCCGATTATTTGACATGAGTAGTAGAAAAGGGAAGTTTCTCATAATCAACAGCGACGTAAAAATCAAAGCAAAATTCTCATACTCAATCACTACATTTGATTTTTGCTTTTAATTCAACTCATGTATATCATTTGGAATTTTGATTTTTCTATCCGCAACCATGTTTATAATATTGTAAGAATCACTTTAAAAAAATTAGAAGTTTTAAAAAAAACATAACTCAAATATGAATATTTATGTTTTATATGCTTAAAAATTCATATTTAATTCATGTTTGTTAAAAAATTCTATATTTTTTTTTAGAGATTCCTATAACTTTATAAATATTCTTGTAAAAACTCATTCAAAAATTTGAAGGATACACATGAATTGACTTAAAAGTATAAACAAAAATGATGATTGAAAGATTTTGGAACATTAAAAGTTGAAAAAATGTTTTATCAAAGTTAAAACAAAAAAAATTAGAACATTTATAAGGATAAAAACATATTCCCTCAAAAAAAAAAAGGATAAAAACATATTTACTACAAATAAAAGATTATGATTAATGAGGATCAAATTCGCACAATTTAAAAAAGGGTGGGGTAGTGCAATTGAATTGAAGGATACTAACTTTTAAGAATAGTATATATGGAAGAACATCTTTACGAGGAGGATTGGGTGAGAATCTGACACTACCCCCATGCATTCACTTTCCCACCACCATACCAAAGAGAGTTAAAGGTTGTCATAGAATTCAACTCTACCTCTTTATAAAATGGTCTCCTCAGAGTCCGGACTATAGTGACTTGCTTAGTGTGAGGAAATTCATATTTCCGTTTTTGGATAAAGGAAGGAAAAAGTGCTTCTATCCTTGTTTGGTTTAACATAGCCTTTGGAAAGCTATTCTTTGGAGTTGTATCCTAACCTAACCCATTTTTCTTTTGAATTTTGTGATATGTATTGTGTTTGAGCCGCCTCATATTCATTTTTAAAGGCTACACAAATATGTATCAAATAAAACAGAGTATAAGAGATACTCAACCCATAATTAACAAAAACAAAAAATACTTAAGTATGGTACCCGTGAGTCGTCGCAACGTCGCCCAAACCACAAAAACACCGACAAATCAAGGGGAATGACAAACTGACAAAACTAAGAAAGAAAAAAACTAACCCTTCTAAAAAATTATCATTTGTGTCGTAATTTTTTTTACAATTGCACAAAAATTGTCTAAAAAAATTGTCATTTTTAGTTTTCAATGTAATTCTAATTGCTTATTTATTAACCGTATCATCTAGTTAATGTTACGCGTATCAATTTTAAGTTATTATTTTCCACTCTCCATATATAATAGAAAAAAAGAAAAAAAACAATAGTTAATGTGGATAATTGGACAAAATCACCATTTTCTTTCTTTCATTTATCATATTTCTTTCTTTAATTAGTGTAAAATAGACAAATATGGCAAATATTATAGGACAAAGGGAGTAGGGTAGTATCCTTGTACAATTTCATTACCCCACCCATTCTTACATTAAATCTTACTATATGATTTCTGACCCGTTCCGTTGTAGAATTGAACTAAGCTCCATTCCTTTGTAAATATGTTTTGTTATTGTACGTGACTACGTGTAATGGAATAGACTAGTCACATATTTAAGATTTTTTATTGCAATTTAAAGGTAATTTCTTTAAAATTGTGAATTGTATACATGCTTAATCAATCAGTGGTTAGCTTTTTTTGGTCACTTGCTTTAAATTATTAACTATGGTTTAGTTGGAATTGGAATATAATTTCGTGGAAAAAGAAGAAGCGTACGGAACATATATCTTGATTGATTAATTTACAAGTCATTACTGATGGTGATTTGTGCTTCCTTGTCATATTTGATCGTCTTTATTTTTTTGGTACATATGCTGTATTACTTTTTTTAAAAGGCAAAATTTATCATTAAATAGAGAAAGAGAGGAATGTAAAGTTAATGTGAAAATCTAATTTTCTTATTTATTTTTCTATAATGAAAAATGAAAATTTAATGTTCTTATTTATTTGTCTAGAATGAAAAACTAATGTTCTTACTTCTTTCTTAGCACACTAGGCTAAAATAATGATTTGGATAGTGAGTAGCTTCAAACCCATGATGATTAATGAGTGTTTCAACCGCTAAATAGATCAACGAAATTAACAGAAAGTATTTTAATAGTGGTGAGTAACTTAGCAAATTTTTATTCACCAACATAAATGGTGAAAAGGGCTACACTGCGGTGAATCAAAGTTTGAATTCTGAATGGAAGATGAACTTGGTTTCATTGGAGCAAACTATTGAAAAAACAAAAACAAAAACAAAACTTCTAATTTATCGTTGTAATGGAAAATAAATAAAAACTTCTAATTAATCTCATTTCGATTAGTGGTTCTTCAATGGAGATATTTAGAGTTAGAGTAGCAGTTTGCTTTTAAAGTTGTTATTCCAAAAGACAGTAATGCAATACCGTAGCGGTTTTGAATATAAAACTTGCTCTATGCTTTTGCAGAATTTTTATAGTTACAGCAACACTAATTTTCATGTTAAAACGGTCTCGGATGAGAGGTTTGAACTTTGTCGGCTGAAGCCTGAAGTTATAAAGTTAAACTCGTATGATTGAGGTGACACTTCATGGACTGTTTTTGCAGGAACTTTGTTTAATTAATACTATCTAAGTTGGGTTCAATGAGGGCCTATTAAATCATAACCAAACAAACTGAATGAACGTATTTAAATTAAGGTTAATAGTCACTTTGGTGTGTGATGAGTAGTTACAATAATCCCCTAATGTATCAAAATTTTAAAATAATCCCTAACTATACACTCTATTAGTCTTCGACGCTAAAATAATCTCTCAATACTCACAATAACTCTTTATATAGAAATTAAATGACAATAAGTGGGTATATTGAAGGACATACATGACAATATTAATGAAACTTTTTGATAGCAGAGACTATTTTAACTAACGAAGTACACAATCGGTGACTATTTTAAAATTTCGATACATTGAAGTGCTATTGTGATTACTCGATACACATCCGGGTCGAAAATCGCTATTACCCCTTAAATTAATTGAATCAGACTACTAATTTTATTGTGTAAAATTGATAAATTCATTTTTTGGTGGTGGCCGAGGTTTGAACCCCGGACCTTGCATATATTATACATTGTCCATACCAACTGAGCTAAGACGTTGTAAAATTGATAAATTCAATTGCGTTATGTTCATTTCGATCAAAAAATGTGAATGTTCATTTCGATAAAATAAAATTTGAATGTTCACACCTCATCTATGTGAAACGATCATCATTATGCTTTAGGGTCTTTGGGGACCCGTCACTACCGTCAACAAATTGATACCATTTAATAAAGGGGTAATAGTCACTTTAGTCCCTGAATATGTAATGATTAGTCATTTTAGTCCTTCATTGTATCAAAATTTCAAAATAGTCCCTGATTGTGCATTCCGTTAGTCAAAATAGTCATTGACACTAAAATAATCTCTCAATGTTCACAATAACTCTTTTCATATAGGGACTAAAATGACAATAAACATGTATTTATAAGGACTAATATGACAATAAGTAAGTATATTGGAGGACTAATCTGACAATATTAATGAAATATTTTAATATTAAGGACTATTTTGACTAACAAAATGCACAATCAAAGACTACTTTGAAGTTTTGATACATTGAATGACTGTTTTGACTACTCATTACAATTTCAGGGACCAAAGTGACTATTACCCCATTTAATAAAGTTCCATTTAGCTCAAATTCCAACATCAATAAACCAAATTCAAAACATAAACTCAAAATGTAAGTCATTCATCCAATGCCTCCAGTTTACTTGCTACAACAACTGCACTAGTTTCTTCTAACTGCAAGAAAAACAAGATTGGTTCTGGAGATGGAACGGGATCCGAGTTGAGTTGAGTGAAACACTGCATACTTGAGTTCAGTTAACATGGAGATATTAGGGCAGCAAAATACAGAAAATCCAAAATTATGTCTCTTCCCATTATTTCAAGAGAAAATGGTGTCTTCCCTCAATTGCATCAAACAGGTAACATAAAAATAACAGTTGCCTAATGTTTGGTTTGTAAACTAATGTTAGCACAGCACTACACTTAACATTCTTCTCGCAAAAGAAAATGAAAGACGAAAACAACCCTGAGTTTATATTTATACAACAGTTGCTTGACTTATGCAAATTATACATCATCTGAGGATCTAAAGAGAGCAGTGAAGAAAACTTCTTGCATCAGACAAGCATAAATAAATACGCAAGGAAAAGAGTATTATAGCAAAATATAGTAATGATAGTAAATATATTACATAGCTAACTTTCTGTACTTGCACTACGCCTTCTGAACCTTTTCCACATACGCCTGCACAAAAAGAGAATAAAGTATTAGACAAGCTGAAAATCAGCAAGTGCTAAATTGTCATTAGTTTGACTGTGACATTATAAATGTCACAAACGTAATTGTAGATTCAGAAGCTGGCAGAGATCTTCAACTAGTAAAATAGAACGAATGCAGCAACACAAGAGATGGGTAGGATAGAGCTCATAATCTTTTACAAACCAGTTGAAATAATATGATGGGTTCAAGAAAAAGATGGTCCAATGCATAAGGTAGAAGTAGACAAACGCAACCTTAACCTAGTGAGCTAATAGTTTGTTTCTTGACTTGGAAACTCTTTGTCACCAAATGACAAGGCAACAACCTTACCCTATGAAAACAAGGACATCTTTATTTTGAAAGAGACGCTATTTTTTTTTCTGCGAAAAAATAGGTTAAAATCAACAAAATAATCAAGTGAAACAAAAAAAAAGTCAGAAATAAAAAAGTGACTTAAGAAAAGGATCTAAGAACGAATTTATGTTCATTTTTTTTTTTACAATATATTTAAGAATAATTATACTGGACTACCTTGAGGTTCACATTATTTACAGAAATATTGTTTGAAAAATTATACCATCCTCAATTGCTTGGTTATTTTTAAGGCTCTATTTGGTTGAGAGGAAAGGATGGATCATTTTAAACTTTTTGGTTCAGCTTTTTTGACAAAAGAGATAAGAAAAATTCCCGGACAGTTTAATTCCTCCTCTTTATTCCCCTTCCTCCCTCCCCTTTCAACCATTAAAATCACTCCCCTTGTATGAACCAACCACTCTAGAAAGAATTAATTTGAACCGTTCATTTAAATAGGAGAAATGTGTGTAATTTCATTTCATAGAAAAGAACAGTGATGAGAATTTGGTAGGTGTAATTTTTCAAAAAAACTAGGGTCTCATTATAATTAGCGTAAACCCCATGGGAGATCAATGTATATATTTAATGAAGTTTAGTTACAAATATAAAATCTATAGCACAAATTGAACACCTAGGTACAAAATTTAACCTCATTTTTTGACAACTATCCTACAACTCTTTCCACATCAAATTATGCCCCCCAGAAAAATTAATGATTTCTGAAGCTGCATGCATACTCACACATTCATCTATAAAACCAAGTTAAATGGGCGACAAGATTTTGAACCCTTCATACATATGACGGAAATCTGTAAGAAAACCACCACTGACCTGTATAAGTTTGTTAACCTTTGGTTTCGAAACTGATAAATAGCGTTCAATTTTCTCTCGTGTCTGAGGAATATGTACCCGCTGTACTGTACCAGTTACTTTATCAGTAACCTTCTTCACAATTGTTTTATAATCTTCTTTGGTGATTTTACCATCTTTCCATGTTGGTTTCAGAATCTCCTTAATAAGCTCTACCAATGAAGATTTAAATGCACGACTCCCCTTCGCGTCCTTTGTTTTCTTGGCCTCATCAGGTCCATCATTTTGGTCCATGTCTCCCATAGGACTATTCTCTTCTGTAACTTTATTTTCAGATTGAGAGATTGGCTTTTCTTCAGCTACCGTTTCGTTAGTCTCCTTTTTAAGAGAATCATCAAAATTTTGTCCTAGGTTAGATAATAGTGGTGGAATTTCCACTGCATTTTTTGGAATCTTTATACTAGGAGAAAAGGTTGGAGGGACCCCATTTGCACTAATATTCATGGGCTCCATACTGTCAAACATTGGATCATACTGTTTCAATCCAATAGCAGGATCTGGCTTGATGAATGTCATAGAAACAGGATTAGCAGACCCTTCAATTTTGCTTCCGAAGAGAGTAGCCTTTGCATCACAGGGCTTTAGAGTAGAATGAACTTGTGGGAGCTGCTGACCAGTTCCGAGGATATGTGCGAGAGAGGCTGAGAGGCAGCTAAGTTGAGCAAGCTGTTCTTTGCTGACTCCGTTCTGAGTTGGAGTATGTCCAGAACCGATTTGTGATAGGCTTGCATTCATGATATTTGATTCTACAATGTAGTTTTTCTCAGTTGAAAGTTTCTGGTTCTGTATACCTTCAATAATTCTTGCTCCTGGGGGAACAATGGAAGCTGTTGCTTGACTTTGTCCAACCAAATGGGAAGCAGTTATATTCTGAGCATTGTGATTTAGTCCTTGTCCTGTCAAAAGGGTAGAAAAATTAAGGTTTATATATGAATGAACACATTCTTTTAATTTAATAACAATGGCATATATGTATCCTCTGTTTTCCCACTTGCACATGAGATGGTTTTTTCAATAGACAAATGTTTTTTCAGTAATAAAATAATTACCTGGAGCAACTTGCTGCTTACTCTGCACATGCTCATCTTTAATATGACTGGAAGATCTCGCACCATAATTCCAATCAGGAGACATCTGTTCATCACCAGGCCACATGCCTCCACCTACTGACTGGGAAATGAGAATGTTGTCAAATGCATTTTCTGCCGTCCTACAGTTGGCTTCCTTCTTATCAATTGAAAATGGTGATTCATTATGCATTCTGTTCCTGTCTAAGCTATGGCCCGATCCATCGTTCATTGGCCAAGCCATGAATCCAGGTTCTGGGGTGCCTATGATTCCATTTTTGTTGTCCTCAACCAAATTTACTGTACCGGAGACAGCAACTAAATCAGTCTGCATTGGACCATCCCAAACTTTATCTACATCGGCCATTCTGCCATCTGAACCACATCTATCATCTCTTAGCCTTCCATTAGGAGCAACTGAATCGCTCAATTTTGGTCTATCCAACACCTGATCTTCACCTTGATTACTCCTCGACCCATCATCCCTTAATCTAGGGCTGGTAAATGCTTGCCTATCATGAGAAAACCTACAATCTTTACCATTCCGACAATTCCCAAAAGCAAAAAATTTGCAAGGAGTGTTACTGATGTGGTTTGGATAATGCTGGTCACCCTGCTTGAATGATTGCTCTATGTGCCTTCTATCAATTTCCCTTTCCCTAGATGATTCATCTGCCGAAATTTTATCAAACCCATCAGAATTGTCATGATGCACATACTTGCATGATTCTCCCATTCTACACCTTCCCTTTGCATAATAAATGCAAGCTTCATTAGATCTTCGATTTGTAAGAGAATAATCCCCACTCTCATGGGGATTAGAATATCTGGGTCCATCTGGCCTGTGTTTACTTTCCCTGCTATCCTCATAACTTTGCTTATCATGGTGAAGAAAATGACAATGGCTGCCTCTTCTGCAGTTCCCAACAGCAAAATCTCTACAAGGTTGTGCGAATCTGCCATCCCTCGTTCTGTTCCTATCATCGACAGCTGAATAACTAAAACCATGTGGAGGGCTCCGGCTCCTACTTCTCCTAGACCTGGCAATATCCAAAGAAAAGCAGATAATTAAAAAACCAATTGCGTCTGAAAATATCCACACACAGACATCTCAAAGATAGAAAATTTCTTTCAGGTGACATAGTTTGAACTTAATGACTACCTTGCAGTTGAAGATACGGAATATAAAGCAGTCAAACAGTACTAAAATTACATTCTAACCAAAGAAAATAGGTATCTATAAAGAAATGAGTTGTTAAGGACAAACCCAGATAGACACAATACACGGGAGTGTGGAACAAACCACAATCAACGTACATTTTTTTAGAGGACCTAAAAGCTTTAGCTTCTAAACTTCTTCATAGCCAAAGTTTCTTAATCTAGGGCTATAGGACGTTGCATTGATGGTTAAGATTCGAAACCACTGAAATGTCACATAAAAATCACATGATCACTAAAAAACTAAATATTACTGATTTGATATTTTTTATTTTATCTGTTCGCTCGTATACAAGTTTATTATCACCGATTCACCGGTTAAACTTATTGAGCTCAGTTTTCATTAATTAGTATTGCAGTTGTGGGATTTTAGATAAAATGAGAGAAATAATAAGAACTATTACTATAGTGTAATATGCTTGATATTGACTTGATACAAAAGACTAAATACTACATCCTTAGACTCAATCCTAAATGAAGAAGAAACCAAAATAATAATAAGTAGTATAAAATCTAATACTCGGAGATACTCTAAAATAATATAGAAGATGTTATAATATTCTAACCATTAGTTTCCAACATCAGGGTCGGAGCAGATATTAATGGGAAACAAACTTTACTGACCTGCCATAATCATTTTTTGCATATTGACTATGTTCCCTATTGTTCCATTCCTCAAACCCTGGAGACACTTTCATATTGTAGCTTCCATCAGTGTCTTTTGCAATTGTTGCATCCAAAACTTGGTAGTCTTCGTCATCCTTATTTGAACCTCTGACTCCCGAAAAAGGCTCCTTGCGTGAAAACCTCATTCTTGGTTTTAGCGTATCATTTCTTTCCAAATACCTTGAACTACTGCTTTTAGTAACACCTGTAAAGGAACACCCAGACTGCAATTGCTTATGGTGCATATGGACATACTTTTCGAAGTACTTTAGTAAAAAAAAAATACAAAAACTCTATCTGACATATGAAAAAAAAAAAAACACAAACTGTATTCTATGGATCGTGACCATATTCTGAAGAACTTGTGCCGTCATAACAATCTATAGACATGTTTTTACATGCATTTTTCTATTGCAGAAACACAAACAAACAGGCCTTACCCTCGGGTGGAAATTCAGGTTCATCTCTTGAATCCCAGTTTGAAGATAGCTTTCTGCTACCTCCGCTCATCTAACTCCCCAGAGCCTTAAGCTTCACTTTGGTTAATGCAGAGTGCTCTGAATTAAAAGCGATAACAAAATAAATAAATAAAATCAGAAAACTGAAATCCACCCAAACTCTGATGCTTCAAGCACAGTTTGCATAAACCATAGTCACAAATATAACTGATCATCATCAAAACGAAAACGAATTTAGCAAGAGAGAATAAGAACATAGAACATGAGGGAGGATCAGGAATCCTCCTAAAAACAAATACAGGGTAAGAGAAAAAAATTAAAATAAAATAGTTCTCCTATTGTCTATATCTAAAAAATAAAACATCTTAAAAGAAGCAATGCAAGTAGAGAAGCAAAGAAAATCATCCTATCCAAATACAGATTTTCAGTTAAATGTTGACTGAAATGATTAGCAGTTGTGTGAATCAAGCTGACCATGAGGAATCATTAACAGTTTTAAAATGCATTAGTTCACTTGATATGACTACTACGAATAGAAAACCTTCCTTAGGTTGCTTATATGCCTACTTTCTATCTCCTCCTCTCGATAAAGAATATCCAAAACAACAACCAGGCTTTATCCTACTAAGTGGGTTGGCTACATGGATCAAGCGTCGCTATAAAGTTTTATCATTTATCATATACTTATCCAACTCATTAATATCTAGATCATCCTTAATAAGTTCTCTAATAGTTTTTCAGGGTCTTTCTCTGCCTCTAGTGATTTGACTACTCTCCATCTGATTTACTCTCCTTACTGCAGAATCTAGATGTCTTCTCTCTACATACCCAAACCACCTAATTCGAGTTTCTGCCATCTTTTCAATGATAGGTGTTATCCCAACTCTCTCTCAAATATTGTCATTTCTAATTCTATCATGTCTTGTCTTACCACACATCTAACACAACATCCTCGTCTATGTTCGCTTATTTTACTCTCGTGTTGATTCTTTACGGTCCAACATCACATTCCATACAATAGTATCGCTCTTACAGTTGTAAGATAAAGAATATCCATAGGCCTTGTACAATTCAACATACAGATACCCGGAAAAGAAATAATACACATAGGACAAATAAACAGAATTTTCTTTTCTAGGCCAAATTTTATAACGTTTTTGGTAGACATGAAAAATAAGTGTGAAAAACGGAGGAATAACAGTAAGAGGTGAAATTCAAAGCATTATTTTAAGTGTTGGCCCGTGCGTATTTTCTTCCACAACAGAAATCTGTGATAATTATTTTTTTTCAAAGTAGACAAGTCTTGCAAACTTTTGCAAATGAGATACTATGTATTTACATAGATTGTTAGATGCAATTTTTTTAAGGAAAATACTTACGCGCATTTCCTTTGGTGCTTTTCATGTGGTTCATCACATAAAATTCATTTTTCCTGCTTAAAACAAACTTCGAGAAAATTGTGGATTTGAAAAATCATTAATAGTTATTAGTATTTTATGTGAAGAACCACAAGAAAAACACCTAAAGAAATGCAACTAAGTTTTGGCCTTTTTTTAGGGAAGGTATTATCAATTGTTAACATATCCGAGCTAGATACACACACACACACACACATAAATATCCTTAGCTAATTACCAGCCTCTGACATTTTATTAAAATGTTTATTTATTGCATCATTCACATGTTTTTTAGGGTGTAGAATGGGTTCACGTTCTTAAAATAACTATTATCAAAATAATTCCTATTTAAACCCTTGTTCTCACAGCCTGATATAAGTTAGTTTTTTCACAAAAACGCCTAAATCTTTTGCCAATGACAATAGCAAGTCTTAAAATTACATAGAGCCTCTTATGCATTTGAGAAAAATTTGAATCTTCAAATTCCAAACAACTACAACAATCTAGCACTTCCAAGGGATACATATTCTCATAAAAACCATGAAAAATCTACATTCATGATGGAATTGATACATCGTCTTTACAAATTACAATACCAATAAGATTTAACAGTACTCAAACTCGATCATTGCCCACTCACAAGACAGATCAAAGCTACAATGTTTATTGCATTCATTTTCTTCTACACTCATTCTTGATGCGCATTGGAAACTAGTGTCTGTTGAAAAACTCACACTTTCCAGTTCTTGAACAAGCCAGGGGTTTATTCTGCTAACTCAAAATAGGTCAACAACAACAATTAAGCCTTATCCTACTAAGTGGGGTCGGCTACATAACTCAAAATAGGACATTGTTCTGAGACAACTTCGACTCCAAAACAAATCAATATAGATTGGTAATTGTGAAAAATGTCAAACATTGCTTGTGAGAGGATCAAATGCCATTGTGAACATATTTACACCAGCTACTTTGAGTAAGTTGGTAAAACCTCCATGAACATGACAAGAAAATACTGCAGAAAAAGTGTATCCAATTAGCACTTGGTCTTGTTGAGATACATAGAACTAAATCACAGTAGAGATTTCCAAAATTCCAACTCTACTGGCTGATGTATCGGCATCAAAGCTATCCAAGTGGGTATATTTTATATGGATGAAAGACTGAAGTTACTCTTTCTAGATTAAAACAAAACGCCTAATCTTCAGGTCAACAAATAGGATTATGACTTGATTGGGTTGACTTATTGAACTTATCTACTAGCATAAATATTTGTGAGACTGTTTGCGAAAGCTTATGAAAACAACTTATAACATGTCGATAAGCTGTTTTCAGCTTATTTCCATAAGATCTTCAATATAGCTTATGAAAACAGCTTATAGTTTGACTTTATCATATCTTTTGTCATATGAATAACTTATACATTAGCACAGTTATATGATAATTATTTATGATATAATTGCTTATTAAGTTGCTTATCCAAACAGGGCACTAGTCCATCGATATCAATTGAATAACCTATGGTCAAGCAAGGGATGTTAAACAAGACTACAATAATTAATTCAAGAGTGCGTCAATCCTACTTACATTACACAGAATTAATGCATTACACAATGAACACCCGTACCCAAGATTTGTAATTATGGGGTTTATATTGGGAGATAATCAAATATGGTCGCTGCTCACAAACTTGCCCGCACGTCTATTTCTCATGCTACTAGTCTCCATATCACTTGGAGCCCAGTAATGTTTGAACAGTTTCTACTTAACGATATGAATTAACTTTACACTACAATAGAATCACGATAAAAGCATAATAATACAGTGAAAGCAAGCACATAAATTCGAAGATTCACAAAACAACAATAGCGGTTCGTTCCAAATTTACGTTTATAGAATGAAAATTCAAACAGAATAGAGTACAAGGCTTTAAATTCATAGAATTCCAATAACAATGGAAGGAAAACCCTAGAATGGAAGAATGTTAAAAGAGGACTTACGAGTGAGATTTACGTTTATAGAATGAAAATTCAAACAGAATAGAGTACAAGGCTTTAAATTCATAGAATTCCAATAACAATGGAAGGAAAACCCTAGAATGGAAGAATGTTAAAAGAGGACTTACGAGTGAGATGTAGTAGAACTTCGGAATGGAGAAGGAACCCTATCTCTTTCCGTGCATAGAAGACGATGGTTAAATGAAATTAGGATATTGGAGAGTGAGGGTAGTAAGTAGCACTAGCAGTAGCAGCAGAGTGAAGTTTGCGGTTTTGTCATCAATCAAAGCTGCGGTGGAGTGCGGGATGCGGGCTCCTCTTCTTTTTGTTTTTTTTTTTTTTTTGGGCGATAATCATATATATTTTATTTTTTTGGGTTTTTTTTTACACATTTTAGTTTAATATTAATATTTTTTTTTTTTTTTGACCTTCCTATTGATAAGGAAATGGGTCTAGGTAATGTTTGGTCAAAAATTATTATACTAATATAGAAGTTGGTTTATCTTAAATAATTTTGTCAATTGGTGAGGTTCATTTATATTTAAATTTAAGGGTCATGTTAACTTGTGCCCTTATGACATATGTTAAGCATTAATTTCATTCCATTAATGGTAAGAATTTAATGAAAAAAAAAATTAATATTAAACTATTTGAGAAATAAATTAACACAATTTTTAATACATAATTTCTATTATTGGAATTCTTAACATGTGCCCTAAGGGCACAAGTTAACATTTCCCTAAATTTAATTATTTAATTTTTTTTTACATTTTTTAGTCAAAAAGGATAACAATGTCAATATTTAAAAGGATAAAGAATTTAAACGGAAGAAAAAATATAAAAAAAAAGGTTGATCTGAATTAAGTTAAGAAATAAAATTGTGCAATTTTGACTAAAAAAATTATTGAATTAATAAACTACTAGTAATTTCTAAGTTTTTGACAATACCATATGCCCTCCGAACCCATTTGGGTTGGTCTGGTGGTATTGGCTTGGGATCTGGGAGTGTGCTCCTCCTTGAGGTCTTAGGTTCGATTCTCTCGGTGTCAATTTGGGTGGGCTAGTTTAGCTTCTTCAAAAAAATACCATATGCCCTCCGAAAAATCCATGCGGTAATTGCCTCAAAAATTGTGAATGTGAAGAATCAACTGTATTAAATGCGTCTTAAAAGTTGATGGTGAAAAATATGTCCGAATGAATGTTTTAAGAGTAAAAATTTATTTTTTGTCAAAAAAAAAAAGAGTAAAAATTTCTTTGTAAGAACTAAAAACAAATGTTGATAATTTTCTCTATTTTTAATCACACTGAACATTGATAATTTGTTGGAGTGCAAAAAAACATTTGTAATCCAATAGTTATCCATAGATTGTGTATCAGCATGTAACCAAAAAAAAGACTGTATCGATATAACACATGAATGAATCACATATAAAGAATACTATTTTTAACATTATAAAAACAGTTTATGATTAAAAGAAGAAAATAATTAAAAAGATAGTTGAAAAGAATATCAAAGGTATGGAATTCATTGGTAAGGTGGATGTAGAGTGGTATGATACCAAATTTACTGGGGATGAGTTCAAACTATGGTGTTTTTGTGGAAGCGCACTTTGATGGTGCATCTATTGCGAAAAAAGGTGGAAAGTGGGTTCGTGGAAGTGAAGTTACGAACTTTTTGGACTATGGAGGGGGACATCATAATGGTGGGCTTCCAAAAGATCGATGTATGGCGCTTTTCACTGCTGAGGAAAATTACAAACATGTTTTTTTAAGGACCTTGATTAATTGTTGATCATTGTCTGATCGTTCAACATTGAAGACCCTTGTTTGGAGCAACAACAATTTAATCCACACATGTTGTTGTATGGGTAAGGACATGTGATCTTCCAATGTAGCTTAATAATAGGAATTTCCTCTGATGTGTTGGGGAGACATTAGGTAACATGTTCAAGGTAGACCACTTGACTTTTAATCAATCTCGTGGTTGATTTATCGGTATCTATGTGAAAATGGATTTGGACAAAAAACTCGTTTCAAAATTCACTGTTAGTTTTTAAGTATTGTTCTTTTTTTTTTTTTGAGTATTGTTCTTAATACACGTAACATTATATACTATTCAACAAATTGGTTTGAGATTAAAGGGGTTAAGGATATATTTATGTAGAATTTTTTTTATTCGAGAAAGATGATGAAGATTTAAATGAAGAAGATGAGGATTATGAACATGTTCATTTTATTTCTGAATTTTTTTATACTTTTAAGGGTTAAATATGTTTTTGGTCCCTATAAATATGTCAACTTTTCGTTTTAGTCCCTCTAAAATTTTCCTTCAACTTTTAGTCCCTATAAAATTTTCAATCTTTACTTTTGATCCCTCTTTTAAAGTAAACTCATATGTAGAATTCATATTATTTAATAAAAATTTCCAGAAAAATTCAAAATATTATAAGAATCTCTACAAAAAAAAATTCAGAATTTTTTAACAAAACATGAATTTAATATGAATTTTTATATGTTTTAAGGTTAAAATTTCATATTTAATTTGTGTTTTGTTAAAAAATTCTAATTTTTTTAGGAAATTTTTTTAGAATATTTTACACATTTCTGCACAATTTCATTAAAAAATACAAAAATTAAATTAAAAATAGGGACCAAAAGTAGTAATTGAAAATTTTATAGAGACTAAAAGTTGAAGGAAAATTTTAGAGGGACTAAAACGAAAAATTAACATATTTATAGGGACGAAAAATTAAGATATTAATGCGTCTTTTCAACACAGCAGCCAACAGCCAAATTAGAAAATACCACCAACTCGTGACTAACTCGTCGGTGATGTCTCTTTAAAGTTCAAAACTCTGTAGCAACCAGCAATACACATTATGTTAAACAAACCAATAATTTTGTAGAGAAATAGAATTCATGAACCATATAGTATACTCCAAATAAAAAATGTGCATATAGCCATATACTATATTGAAAACAGAAGAGAGTGGAGTGCAATGCAGTTCAGTAGTAGTAGTGGCCACGTCCTCATCACCCACTCTCCTCCATTAAAACAAACACGTGAACCGTTTCTGAACTCACGATCACGAGACAACAAAATGCTAATCCATGACCTTGACCACGAGCCAGCAATAAACAGTAGTAATAACATTAATTAATTAATTAATTAATTAAAGAATTCTCCATTAATCAATGAATTACCATAAACAAAGCACAACCGTCCAAATTTATATTTTGACCAAAAAGTTAAAACATAATACTCCATTACGACCAAACATACACAATTGCTGTATAAAATAAAACCACAACCATGAACAAACCCATTAAACTCGCAATAACCACTCTCTACATGGCTTCTCTCTTCACTTTATCTCTCTTCCTTTTCATCACTCTCTCCTCCGCCACTCGCCACCATAACCACAACCACCACCAACCCACTCCCTCTCCCTCTCCCTCCGTCTCTCCAAACGCCGGCTCAGAGATCCAACAAGCCTGTAAAGCAACCCGCTTTCCACAACAATGCGAATCATCACTCGCCCATATCCCTCCAAATCCCACCGCTCTCCAAATTCTCCAATCCGCCATCAACCTCTCATCTACCAATCTCGTAACCGCACAATCCATGGTTAAGGCTATTCTAGATTCTTCCTCAGCTAGCCGTAACCGTACCGTCGCTGCCACCACCTGCATCGAAATACTAACGAATTCACAGCACCGCATTTCTCTCTCCAACGACGCTTTAACACATGGAAAAATCAAAGACGCTCGAGCATGGTTGACCGCCGCCTTAGCTTACCAGTACGACTGCTGGAACAGCCTGAAATACGCCAACGACACACACGCTGTCGGTGAAGCTATGTCGTTTATCGATTCCCTTGAAACCCTCTCTAGTAACGCTCTTGCCATGGTGTTTTCCTACGACGTTTATGGAAAAGACACGTCGTTGTGGAAGCCGCCAACCACCGAGCGCGACGGTTTATGGCAGGCAACTGGATCGGGAGGAGGATCGGTGTCTGGCATAGGGATTCCGGCGAAGCTGACGCCGGATGTTACGGTGTGTAAGAGAGGGGAGAAGGGTTGTTATAAGACGGTGCAGGAAGCTGTTAATGCTGCGCCGGATAGCGGTATTGACGGGAAGAGGTTTGTTATATATATCAAAGAAGGGGTTTATGAGGAAACCGTTAGGGTTCCGTTGGAGAAGAGAAACGTGGTGTTTTTAGGTGATGGAATCGGGAAGACGGTTATTACCGGTTCTGCTAATGTGGGCCAGCCCGGAATGACTACTTACAACTCTGCCACCGTAGGTAACTATATTTTTATTTTAATTTTAATTTCAAATCATACTTTTTTTTTTTGAAGGAAATTTCAAATCATACTTATTTAAACAATATTAAGTTTATCTTAGCTCCGTTGTTAAGGACAATGCATAATAAGTGTAAAATCGGTATTTAAACTCCGGACACAAAAAAAAAAAACAGTGTTAGTCTACTTTGTGCAGTCCCACCCGAAGATTAGTATATGTATTTATGTGCAAAGAATACTCATTCATACAAAGAAATAATAATTTTAAAATACTAAAAGATGACCTAAAAAGGTTGATTCATTTGTTAAAGATTGAATTTATATACTAGAAGGACCAGTTTTGAATACTTTAAATGTAACCTTTGTATGCTTGCTAGGCATGGGGTTTTGTGTAACGTGTTAGCTTCTGAATTTAACTTATCTAAACTTTTAATTATTTAAAAAAAATTGATTAAGACCTCATTGTAAGAATTATGTGCTGAAATATCATTATTTTGATTTTGATTTGTCTGATTTTAAGTTTAATCTGTTATTTACATGTTGAGTGAACCTTCACTTTCACATGCCTTAAGTATGTATGCATGAAAGCATGGTTGTTAATTTGTTATTGTAGTATTGTTAATATTGGGTTATTTGATTTTTGTTGGCAGCGGTTCTTGGCGATGGATTCATGGCAAAGGATCTAACGATCGAAAACACAGCAGGTCCTGATGCACACCAAGCAGTGGCATTCAGATTAGACAGTGATCTTTCTGTAATTGAGAATTGTGAATTTTTAGGAAATCAAGATACTCTTTATGCTCATTCTCTGCGCCAATTCTACAAATCATGCCGCATTGTAGGCAATGTAGATTTTATCTTTGGAAACTCAGCTGTAATCTTCCAAGACTGTCAAATCCTGGTTCGTCCTAGACAACTCAAGCCAGAGAAGGGTGAGAACAATGCCATCACAGCTCATGGTAGAACCGACCCTGCACAGAGTACAGGATTTGTTTTCCAGAACTGTTTGATTAATGGAACTGAGGATTACATGGCATTGTATCATAGTAATCCTAAAGTGCATAAAAACTATTTGGGAAGGCCATGGAAGGAGTATTCTAGAACAGTTTTTATTCATTCGATATTAGAAGTCCTTATTACACCTCAGGGTTGGATGCCATGGAGTGGTAACTTTGCACTTAAGACACTTTATTATGGAGAATTTGAGAATACTGGTGCTGGTTCTGATTTGTCTCAGAGGGTGTCTTGGAGCAGTAAAATTCCCGCTGAACATGTAACGAGTTATTCAGCGGAGAATTTCATTCAAGGAGGTGAATGGATGCAATCATCTCAGTTATCAGCACATCGTGGTAGGAGTCATCACAGTACTCATAGGAGGCATCAGTAAAATAGGGGAGTTTTTACTTATTTACTCCAATACTCCCTTTGTAATTTACTTCTACCATTTACTAATACAATAATAACATTATCTGAATTTCAATAGCAATCGAAAAAGGGAAAAAAAATCCAAGGGAAGGTTAGAAGGTTAGATAAAGTGATAGATCATAGAGTCACTCCACATACTTAGAAAGAGTCCCACTCAATGTATGGGGCAATTTGAAATTGGAAGATATACATATATTTCTTGCATTAAGAAATGGTTGTTTACATATAAGCGTGACCTGATGTAGTAAAGTTGGTGTACCTGTGCAACACTTTTGGTCCAATGAAGCAAATAAAATATGATACGGGGAGAACCACTATGTTATGCTAAGCTTCTATATAAAAAAAATAAAGACCACTGCTTATATTTTTTTACAATTTCTAGAGTGGTTGTGTGGAACAACACACCTCTGTAAGTCTCTTGCATTATAAAGAAGAGGTACGGTGGTAGAAAACTAGAAATTGAAAGGTTACCTTCCATGTGTATCTAAAAAGCACATTACATATTGCTGTCCACATGGAAGTTGAACACTGGCCAGTGGCCACCTTAATTTAATGCCTTTTTTAATTTGGCATATGTTTGGCTACTTGAGCTATGCTAAAAGGGCCATTTAGTTGCTAATGTGTCTCATTCCTGTTGAGACATCGCCTTGATGATGGAGTTGAAATTATGTGATTGCACGTCAATTTACAACGCCTTCTACTGCACATAATGAAAGGAAATTCATATGATGATCAGGTTTAACCTTGGTCCGTGAATGCAAGTATGGGCTGTTTCTACCTTAGAGTGAACACTGACCGATCATAGTTGTCCCTACAACCAAACAAACTTTATTCAATACACATTTGTCTAGTCTAACGTAATGCAGTGGTTTGCTCACGAGGTATCCTTAGCAAGCAGTCAGTCACATGTTGCGGAATGAAATTGATTGGTTCGAACCACATGCAGTGCTCGCTAGGAATAGTAGTTAGATTAGATTATATTCCAAAATATAGAGATAGGCTTTTGAAAGGAACGGACCCTCCTAGACTTCTAGTCCTTTGATTATATGTAAATATATAATATATAATTTGATAGTAAAAACTGTCTAAGGATTATATTTACAGTAACAGGTACTCCCTCCGTCCCGGAATAAGTGACCCATTTTCTAAAAAAAAGTGTCTCAAAATAACTGACTCATTTCAATTTTCAATACAACTTTCATCATTCCCAATACAATATAACACTAAATAATACTACTTTTATCATTTCTAATACAATATATTCCACTTTCCCCTTTATTTATACACTTTTCTTAATCTGTGTGAAAAACCAAAGTAGGTCAATTAAATTGGGACGGAGGTAGTAACAACTAACTCCAACAAATTTGAGAATAAGTTGTGCCAGACGCTTTATTAAATTAACAAAAGATTTTGAGAGACTGGGATTATACATTTGCTCAAATTTGTCACATCACTTTGAGAAGGTTAAGCCTTAAAAAAAAAAAAAAAAAGTCTAGTTTTAACTAAATTTGCAGCAAGAGGTTTTCAGTACGCTTGTTTGTTGTAGTTTGGTTGGGTTTTCTAAAATAAAGATAAACAACTTGTTGAAATTGGCCCCATCCATAATCCATTCATCCATCATAGAATAGAAAATAATCCACCCATATATATATAGTGAATAACCGGTGTATCCACTACCTGCTTGAAGACTAGTAGGAGGTGATAAGGTATCCACCACTTTCTTTCAAAAAAAAAAAGGTATCCACCACTTATCCATAACCCTTCAGAAGTCAATATATAATGACAATGACAATTAAGGTTGTTGGGCTCCATGCGTGGTCGGATTATTGTGGCTGAAAATAATCATTTATGGGGTAGTAATTTTCACATAACCACCCTATAGTGCTGAATTTTCCAAGTATTAAATTGGATTGACAAGTTCTAGAGGTTGAATACATATTTAGTTGAATCAAATGTGTGTTAGTTCAACCAGTTATTGGACTGTCCCTTATACGACTCTGTCTTTCTTGACTTTTTAACCAAATGCATGTCTTTGTATTCTTCAAAAAAAAAAAAAAAGTCTTTGTAGTTAAAATTGTTACAATCCCCTATCATGTTCATATACTGGTGTGTTTGGTATTAAACTCCACCTAAAACCTAACCTGCCGTGTTACTGCGCTGTTCATCCCATGCTTTGCTAACTACCTTTTTTAGTCGAAATTCTACGGTACACAAGTATGATAGGGTTGTATCATGCATAACATTTTTTTCCCACCATTGAATCAGCAAGTTCACAATATTTCACTTGATCCAACTGTGGGGAATTACCAATTCAATGGTAGAAACAATAAACATTAGTTCACCCAATAAAAGAGTGTGCGTTAAAAAAAAGAGTCTCCATAACACTCCTCCTTGTGAGTTGATGTCAATGTTTAATGGTAAATGAGAATATGTATTAACTGTCCGGCTTGGGGCTCAACCGCTCAACTAGTGACAAAGACAAGGAGATAAACCTCCCCAATCACATTGTATGAATGAAAGGGTGGGTCATACTTTTCCGCAAGTGAAATCTCAGTTTCTCCACAATATATCCGCTTTCTTAGTGCGCTTAGTTGCATATTTATTTTATCGTATTTTGTTGTATATTTTTCCGGCATATTCAAACAATCAAATAATTGTCCCTGTGAACTTAACTCAGCTAGTAGGGACAATGCATAAAATATGCAACGTGAACCCCGGCCACCACAAAAAAAATCAAATAATTTTGACAAATAAGATAAAAATATATTCTCTTTATAGTTTTGATATTGTTCTTTTGGTGGTGGCCAGGGGTTGAACCCCGGACCTTGTATATTACCATGCGTTGTCCCTACCAACTGAGCTAAGCTCACGAGGACATTTACGATATTGTTCTTATTACAGTGAAATTTGACTGAATTTTTTAATTAATATTTAAATAATTAATTAATAAAAAATTATTCTAATAGCCTTTGAAAATCATTTCAGCCTTTGAAAATCATTTCATTTAGAAAATTAAAGTAGTTTGAAAGTAGTCTTGACTTTGGGCCATTGAAAATTATTCTATTAAAAGCTTTTTGGGCTTCGAAACAAATTTCAATTAAAAAACAAACTGTTGTTTACACTCCCAAATATACATGAAGCTAGCTTTCTCGTATTTTTTCTTGCACCCAACTTTCAAAAACCTTACAAACTTAAAAAAAAAAAAAAAAAAATCAAGAATTTTGGGTCTCAAATTACAAATCCTTTCATCCATAAAGTCTAGACCGTTTATTTTCCTACCCTATATGTTTCTCACGCGACCTATGCAGTTTAGATTCTAAAATCCGAATTGCATAAAAATCCTATAAAACCTCCAAAAATACGTTGAAATATTTTGGATTTTAGAATCCGAATAAGACGCGTAATAAGTTCATAAGGTGGAAAAATTAATGGCCTAAAGTCTATCTACGTTAATTTGGTATCAAAGAAAAAACAATGCATCTTTTGACCCATCTTATCTTTTGACTAAGATCAAAAATAACTTTCGAAAAAGGTTTTTGTTTAATGCAATCTATAGCTAACTTGTGATAGGAACCAAAAGCCAAAATTGCACTATGTTGTTGCATTTCCAATTATGTGTTTTGATTTATTGGATTAGTTTTATTTTGTGATGTATCTACAGTTGTGGTTGAACCTTTCGTTGATTCAAAATGAGGCATTGACGAACCAGATGTGGATGCTACTGATATTGCAAAATACTTTTCGTTGATATGAAATATCATTTTTGAGATGATTTGATTAATTGAGTTCGTTATGAAGCAGTAAAGATAGAATTTACTTTAGTTATAGACAAATCCGATAATGGTTCTGAATAAAGAAATCAATATTTTGTATTGGGTCGTGAAAAGAGTGGTGTACAAAGATCAAGAAAATGTGAATTTTATTTAGATTGTGTGGTTATTTTTTTTTAATTCCTCTTCATATTTCTTTGTTTACTTTTTGAGGCAGTCATATTTTTCTCTGTTGTTGGTTATATAATGGTTTAGGCCATTTTTTCAAATTTATATTTTTAAGGTCTTCTAAATAATTAAAAAAGGACATTTTTCATAAAAAAGTTATAACTTTTTTTTCAAAACATAACAAATATTTTTGAATTTCTAAATAAGGTCTTTTAAAATACAGGTTAGCATGATATTTTCTTAATTATTAAGTTTTGAAACACAAGTTGTGCCAAATTAGTGATTCTAAATTTAATACCAATTTGCTTAAGCAAATTAATCAAGAACAATTTGATTGGTATACCCACACCTTATAGAGAATTTTGATGGGTGTACCCCTACATAGTTGAAAAAGAAAAATCCCGTGTTAAGGGCAAAAGGACTTGTTAAGGGTAAAGACTACGATGTGCAAGTGAACAAGGTTATGTACGATACATAAGTGACTTTTTAACGAAGCTTACATTGCACTTGATGTCGTTGGAAGATGAGGGGGAATTAGGTGGTTTGATAGAGAATTAGTAAGGAAGATGGGTGATGGTATGTGGACTCTCTTTTGGAAAGAAGCTTGGTTAGCAAATGAGCCTATTAGCGTGTTTTTTCCAAGAATATTTTCGATTGCTAGCAATCAAGAGCAGAAGGTAGGGGAAATGTAGCGTGGAAGTAGAGCCGGTGGGAGGTGGAGTTTTGAATGGCGTAGGGAGTTGTTTGCGTGTGAAAGTGAATTGTTACAAAACCTTATTTTAAGGATGGAAGGGGTGGACTTACGAGACAAGGCTGATTGTTGGGTGTGGAAGCCGGAGAAGGGGGGAGGTTTCAGTAAAGTCGTGTTACACAATTTTACAAAATTTACGGCTAGCAGATGGAGGAGTAACAAGGGAGGAAGAGGTGGTTTTCCGAGACCTTTGGAAGAGTAAGGCACAATCAAAGGTATTGGCTTTCTCTTGTACATTGATTCTCGATCGTATTCCAACTAAAGTTTATCTTGCAAAGAGAAGGCTTTTTGCAATTGAAGACTCAAAAAGGTGTGTGTTTTGTAACGAAGATGAAACATTTGTTCACTTGTTCCTACACTGCCACATCATCTCCAAAGTATGGAGGGAGGTAATGAATTGGATGCAATTCAACTTTATAACTCCGCCTAATTTGATTCTTCATATCAATTGTTTGTCAAGTGCGATGTGTACAAAGAAATTGAGGAGAGGGGCTTGGATTATTTGTCATGTCGTTATTTGGATCATTTGGAAGATGAGAAATGATAGAATTTTTAATAACAAGATTAGAGAGGTGGAACAAATCAAGGCGGTGGCCTGGCATTGGAGTATGAATAGACTGAAAATTGCGTCGTGCTTGTTTTACAAGTGATGTTGGAACCCAAGGGAGTATTTAACTTGGTAATTAGGGAGCGTCATTTTTGGTTTTGGTTTCCATCTTGGGCTGTTGTCTAATTTTTTGGGGCGGTTATGATTTATTTTCTTTCTTGTGCGTGTTCTGCTTTGAGGTTGCATGCAAGTTTAGGCGTTTGTGGTTTTGGTGTGGTGTTTTTAGGTCATGTAGGTTCTATTGGTGGGTGTGTTGTGGGGTGGCTTTTGCGCTCCCTTGTAATTCAATATCCTCTCACTACTCTTTGTGGGCTGGACTATGTTAATAATATTATTTGCTGTTAAAAAAAAACGACCCACATGTACAAATATCGACTTTTCCAACCAGAGAGTTTTTTTTTTTTAACTCAATCAAGCAAGAGATACCAAAACTGTAATCGACGAAAATTTTCACCTATTGGCAGCCCCAAATACAAAAATGACAAATTACCCATTCAACCCCACCAATTACATGCTCCTATGAAAATTTACCTTCAACCCTAATATTACATCAATCAAGATAAGGAACCACTTTTATTAGCCGGCTCTTATTGCCCAACAATAACGTATCATTAGCAAAAGATGAGAAATACTGAATGGCGTGTTACCACCCACTTTGTACAACAACAACAACAACGCCTTATCCCACTAAGTGGGGTCGGCTACATGGATCAAATGCCGCCATAATGTTCTATCAAAGACCATATTTGGATCCAACTCATTGACCTCTAAATCTTTTCTAATGGTTTCTCTAATAGTTTTCTTAGGTCTTCCTCTACCTCTTTTAACCTGACTCTCCTCCATTTGATCTACTCTTCTTACCACGGCGTCTACGGGCCTTCTCTCTACATGTCCAAACCATCTAAGCCTATTTTCTACCAACTTTTCTACTATAGGTGCTACCCCCACTCTCTCTCTAATGATGTCATTCCTAATCCTATCATGTCTAGTCTTACCACTCATCCAACGCAACATCCTCATCTCCGCTACGCTTACTTTACTCTCGTGTTGGCTCTTAATCGCCCAACACTCCGTACCATACAACATTGCCGGTCTGACTGCTGTCCGATAGAACTTTCCTTTCAGCTTAAGTGGTACTTTCTTATCGCACAAAACACCTGAGGCTCTTCTCCATTTCAACCACCCAGCTTGAATTACCACCCACTTTGTAACCAGAAAAAAAAAAAAAAAAAAAACATGACATTCAACCCTTTCACTACAAGCAAAAATAGAAAAGGGGAGAGGATCCCCTTGCCTCCACCCCCTCTCTGACAAATCTAGCTTAGCTTCGTTAACTAAGGTGAGAGCTTTTTATCTCCCTGACTCAAGTTTGGACCATGGATCGATTTATTAATGCTTGATTTTCTATTATTTATTTGATGTGTATTGTGTTATTTTACTTCAAAAGATCTCGATATAGAATTTATTTTTTGAAGTCTTTAAGCATGTACGATAGGCCTTTTTGACATCACAATAGTGTGCCCATTAGGGTCTTAAGTAGAAAAGGACCACCATTGTGAATGTTCTCATTCTCTTGTGTGTGGGTATACCCAAATTAAAAAATTAAATCAGTATTTTACGTGGTCAAACAAAATAAAAAATTATTAGTAAAAGAAGAGGATGACGATGAACAGATTATTTTTCTACCTCCCTTTATAATATTGCACCGTATATTATACAGATGTAACACTTGAACGGATTTGTATCACCTCGTGTGAAGTCTCTCTCTTTTCCTTCTTCATTGAATCATTTCCACCTTCAAATACCATGATATATTTTGTTTTCTATATTGTATTCGTAAAACACTCTCACCCGTTTATTTCTTAAGAGTCAAGCTTCTACGTGATAAATAATAATATCATTGGTGAGGGAATCCTTTTTCCACTCGTGTTAAACACGTGTATAGAGATGAAATAATGATAAGGACAGCATGGAAATGTTGTAAGAAGTGTAGGATAATTGGATGAAGAGAAATGAGAGAAAGAGACCTATATCTTGTTAATTTGTCGTGTAATTCCCATGGTTTTGGTGCCACATGTTTTTCCCATTGCCTCTGGTTTTGTTTTGATACGTAGAAGAGGGCACATCTTATCTAATCTAATTAATCAAATTGTTCCTACTTCCCATTAATTTATTGGTACACGTCACGGTCCTTCCTATATCATTTTGCATTGTATTTATTGGTATTGTGTATATGCTTCTGAAATGTTCGTCAATCAGAGAAGAAAACGTAATCATTGTTAAAAGTGTCATGGGACACTCTAAGGATTACAAAAGAAGAAATTATTCATAAATTTTTTTTTACAATTTCTAATGTAATAATTACACAAATTTTTAAATAGTTACTATTTAAAAATATTCGAGAAACATATGTTAACAATTTTCGTATCATAATTGTCCCCTTTCTCTTTCTCTACTTGTGTGTGGATGATAAAATCTTAAAAATAATAATACAACGAAAAATAAGTAGATGCAATTGTAACATGGAACAGACTGGAGCAAGCACCAAGCCACCAACCACTGACGACTGAACCATTGCTAGCTAGACAGCACACTAGGCACAAGCTCACAACAATAAAAACAAATTAAAGTAGGGAAATGCTAACCCGGTGCTTCGAGGGCACTGGTTAAGAATATGAAAAAAGAAATTATATAGTAGTTAATGCATTGAAAAACAATAAAAACATCCCTTTTATGGTATGCTTAACCAATGCCCCGAGGGCACCGGTTAGCAGGACCCATTAAAGTATGACATGTCTATATTCCTATTTTTTTTACTCTATTTAATTATTATAAATAAAATGAACTAGTTTTATGTAATTTAATATTATGTTATAAAAAAAATGTACTTTAATATTATGTAATTGTGTTTGGTTCAGATAAAAAAAATTGTATGCAATTAACTTTTTAAATATCATTGTAACAAAAAAAAAAACATTTTAAATATCATTAAAAATAGAGTGAAAACTGATTTCGGTCACTCATAATTTTCTCACAACTCAATTTAGTTTTTGACAAAATAACACTCAAACTAATCTCTTGATAATTTATTGTTGAGGACAAACTAGCCTCTTTGTTAGAGCATCCACATTGGTGAGGTCTTCACCATTTAAGACCTGGTATCTAATAGGTACCCACAATGTGGAATTTTTTTTTAGGGTCTTTTAGGACCCAGGGCCTCACTTAAGACATCAATGTTTAAGTGGACCCCACATTACTTTTGCTTAAAATAATCATTGTCATTGTACTATTGCTTTTCAATTGCAATTTACCTTGGCTTTTTAATATTATTGGTGAGACCCATATAGACCTTTTGTTAGAGGTTCTTCATTGGAGTGGTTGAGTACCTATTAGGTACTATTATTAAAAAATTATAAAAAAAAATGACGTGTTCGTGTAGGGCCCGTTTAAGACCTCAAAATTAAGGGTCTATATTGTGGATGCTCTTACACCCGGTTATTGTCTAATTTATCCCCAATTTGGAGGAATAGGGGTAAGAGGAAATGACCATTGTGATCCCTCAAAATCCTCCACAAGAGGTGCTGCCACTCTTAGAATGAGATCGACCACATTCAATTTGAGAACATTTTGAGAAAGTTTTTGCCAAACTGTACGAAGGGTATTTACGGTTAAACCTCTAGACAGCTTTGGTTTGAAAAATTTCTTTTCTATAGCATCGACTTGGTTGATCACAAAATTTTTATAGGAGCTACTCCCATGTCAATTTTTTGATTGAAAATCCAATTGTTCCTGGCTTTCCAAAGAGTCCATATTACAATTGTTCCCATCTTATGTATATTGGAAATGAGTAATGATATTTGTATAATCATTCGATAACAACTTTTGTGACAACTTTATTTTTCTGTTATTTTATTGGTCAAAAGCAATAGAGAGATTAAAAGAAAGAGAGAGAATAAGAAGATACAACGAGTATGAGAGAAAATTGTTCAAAAGTTGTCATAAAATAGTTATACAAATATCGTTTATCATCGGAAATACTTTGTTGTGTCATTCTAATGGCTATCAAATCAATGAAGATAAGAATATTTTGCACTATACCTTATCCCTAATCATAATTTTTTTAAGGCTTAAATATGAAAATGGTCCCTGCAAATATCTGGCATTTTGGTTTTAGTCCCTGTAAAAATATTTTTTTTGGTTTTAGTCCCTGTAAATATAGAATATTTGGTTTTGGTCCTTGGTATTTTGTTTAAGTCCTTGTAAAATCATTTCATATTGAAATTAGTCCCTATAATATTCATTTTAGTCCGCATTTTGAGGACTAAAATCAAATATTCTACATATTACAAGGACCAAATCCAATATGAATCAATTTTACAAGGACTAAAACAAAATACCAAGGACCAAAACCAAATTTTTTATATTTGCAGGGACTAAAACCAAAAAAAATATTTTTACAGGGACTAAAACCGAAATGTCAGATATTTGCAGGGATTATTTTCATATTTAAGCCTTTTTTAATTTGTTTAACTATCGACGACCTAATTCCAAAACAAGAAAAATAAAACCTACTGGTAATCTCCCTATAAGTGGATTTTAGCCGGCCCTAGTTTTCTAGTGAGAGAAACTCCAACTTCTCTCTAATCTTTCTTTCCCCTTTGTTCATCGAGGAGGGGTGGTTTTAGGTCATTTTTTGACCTAAAATCACCCCTCTACATCTTTCTTCTCTTTTCTTTCAATCTAAATAAGTGGTTTTCACATAGATCAAGTTTTTTTTTTTTGTGATTTTGTCGTCTAAGTGCGGCGTTGTGTTGTTCGTCGTCTTGTGCGGCGTTTGATTTCGCTTCTTGTCGCGGTGTTAATTTAGTTCCTATTGAAAGACCGGCATCAGTCAATTACAAATTCAACAAATGATTTGGGCGTCAACGTTGCAGATCCGGAAGCATGTGAATTTCGGTGACTTAGGTTTTATCATATTTTTTGTAGGCATTTTGCCGTTTTATGCTATTAACTTGGGTGCTGTGAGTTTGTTCGCAGATTCACCCTTTACGTTTTTAGCGATGTTTGTATCTGATGTACTCTATCGATTTGAATGAATGAATATCGTTTTATTTTTGTAAAAAAACCTACTATAGAAAAAAGAAGTAAAACTACCTTTTGCCCTTTTTTCCCATTTCATTTTCCTTTAATAAACTAATAATAACTCTGATTACTTATCTGGTAAGCCCTTCTAAGAAACGTGTTTGTACTTTGTAGCATACATTTTTTATTTTTTTATAATAGGTTTTATAGTATACATGCATACATCACATCACATATTGATAATCTATTTTATTTTTCTCTCATTTCCTTTCATAACTCCATATCTCTCTTTTCATTAAAAAATGAAATATTCAAGCTAGTGAGATTAAGAGAGATTAAAGAGTTAAGAGAGGAAATGAGAAAAATGTGAAGGATAGATCTAATTTGTATACACATAACATTTCCTTAAAAATAAAATAAAAATACATCACAATTTGTTTTCTCAAATTTTTGACTGGATCACATTGGTTTGATTATTTAGGATGTTGTCAATCAGTCACATATCAACAATTGTGTGATTTTGCGAAGACTTGTGAACGATAGTCGAAGCTGCTGATTTATGGTAGAAGATAACGTTGATCCATTAGAGAGGGTGATTTGCAAGCAATGACTCTAACTGAGAGTTCATGAGGTTCAATTGAACGTTGATCCATTAGTAGGTTTCCTTGAAGGTGTCTATTCTAGTGTGGCGGCTTCTTCGTAACAGATTGCCAACGAAGGATAATTTGTTCATGCGCGGAGTACTCCCTCACGCTACTCAGCAATGTGTGACGAGGTGTTCCGATATTGAGACTGCTCAACATTTGTTCATTTCTTGTCCATTTTTTGCAGCTTTGTGGGGCAAAATGCGTTCATGGTTAGGCTAGTTACAGCCGAGCCTTTTGGTGTGTCAGATCATTTTTATCAATTTGTTTACTCACCAAGTGGTATGCGTGCACGTCGATCTTTATGCAACTTATTTGGATGTGTTGTGTGTGGCTAATTTGAAATGAAAGAAACAGTCGGGTTTTTAAGAATAAGGAGAGTACCATCCATCAGTTGGTGGAGAAAGTCAAATTACATTCTTTCTGGTGGATGAATGCTACTAATATTACAGTCCGACCTAACTTTCATATGTGGTGGTCGAACCCTTTTGTTTGTTTGGGCATTGGCTAGTCTGTTTTTTATACTCTTTGTTCTATCTTTGTAACTGTATACTTTTGAGGTTTCTTTAGCACACCTTGTGCTTGAGGACCCTTCTGTGTTTCTAATTTAATTCCATTTTTGATTGTTAAAAAAAAAAAATCATTGGATATATTATACATTATTTTTTTTCCTTCTCAAAAGTTCCTTCCACACAAGCTTTTCATGTTTGAGGCACAATCAAATAAATATAAACATCTATTTTACTTAAAATTCAAGATTTAATTTGTCATGTTGCAGAAGAGAATACTCTTTCGAAGAAATGAAAACTTTTGTTGGTTCATGTTTGAATATTAAAATGATTTGTATGGATATTAAAAAAAAAAACTATATATTATGTAAATAGTGAGATTTGATTTATGATGTGTACATTCATCCAAAATAAAAAGATCACACAATAAGTTTAAGTAGCTCGAAATTAGGAGAAATTCTTGCTTGAGAACAAACCTAAATTAAAAAGATCACTACCAACAAAAATTAAAAACACTACCAAAAAACCTAAATTAAAAAGATTGGACACACTCACAAAAATATGAATTTAAAAAAAAAATAGTTTAATAATATTAAATGATGTGAATAATTTATTTTATCTTTTAATTTCTTTAATTATGGTGTGTGTACTTAAATAATTTTATTTATAATTGTGTTTAAATAAGTCTAGCTCTTAAGTTACATACAAATTAAAGTCTAAAACTTAACACGTAATTTAAATTTTATATATTCAACATCCAATCAATCAAATATTTTTTTTGGTAGTGTTACAATGTAACGAGGCAAAAAGAAAAAGAAAAAAAGAGAGAGACGAAATTAAGTTCCAAGCTTATCTCTCAGGATGAGAGATTTCATGCCAGACGGAGAACAGTTCCAGTGAAAAGAGCACTTTGCATGTGACCCTTCCTTAGTCATAAAATCTGCACAAATGTTTTGTTCTCTAAGAACGTGCACCAATGTTGTATTTCCATGTTCATGTAAAACATCTCTAATACGAAGGATGTCAGTAGCATAAGTGTGCAAGTTATGATCGTGACCATCATTAATCAGGTCAACTGCTTCCAAACAATTACTCTCACAAATAATGTCTACATCCAATCAATCAATTATTAAAAGTATGATTGTAGTGACACAAGAGTCACCCATCCATTTTACATTTTACCTTTATCAAAGCAGAGCATGTGTAATTTGTCACCAAACGTTACTTCCACCGCCATAGTTATTCTGCGTATATATAATAAACCTAAACTTCTCAAGAATTTCAACAAATACTCTCTGCTTTTTTCTTTGACTATAGGAAGAATAGAAATAGACATAGAAATGGGAAGTTTAGAGGAAGATGAGTTGGTACAAATGGTACACGACTTTATAGAGTCTGATCAATCACCTAATTCAGCTACAAGTTTCATCACTTCCTCTACTCATCACCCTCTACACAATCGATCCCAATATTTTATTTTGCAGGTATCTTTTGAATTCAAAATCTTTGAGAGTTTTTTTTTTTTTGTTCAATTTTGTATATGGTGCATGACATGTTTTATGATGTGTTTTATGTTTTCAGGATATTCTAAGGAGTGATACATCATCAACAGAAGCTAAGGTTATGAAGTATGCTTTGAAGCATCTTAGAGGCAGACATGGTTCTGAGAAAACAACAATTCTTAGTAGATGGCTTGTTAAGAGAATGAGAAAAGATGGTCTCAATGCTTCTCTGTATCAAACATCTTGGTCTACCTCCTTAGGATGTCCTGCTGGTGAGTCTTACTAAACTCTATACCAAAATCTTAAATCACAGTAACTATTTGATTCAAACCCTTTATATTGAACTGTGGATATTTGACATCAACATAATATCGATGCATGTGGTTTAATTCACGTTCTCAATTTTTTTGTTAGGGTTGCAAGTAGATTCCTCAATTTAATTGTAGAAAGTTACTTTTACCTCCCAATGATTTCTTAAAATTCACTCTCTGAATTCCTCAGGATGGAGAAAAAAGTGTTTCTTTTTTCTTGATGGATAACTCCAGGTAAAATGATCTTTTTTCCAATCGGGATGGTAAAGTATGGACAAGAGCAATTTTTGTAATAAGTCAAATTAGTACACCGAAATCGATATTGAAGAGATTGAACCTAAGACGTTGAGTAGAGCACGCTCTGAGTCTCAGGTCAACACCACGGGAGCAATCTTTAATAATGATGGAAAAAAGAAGCTACTTAATTGAATACGCAATTAGCCGTCTAGGCCCTATTTTTCAGAGAGAATCTAGGTCAAGTTCACTTGCTATATAGATGGATTATTTTCTTTTTATTTATCTTTAAAATCGATGTGGTAAATCAGCCACTAAACTTGTTGTTTATATGGCAGGTGAATACGAGTACATTGAAGTCATAATTGAAGATGAGAACAATATTGATGATGCTCCCATGAGGCTTATAATAGATATAGACTTTAAGTCCCAATTTGAACTTGCAAGGCCAACACAATACTACAAAGAATTAATAGACTCGTTACCATTAATCTTTGTTGGGAGAGAAAACAAATTATGCAAGATAATCTCTTTGCTATGTTCAGCTGCCAAACAGTCCCTAAGAGAAAAAGGTTTACATGTACCACCATGGAGAACCACTACATACATGCAATCAAAATGGCTCTCTGGATGTCGTAAAGAGCCTAATCCTGTTGGTGATAGTTTTGGAATTGGAGATAATATTATTATTATTGGTAACAGTAACAGGGTAGTTTCTATAGTGAAGCCAAATAAAAGAGATTTAGGTGGTGAATCTGGATTGTCTAGTCAATTGTCTAACATGAGCATAAATTGTTGCTAGCTTCTATGTTAGATGACGAGGATTACTCGATTTTGGCGTTTTATTGATTTGGAGAACTCGATCAACATCGCAATTCAGTAGTATAAAATTTTGTGTTGTCACAAATAAATAAATAGTAGTGCTATTTTGAGATCAAATAGTTTCTATCTAATGAATATCTTTTTCTTATGCAAGTCAACTTTTTTTTGTTGGTTTTTAACTTTGCTTAAGAGAAAGTGTCTTAATAATTTGATGTTTGATCTGAATGTAACTAATGTTTGTCCAAAAATTGTTTGACTCAAGATTCATAATGGATATCATCTAGATTGAAGTTTCCTACACTTCAAAAAATAATTACACTTGGAGTGCACTTTTTATTTTTTAGTTTGGATTTTTCAAAGGTTCTCTTTCGATGTAATTTTATTCAAGTCGTGTCGAATATTGATATCTTTTTTAATTGAGATTTGAATTGTAATTCGTTGCATTACAAAAATCTAACTCCTTATGCGCCAAAGATGTAATTTAATTATTCCAACTAATGGATCACATTTTTTTATTTTAAATATTTTAAATATTGAACTTCTTATATCATTTTCACTATATTAAGCTATTTAGAATTAATAAAATAAAATCACTAACTTTACATACATAGTAAATATAACTGTTATTTGATAACTAAAATCACTAACTTTTTGTCCAAAAAAAAAACTAAAATCGCTATCTTTATAATAGAAAATCGTAAACTTTTTTCATTTTGACCCAAAACCGTCACAGTGATAGAAATAAATGAAATATGTTGTTTACGAACAGGGATGAACCTAGATTTTTGATATTGGTGTGACTAAAATATCAAAGAAATTATGTATATTAACAAAGCAAACTTGTGACACATCAAACACAACAACAAAATGGCCTAGTATGTGCTGATTGTTAAAGCACTTTCTACCGCTAAACCGAGTAAAAATACATCAATAACATACAACATATATTGTATATAATTCATTATTAAAGTCTAATATATAAAAAAAAGTAATAATCTGGTGTGGTGATAAGTGTTAGAAAGTGAGTTATTTCATGTCATGTTTTGAGAACTTTAGTTACTTGTTTTGCAAGTTATTTAAGGAAAAGCTACAATTTGATGAATAAATGTCATTTATGCTTTGTGTGTCTTACTTTACCCCATTGTGTAGTAAATTGCAAGCCTGGACCTGAAATTAGCAAAGAAAACATCAAAGTGCAAAAGTTCACTCGCCACAGCGAGCAAAAGCAAGCCTGCACCGAGAAAACTCAAGAGAGACCCCATTTTGGGATGCCAGCAGCACGCCACAGCGAGGCTATGGCGAGCTTGAAGCGAGAAAAGTCCAGAGAGGCCTGATTTTTGAGAGACAGGGGCTCGCCACAACGAGCTTAGGCGGTTCAGGACAATTGATGACGTGGCAGAAACCCAATGGTGAAGAAATCTCAGCTCGCCATGGCGAGCTTTCACTTTTGGCAGAAGTATATAAGCCTTTTTCTTTCATTATTTCCGATATTCTATTCTATTTTAAGAGAGAGATAGGACGATTTAGTGAGAGAAACATAGAGCAAAGGGTGTTAGAAGTGGATTTTCACAAGATTGTAGAGAAATCAAAGATCTTGCAATGAATCTTCATTTTTTCTTCCATTTTTATAAAGCTATCATGAGAATGAGTAGCTAAATCTCCTTTGTTGGGATTAGAGGTACTTGATCAAGCCTAGTATGTAATTTTTTGATCCTTAACTATATGATTCTAGCTTTTTATTTGATATTGAGATTATTCTTGCAATTCATGTTTATGTTTGATTTAAACTGTTATTGAAAAATACTTTTGAAACTAGGGTTAGAATAATCATCTATCAAAACAAGAATTCTAGACATATGATTTGTGTTTTGATAATCACCTTAAGTATCGAAGTTTAATGCTATCAGATCGTTTAATAGATTGAGAAATCGTCGATTAAACGATACGATCGAAATCACAATATCATTTAGACATGAATGATGATGTCGGATGATACGTGATAATATCGATCAAAGGCTAGATTCTGTATATGTGGTAATAAGAATATATGCGAAGCTTGGTCGACGAACTCTAATCCTAACAATTTTAAAACTTATCAAATCTCCGTTTTTACTACCGCATTTTAGTTCAAATAGTTTTTAATCAACAAACAATCAACCAAACCTTGACTTAAGATGATAATTTATGTTGAATGGTTTTTGGTATCGCACTAATCCCTGTGGAAACAATATTAATAATACTTACTTTTGATGCTTAGTAAAATACTACATCATGTGGCTATAGCCACACTCAACCATACGGTGGGTCTCCTCCTGAGTGGGGTGGACTTCACGATGTTTCTCACCTTCTGTCCCTCACGGCAAGGAGAAAAAGAACCAGACAGGACAACAACCTTGCCAAGGATAAGAAAAATGGCCACATAGAATCACTAGATGTAGATAGTGAGATCAATGCAACATCTAGACCTTATATTTCTCAGGACACGCACAAGTGGCATGCAAAACTTAAGAGAGTTGGACATAAATTGGATTGAGTAAATATATTTATACACTGGCTGAAGTACAACCATGTCTTGATACTTGATGGTAACATAATTCTCCAACACTTATTTTCTCAAGTACAACCATGTGTTGAATACCCTTCACTAGCAAAATATGGCTGCCAGTGGGTATATATACCAGCAAATTGATAAATTTTATGTGACCATTTGTCTTGGTTTTTTTTTTAGCAAGTGTAACCATTTTTCATGTATATATTGATGCATTGTGCTTATTGATAAATTTTCTTGGTTAAATTACACCAAATATCATTTAAGTTATTTAATTGTAATCAATTGGTCTTTTAAGTTTTTTTTTTACTACTTAGTTCCTTTAAATTAATTAATTGTAACAAATTGAGTTTTTTCCATATCAATTAGGTCCTTTAAGTTATTTAACTGTAACAATTTAGGGGATTTCAGATCTAAAAAAATTTAAGATATTCGGGACCTAAAAGTTACCATTAAATAACTTAAGAACCTAAGTAGTATGAAAAATAACAAACTTGTTACCATTAATTAACGTAAAGGACCTAAGTGGCATACAAAAAACTTAAGGAACCAATTTATTACAATTAAATAACTTAAAGACCTCCGGTGTAATTTAACCAATTTTCTGCTTTGTGCCTTGATTAAATCTATTAAATACGAAGTCCTGGAAGTAAACATTATCTTCTCTAGTATATATCAACAAATTGAGTTTGAGTTAGTTTAGCATGATGCCCGATTAAAGGTTAAAGGTATTTAATCCAAGAACAAGAAAATGAGCAAAAAAACAAGGTAGGTTGAATGAAAAAGATCATTGTTTCAGGAATGTTACGAAAATATGATCAAGTAATAGGCAGCTTGGGAAGACGAAATCGAAACAGAGAGAAAGCTGAAAAGCTGGAAAAAATTGAATGAAACAGAATCAAATATGGTGATTTCATTTTTTTTAGGGAAAAAAATATGAAAAATGCTAGTTATCGCGACAAAGCTTTTCCCGAATGTGTCCCGAATGATGTGGTAAATCCAGCCTTCACTGATTTTCACTATTTTAATTTAATTTAATTAATTTACTTTGTGCTCTATCCTCCCCCTATCTCTCTTTCATCCTCCACCCCAACAACAACCTTCTTTTCTCCCTCTGCACTTTCCTATTCTTTTTATGTTTACCCGTGAAGATTTTTTGGTTTTTAAGATGCCAAGGAACTGGTAGTTCTTACTCTTAGAAAGATGTTTGCAAGTGTGGTTGGTGTTTTGCTGAAAGTTGAAACTTGCATAGCATTGTAACTCTTTGGAATCACTTTTGGTTCATGATGATGGTAGCAGAGAGAGTTTGCTATATTTATTTTCTAATTGGAGGATGTACTGACGGAACACATCCAATAGTTAGCACCGAGATGTATGCTTTTTGCAGATGATGTAGTCTTGCTTGGTGAGTCGAGGGAGGAGTTACACGGGAGGCTAGAGACTTGGAGGCAAGCCTTAGAAGCGTATGGCTTCCGCCTGAGTAGAAGTAAGACGGAGTATATGGAATGTAACTTCAGCAAAAGGAGAAGTGGGTCTACCTTGGATGTGAAAGTTGGAGATCATATCATACCCCAAGTTACGTGGTTTAGATATCTTGGGTCCATAGTACAAAATGACGGAGAAATAGAAGCTGATGTACATCATCGTATTCAAGCTGGGTGGTTGAAATGGAGAAGAGCCTCAGGTCTTTTGTGCGATAAGAAAGTACCACTTAAGCTGAAAGGAAAGTTCTATCGGACAGCAGTCAGACCGGCAATGTTGTATGGTACGGAGTGTTGGGCGGTTAAGAGCCAACACGAGAGTAAAGTAAGTGTAGCGGAGATGCGGATGTTGCGTTGGATGAGTGGTAAGACTAGACAGGATAGGATTAGGAATGACACCATTAGAGAGAAAGTGGGGGTAGCACCTATAGTAGAAAAGTTGGTAGAAAATAGGCTTAGATGGTTTGGACATGTAGAGAGAAGACCCGTAGATGCCGTTATAAGAAGAGTAGATCAAATGGAGGAGAGTCAGGTTAAAAGAGGTAGAGGAAGACCTAAGAAAACCATTAGAGAAACCATTAGAAAAGATTTAGAGGTCAATGAGTTGGATCCAAATATGGTTTTTGATAGAACACTATGACGTCATTTGATTCATGTAGCCGACCCCACTTAGTGGGATAAGGCTTGGTTGTTGCTGTTGTTGTTGTAGGTCTAATAATGTTTTCCATAAGCTTGTCTTTGTTTATCTATGGACACCATGGAAAACAATCATCTACTTAGTGAATATTAATTTTGGAAGCCATCTGCAGATAACGTGTGGCGGTGTTCGGTGCTTAATAGTCTTATACAAGTGTAACTAGTGTCTAATACCCCCTCCGGTCCTATTTACAAGAGACAATTAATTTTTTAGATACATTAAATAATTTATGTATTGGTTTAGATTCTTGACTAGATACATAAATTATTCAATGTATCTAAAAAGTCAACTTTTTTTGTAAATAGGACCGGAGGGAGTATTATAAAAAGATACTCCCTCCGTCCCAAATTGTATGACGTTTTGGGCATTTCACACGTATTAAGAAATGTAATTAATATTGTGTGGAAAAGAGATATTATGAGTTGTTTTACAAAATTGTACTTAATAAATGATATGGAAAAGATAAATGAAAGAATTGAAAGAAGAGAGAGTAATGAATAGTTAAGGATATAATAGGAAAAGTAACATTAATGTTACTTTGATATTGTAAAGCGACATATAATTTGGGACAATTTTTTTTCCAAAGCGACATACAATTTGGGACGGAGGGAGTACAAAAAAAAATTCGTGAAATTCTCGGGATAATGTTGCTCGGGACATATAGCATAGCTGAAAAAATATATGGTGATTTCATATTGATCAAAAGATATAAATTTAGATTGATACAGCCGTATTTATAAAGAACAATGTAAAATCACAAAGAAAATCATATTTATATCTTTTGATCAATGTAATCCATTGATACAACCAAATTTATATCAATGTAAGTTTTCTGTAATCAACATTTTAATTTAAATTGTAAATTATATAAATTTACAATTTATATCGGTTTAAATTAATTTTGCACAGACAACCAATGTAATCACCTAGAATTGTCACATCAAATTAATAAAATTAAAATAGAAAACAAATGTAATCTTCTCCCCCTTGTAAAAAAAAATGTAATCTTTTCCCACTTTTGAGTATTTTTAGTGGTAGTCTATCCAAAGTTCCTTTGAACCGACGATTCACTACCTTTAAACTCATTAAATAGTTTCCTTAAAAAAAACTCATTAAAAAGTTTTAAGTCATTAAAAAATAATTTTTTAGTTCATTCAATTAAAATGATAACATTTGTTCAAAAAAATTAAAATGATGACATGGCATCCACATTAGCTATCTTAAAAAAATATTTTTTTAAAGAAATAAAAACAAAAATATTGTTCTAATTTATTATTTTCAGGGATTGGTATTTTTTCGAAAATAAATAAAAACAAAGATATTAAAAAAAAAAAAAGATATTGTCCTGCTTAGTTATTATGAGACTGACTTGAGTCATTAGAAGAAAAAAAAAAATCAACGGTCAAAAATAGGTCAAGTGTATATATAAAGGATTTGGGGTATGTAAAGAATGAACTCGTAAATTTTTTCACTCTAACACTCAAAATCTTATTTTCCTATATTCAATCTCTTTCTTCCGGTGGCATTTAGGGTGGGTGAGGGAAAGATTTTCCCACCATAGGAAAGTTGATTTTAGTCATTAGATTAAAAGAGAACATTGGTTTTATCATGGTTTGCCTACACTAAATTATTTTCCTTTCTCTTTCACTGTTTCATGGTCTCTTCCTCTGCCCTAGCTCCCTCCGATCCCCAAATTAAACCCAAAAAATCCACAACTTATTTTCTCAATCCATTGTAGTGTTTCAACTTGACACTTCCTCATTAAGAGTTTGTGCATAAAAATTAGCCATTTATTGAAATGATTCATGGGAGAAATTCAATGTCAAAAGCAATTAGCAGCAATGGAAGGTATATAAGAACAAATTTGCAAAATTCCAGACAAGAGTTTTCATTTGTGTTTTTTGCAAAATCCGATAAAAATGATGCTTGCAAAAATTTGCAGGGTGATTGATATTGTATTGTTATTCTTGAGGAACAATGGATCTTGATGCTATTATGAAACTCGGATTTATTTTTATTTTTTTTATATATAAAGCTTAAGAAACTCTTGTTGTTGTTGTTGTCGTCTTAAATTCTATATTAAGAAAATATCGTGGTTCTGTTTTTGAAGTAGTTTTCAAAATTTGAACATTTTATTATTGTTCTGGTTTTCAAGATCTGAACTGTTAAGAAGAAAATATTGGTTATTTTTTTTAAGGAACAAGAAAATATTGGTGAAGATGAAGATTCATTTGAATTGAAGAACAAATGAAGATGAATAGTTTATATGCTGAGAAAACACACAAAAGCTTTCCACTAGATGCATTGGGTAAAATTCCAGATCTAGAAGTTAAAAAAATGTGAAAGAGAAAGGAAAAAATTATAGTGTGGACAGACCACAATAAAATCAATGTTCTCTTTTAATCTAATGATTAAAATCAACTTTCCCATGGTGGAAAAATCTTTCCCTCACCCACCCTAAATGCCACCCTTTCTTCCACATTCGCTTCTTTTTTATATGATGGGTCAAAACCAAAGTACTTCTTTGCCCTTCTCCAATTGACAATAAACATACACGGTTGCTTGTGATAAATTATCCAGCTAGCAGTATGACAGTGCATTGTTCTTACCAAGACTGTGAAAAAGTCAAACAAATGTTGATCGCTTACTATGGTTTGTGGTGGCATTTAACATGGGTAACCTTAAAGCTTTCCCTTCATGGGAAAGTTGTGTTTTGACCATAGATATAATAATATAAATATTCAATGGTTCAGATCTTTTACTTGTAACCTTTACTTTACTTTTTGGTTTTACAAAATTTTCAAAAATTCGGACCCCGCCTTGTCTTAGTTTAATGTCAATTATTTAATGGGCCAACAGCTTATATAGTTATGGGCCTATTTGATTGGAAACAAACTTTATGAAGTCCGAATGAAAACGGTATATTAACACCCCCTTACAAGTTTCGCCTCACTTTACATAACAAAGACATTAATTAAAATGTGGTTAAATAAATTGTTAAGTCATTCTAGTTCAAACTTTTATTCATTTAAGTTTTATAACGTAACAAAAAAAAAGTTTCTTTCTATCCATTTTAAACTATAAACCTATGAATAAAATTATAAACTATAAACTTAATAAAAAGAATGTTAAATTTAACTAACAAAAGAAAATTAGACGTACTTTTTTTTAACAGTATTGTAGCAATTGACAATAATGTAACAATAAAGAATGTTAAATTGCACATCATTTAGCATACTTTACAAATATACTCATCAGAGGGAAAACGAAATTAGAATCAGATTTTTTGAAGAGTTAAATTATTTTTATTTGGTTATAGTTCAGATTCCAGTTTATGGAAGTCTCTTTGGTTTAGGCTGGCGTAAGATGTAAGATGATAAATTAAGAATTATGAAATAAAGTAAGATGTAAGATGAGAAATTAAGAATTATGAAATAAACAAATAAGGATAACAAAAATAATAGTTTTAAGGCTTCGCATTGTGTGCACCAAAAAATGGTAATAAGAACTTTTATTAATTTTTCCTAAAAAAAAAATCAATTTAACGTGGTTGGACTGATTAGATTAACAGAATTCAAATTAATTTATCAGGTGTAAAAAGTAAAATTTATTAAACCGGGGGGGGGGGGGGGGGGGGGGGGAGTGATACCAACTTCAGTTTAATATTGCATTATAAGTTGTTTGTCCCTTCCAACAAACCAAAAATAACCTGATCAACTACCACATGTGGGTAAAAACACAACTTTCCCATGGTGGGAAAGCTTTAAGGTTACTCATGTTAAATGCCACCAGTTTGTGTTAGTGATAATATTCATATAATGTTAGATCATGATATCTCCAAGCCGACTCCGAGTGTAATGGTTAAAGAAATGTTTAAATTGGTGGATACTGGATAATGCAAGGAAAATGAGATATTATATTCTGTTACTTTACTGGGGCACGGATAGAGGGTAAAAGCACCGTCGTCTGATTCAACAACACGAATTATTATGAATGTATGGTGGCGGTTGATTATAAACTGGTATCAGGTAACACATTGATAGGCTTGTGTTATTAATAGTTAGTCAATTTTGTCAAAAAAAAAAATAGTTAGTCAATTGATAACTCATAAAAAATTTAATTTGGTTGTCATATTTATTATAGATTTTTATATGATGTAATTTATATGTTTGAATGATAATTTTTATGTTTTTAGTGGAGTCATTAGTTATATATATTTAGATTTCTTTAAATTGCCTTTAAATTTATATATTTATATATTGTTTTTGTGAAGTTTTTTTATTAATAATTTAAAAAACATAACATGAACGGGGTCAACCTATCAGTCCGCCATAAAGTAGGGCGGGTTAGATTTTCAACCCTATATCACCTAGTTGACTCGTCCCGCTTCGCCCCTCTTTAGACAAGTTATTGATGGGTGCAGGGCCGATTGACCCATTTTCCCATTCTTATTCAAAATCATTTATTCTCTTTAATATACTAGTGAAAAGACGGGCACTCACATGCCCGTCTTTCCGCTCTTTTTATTGCGCTAACGTTTGAAAATTATAAACAGTGTTTTTTTATGAAATTTTAATTTTGATTAAAAGTAAAAATATAAATGTTTTTTTGCTTTCAAATTCTAACAAATCAAACTAACAATGATTATCTATTTTAATGAAACAACAATATAACAGAAAAATATAATCTAAATTCTTATTTTTTTAATGACACCAACAACAATCTTTATTATAGAAAAAATTATTGTTTAAGGGAATATTTGGGATAATGAAAAAGTAAGTATAGATACATTCATCTAGTTTGTTACACTTTTTAATATTTAAATTTATTCTTATCTATTTGTTACATGTTTTATTTGTATTGAAAATCATGAGGGTATTTTTGAAAAGAAAAATACAATTCAAAAAAGCTGAAAGGGGTTGTTTTCTTTATATATAGTATAGATATAGAAGTATATATATATATATATATATATATATATAGAGAGAGAGAGAGAGAGAGAGAGAGAGAGAGTATCTTTTCAAAAATTTATTTTATATGGGTTGTATTTAACCAAGATAAAATTCAAAAGTATAGGAGTATATGGTAAACAAGCTCAAAATAGTTTTTTTTTTTTTTTTTATAAAATCTCAAAATCATTAAATATTAAAATTACTTTCTTTAATACGTAAAAACACAATTGCAAAATATCTACTTGTTTTCAATTCTAAATTAAAAAAGGAGGCGCTCATTGGACTAAGTAAAGGGACGGAAGAAGGTGAATCAATATGTTAATCCGAATGAAGAATAAATTGTAGGAGTTAAATCGGAATATATATATATATATATATATATATATATATATATATATATGTATATATATATATATGTATATGTATATATGTATGTATATCTATATATATATATATATATATATATATATATATATATATATATATATATATAAGCAATAGCAGCAATGAAAGTCCACGAAAAAAACAATATGTATTTTTTTTTCTATTTTTTTAAAAGATTAAACAAAAGGATTGGTAAATAAAAGACTCTTAATTGTTAGAGGGGTGACAATTTTTAGTACTTGTGTGATCGCAAAAATGTCTTTCATTATTAAGGCTTTGTTTGCGAGTTTGGAGGGGAAGGAAGAGAAGAGTTTGAAAAATAGGTCAATTTAACATTTAATTTTTCATCAAATATACACTAAACACTGCAACAATATCTCGTTAAGCGGGGGTTTCTCCATTCAAATGGGTATATTTTTTCTCAAGTGAAAAGTCTTTTTTTTTTCCTTCCATCCACACAATTTTACATCGTTGTTTGAAGTGAGCATGAGCTCACTGTCTAACCAGGGTGGCACTTTGGTGCCATTAATGGTACCATGCCATTAGATCAGAGCCACACATTGCCCCAAGTGTGTGTGTGTGTGTGTGTGTGTGTGTGTGTGTGTGTGTGTGTGTGTGATGTGTGTGTTGGGTGTCATCAATGGCCATGATTTAATGGCACGGTGTCATTAATGACACCCAAGTATTGTCCGTCTAACCACCTCTACCGTAAAATATTTTCACGAAAATTTATGCGGTGTGATTTGATTTGATGAATGTGTAAAAAACTTTTACACTATTAGTCTATGTAAATTAAATTCTTAAATATATATTAAAAAAAATCCTAACAAATGCTCTTGATGCATGTGCTAAAAACAAAATGTGAAAATATGATATTGAAAGTAGTGCACTCAACACATATATTATTTTTTTTGAACAAGAATACATTGAAATTTTTAAAATTGATTTTTCAACGTAAAACTTTTTTTTTTTAAGGAAAAAATAAAAACATAAAAGTTTTATTTATTTTTTTTCTTTTACAAGTGACAACACTTGTTACCATGGCCCATAAAGACGCTCTTTAGTCCCTTTAAAAAAATTATTCAAACTTTTTTTCCTCTAAATTTTCGAATACAATTCTAGTCTTATTTTTTCAACATATCATTGTTACATCTTTTTTTTTTAAAGAAGATAAAATGAAATATATCAATAAATAGAACTCTATGCCCTCAAAGGAGTGTCAGGCAAGAACTCAAAAAAAGGGACCCGGATTCAGTAACTTTTGGGAGGGAAAAGTCATGTGACTTTGCTCAATACCCACCCTTGGTTTAATCTTCTGGCTCAGATTTTGACACATGCTTTATTTGAATTAAAAAACAAAAGTAAAAATAGATTGAGATCCAGTACCCATCTCACACAACCCAGTCATGACCCATCACCCCTTCCACAAACCTCTGCCTTCAAACCGCTGATGACCGCCGTCGCTCTCACCATTGAATTGTTCATAGCGTCGTCTTCCTCCTCTCAACCTGTTACTTGTTGTACCGTCGCTTACCATTTCCCAGTTTTTTTATTTCTCTGCTTCTGTTGCTTGGACTTTAGTTGCAGTATGTTAGATTAAGGAGGTTTTAGATTAGGTTCAAATTGTAGATTTGAATTTACTTGTTTATGGCTTGGATGAAGCTTGGATGAAGCTTGGAAATTGTAGGTTCAAATTGTAGATTTTAATTGTAGGTTTCGATGAAGCTTGGATTTGGATTTGGATGTATTGGTTCCTTATTTGCAAGATCACTACAACCTTCTTCTGCTTTGTATATTTTGACCTGAATCTTTAAAAAAATTGCAGAGAATTTTTCAGATTTGGATGTCCTGGTTCATGTTCATGGCTTGTGATGGTGCTTGGCTTTGTTATCCTAATTGTTGAAAGTTACTAAATCGTGAGGATTGAAAGGGTTGATCAGTTCGGCGACGAGAGGGGCGAAACCGCAGTCGACGGCGAGCTGAATGCGGAGGTTCGTGGAAGGGGCAATGGGCTGCGACCCGGTTGATGTTCGGGTTATGGGTATTAGAAATGGGTCTCAATCTGATTTTTTTAACAAAAAAGGACTGAGATACATGTCAAACTCTGGACCATTAGATTAATCCAAGGGTGGAAATGGAGGCAAAGTCACATGACTTTTCCCGCCTTAAAGTTATGTAATCCGGATCCCAAAAAAAGATACAGTCACATACATACAGTGATCCAAAATCAACACTAGCTATAAAACAAACATAAGCTAGCTAGTTGTAAGCAATAATGAATAGGGTTCGTTCACTGGTGATGAAAATCGAAAAGTAAATTACTATATCTTGCTTGTAACCACCTAAAAGAAAATAGCTTGAGATTGTCCTCCATCTGTTGCAAAGATTGATGTTTTTGACGAAAAATACATTTGTTCCTTTCTTTCTATATGACCGAAACAAACGCCATTCACATCACATGTAGAGCAAATCTAATTTTTTTTTAGATTCACCAACTAAATTTGTAAATTGACAAACATGATAAAAAAAATAGGTATAACATATGTCGTAAGTACGCCTAACCACTGTATGATATGCACCCACAAGCTGTCATAAGATCCACACAACCCACAAACAAATTATTCGCAATTTCGGCTTAAGTATTTAAGCTTTATTTTAACAATTTAATCTTTAATTATATAAGTTATAGATAAATTAAAGATTAAAAATTAAATAGTTAAGTTATTAAGTTAATAATATTTTAAAGTTAAAAGAATGGAAGTCATGGTATCAACTGGATGCGTTGGGACAAGTTAACTCTCCACAAAAGTTTGGGAGGCCTCGACTTTCGAAACATGGAAGCTTTCAATTTATCCATGCTTGGTAAGCAAAGTTGGAAACTCCTTTCAGATTCGTCTTCTCTACTTACTCGAATTCTCAAAGCTAAATATTTCCCGCGAAGGGATTTCTTGGATGCCCCTCTCGGCCACAATCCAAGCTACACCTGGAGAAGCCTTTGGAGTACACAACATTTACTTACCTTGGGACATAGATGGAAGATCGGTGATGGTTCAAGAATTAAAGTATGGAGCACGCCTTGGCTGCGAGACCTTCCGACCCTTAAACCGTCTACTCCTCCTTTACCAAATTTTGAGGATTTAACTGTTAACCACTTGATGCTACCGGACCTCTCTTCTTGGAATTATAACCTCGTCCAATCATTGTTTAATCCTAGTGATGCTGCTGCAATCTTATCTACTCCACTCTACAATAGACGTAAAGATGATACTTGCATTTGGAAGGCTACAGTTGACGGCTCCTACTCCGTTGAAACGGCATACCGCATCTGCACCGACATTCTTAGTGAAGCATTGCCACAACCGAACTCAACACAATGGCAGCTCCTTTGGCGCTTTCGTGTCCATCCTAGAGTACGAGCCTTCCTTTGGCGCGCAGCTCACCATTGTCTACCTACAAGAGACAATCTATCCAAGTGTGGTATCCCTTGCTCAGAAACTTGTGTATCTTGTGACCTTCTGGCTGAATCCCATATGCACTTATTCTTTATTTGTCATAAAGCAATTGCTTGCTGAGACCTACTTGGCATAGGTAGCATTATTCAAGATTTACTCTACATGGATTCGTTTCAACAAATGCTTTTTGACTTGTTGCATAAACTTCATGATCATCAAAGACCATTAACAGCTATGATCATTTGGAGCTTGTGGAAGAGTAGAAACTTGTTACTCTGGGAAGACAACGACACTACTCCAACTCTCACAGTCATTGTAACACCCCATTTTCCCAACATAAAAATTTCTTAATAAAATCAGAGTAATTCATCGTAAACAGAATGTCACATTTCATAAAAAATCATAAATGGACTAAATAAATATTTATCCTTCAAAATTCAACCAATAAATTACTTAATATCTCGCAGCGGAATTTAACAACTTCTAAAAGCAGTCCTTGGCACCAAGGCCTCATCATAAAAGTCTCATAAATAGTCTAAAACATAATAACTAGTTCAATCCGACAACTTCATTATAATTCTCATGAAACAATACGTAAGGAATAGAAAATAATGTCAAAACTCCCATCTCGTTACGTATCAGAGCACCTAAAGACAATCTTGATTACCTGCAAGTTACTCATACGAAGAGCAACATTTTCAAGCAGAAGGGGTGAGATTTCTCAAACAATAATATCAAGCATATAACTCATCAATTACATTTAACAACATGAACATCATATAATTCAACAATTATATTTAAATACATAGATAACATCATATAACAGTCATAATCATCGTCACATAACATCATACAAATATTTCATCACTAGATACTTCGTTAAAACATCACAACTTAACAACTTGACTCGACAATGCATCTAACTTGACTATGCAACTCTTATCATCTTATATCATCTTGACAATGCAAATGGATGTGGTACCATTTTAGGGCATAAGCTCTCGTCGCTTATGAGCATAAATATACTCCTAGGGCATGAGCCCTCGTCGCTATTGAGCAAAAGCTCCTAGGGCATGAACCCTCGTCTCTGTTGAGCATAAGCTCCTAGGGCATGAGCCCTCATCTTTAAATGAGTATGCATAGACTCAACATCTTATGTCTTAGAAACTTCATGAACATCTTATAACTTCGTGACTTAGACCGACATTTACATCTTAATGAAGATCAACAGTAACATATGCAGCACATATTAATTCATATCATATCAGCATCATAATACAACAACATCAAATGATAATCGACAACATCTTAAACATCGTAATATTCCACATAATGCAAACACGATTATATATCATTAGTAACATCATTCAAGCATCTTCTGACAATTTCACAGATCATTTTCACATTAAACCAAGATCATTGAAAGAATAACATAACTATCAACATATACATTCATATTCATATCTAAGTCCAAAACATTCTTCAAAGCAAATCAAGTTTGATTAAATAAGACATAGGCCAAATACTCATAAAACACCTCAACTAAATCCCTAATACCTAAGTTTGAAGTTTGGAAACCAACCATAAGTTTTTGGACTAACTTGAGATTAGTTATGCTAAGTTTTCTTAAAATTTTCTGAAGACCTACTTGGACTATTTTCATCATAACTCAAAATCTAAAAATCATCTTCAAGTCCAACCAATGCCATTAGAAAGCTAACTCAATTATCTACAACTTTCATGTTTACACCGAAAGCTAATTCAAAACAGGAACGGGTGAAAAATAGTGAACAATCGAGGAAAAAGTTTGCAGAAAACGTGCCACGTTTTTTCGACCAGAAAAACCCAACTTTCGACATTTTAAAATCGTGCCACGGTTGCCAAATCGTGCCACATTTTTGACAGTATCAGGTCAAAAAAACAGCTTTTCAAAAGTGCGATTTGTACCATTTTAAGCCCTTCTGAGGTTCATAATCGACCCTATATTGACTGAAACGATGTACTATGATTACTCTATGATCTGTAAACGTTTTTCTACATCAATTCTATGGTTTCTCATCATCTAATCATCAATTCACCACTTTTAACCTAACTCTCAAATCCTCACAAACTCAACTTAAAACATGTTAGATGCAATCTAATGATTCACAGACTTAATATTAGTGAAAGATAGTCCCACCCTTACCTTAAAGAAGTAGGAATCGCAGCTCTAGGTCTTCTCCTCTTCTCTTGTTCTCCTCTTCTCCAAAAGTCGTTTTAACGTAAATACGTTTTCTAACCTAGACTTCCTTATTTATAACCCCTCTTCTATTCTTTCCTATTTCCTCTTAAACCACTAAACTCTTTAAATTTATAAAACAGCCCCACATCTCAATAACTATTTTATTTTCGAATCTTATTTGATTTAATAATAAAATAAGTCACAACGTCCCATAACATCTCTAAAAAATCACATAATCACGTACATATTATAAATCATATAAAAATCATATAAATCATATAATATATCCTAAAACTCATTAAAATAATTAAATAATTAAAATGGGCGTTACAACTCGCGCCCAAGAAGTTCTTCATGAATGGAGTTGTGTTCAAAAAGAAAAACATCCAGAACACCACGTCGAGTAGCACCCTACCTGGGAAAAGCCTCCTCACGGCACAATCAAGTGCAATGTCGACGTAGCCCTTCTCAATGGTAACTCGGTAATGTGTTATGGTTTATGCTTCCGCGACTCTTCCGGAAACCTTCTCTTCGACAAGGCAGACTTCAAACTTTTGTCGGCCACTGTTTTGAAAGCTAAAACTATAGGTCTCTTGGAATCTCTCAAAATGGCCATCTCCAAAGACCTTCGCCACGTTGCATTCGAAACACATAGTAAACTCTTGGTTGATCTACTAGGAAACACCACTCTCCCCCTTAATGAAATTGGTGATTTAGTTTAAGAATGCAAAACTCTCTTGCTAAGTAATCCCGACTATGTAGTGTTGTTTATTAGAAGGCAAGCAAATAGTGTGGCTCATAATATTGTTAGAGCTTCTCTATCCAATCCTAGCCCCCATGTTTTTTATGATGTTCCTACTACCTTGTATCCTCTGTTTATGAATGAAAAGCAATACTTTTGCCTTTGCTAAAAAAAAAAATTAAAGTTATTGTTATTATTTTTTGGGAAAACAAGAGGGTCAAAGCCCAAAAAAAGAGTCAAACTACTGCTTAACATGACGCAGAGTCGAAATACTCATACAGTCAGCTAAATAAATATAACTAATCTGAGCATGACATTACTCATATACAATCAAAGAAAAACCTTCATCACAAGCCAATTTTGTTAATTCATTTGCACAACAATTTGCTTCTTTGTAAGGATGGCGAATTCCAACTTCCTAATCTCACGCCAATTGCCGCATGATGTTTTGAATTAAACTCCAATCTGCCACAATCCCTCCTTTATTACTCCCTCCGGTCCTATTTATAAGAAAAAGTTGACTTTTTAGATTCATTGAGTAATTTTTGTACTTGGTATAAAATATAGACCAAATACATCATTGGTCATGTTAACCGGTGCCCCCGGGGCACTAGTTAAGAAAACCATAAAGATAAAGTTACTCCCTCTGTCCCGCAGTAGATGACCCATTTGAAAATGTGTAATTTTGACCTAACTTACTTTGACCGTATTTTTCTACTAATATACAAAGATAAATAATACATCATATAAGATGTCGTTAGATTTGTCTCGATAAGTATTTTCAAAATATCAAATTTTCATAATTTTTTATAATATATTATTCAAGATATTTAAGCTCAAAGTTATGCATTGACATGCGTAATAAGGTCAACTGTGTCAAATATTATGGGACGGAGGGAGTAATTTAAAAAAGACACTTTATTGACTTTTAAAGGATTGAAAACACAATTTCCAATGCAATACATTACTATATTTGCTTCTTAACTACTCACTTCGGTCTCAAATATAAGAAACTTTTCACTTTTTAGGTTCATTCAATAATTGATGTATGTTGTCTATAATATGGACCACATACATCAATTATCGAATGAACCTAAAAAGTAAAAAGTTTCTTACATTTGAGACCGAAGGAAGTAGTGCCTTGGGGCACTGGTTAATATTATTCATACATCATTTATGCAATGAATCAAAAAAATTAACATGTTTGTTGTATATAAGACCAAATGAAGTATTTGAAAGTGTAGTAACTACTACTTCCGAATCCACATAAAGCACGATCTTCTAGAATACCATACGAAAAAAAATTGAAAACAAACAACGTGAACTTTATAAAAAAAAGTAGGTTAACTTATGCCCTTAAGACACATGTTAAGAAGCCTAAAAGAAGAAACTTTCTTTAAAATTTTGTGCATTTTGTGCATTTCTATATTTGAATCATTAACCTGTGACTTGAGGGCACAAGTTAACATTTCCCATAAAAAAAAACATTATTAAAATTGCTAACTTGAAATTTAAAGGACCAAAGTTTTTTTTTAAAAAAAAAAAGAGTATATTTAAAGAGAGAAAAAAAACAATCTGTATTTAACCCGCTTATTTTTTATAAGTATCATTCCATTCCATTCCATTCATTACACTCAACGATTTAATCTGTATTGAATTGAATTGTATTGAATTAAATTAAAACACGTTCATAAAACGGTTTCACATTTTGTCTTGCAAACAAGGAAGTTAACTGAGTTCAGTTGTCAACCCAACCATATCAAGAACATGTGTTTGACTGAAACAACACCCTGTCTTTCTTCTTAGTCAATAAAATCACCATCTATTTCCTTGTTCCTTCGTACCTAAATAAAAACAAATATAATAAATTTATATTTCCCTATTTTTTTATTTCCATTTTAATCACTACAAACTTAACTTATTATTGTGCCTCTTTGCAACTACACACTTTTTTTCTTTTCCTCCAAAAACTCACCTTCTTCTTCTCCACCATGAACCCACCGGAATTTCCCTCCGGCAGCGGAACATCAACGCCGTCACCTAGGAGAGAGCTTCAAATACAAGGCACACGTCCACCACCACTCAGAGTCAACAAAGAATCTCACACAATCCGCAAACCACCGCTTCCACCCACCGCCGCCCACCACCACCAACCAGCAGGAGCCTCCCAGCACCGACAACCACTCATCATCTACTCCGTATCTCCTAAAGTCCTCCACATCCCCGTCAGTGACTTCATGGACGTTGTTCAGCGTCTCACCGGACCTTCCGGCGGCGAAGATGCACCTCAACAATCCGGCGCGGTTTCTCCGGCAGCGAGACTTGCTTCCATCGAAAGAACAAGTCCAACAGAGAGAGAAAGGGTTCAACAAACTGTAGACGAAGATTTAACGTGGTTGTTAGAAGGAGTTGAAATGGGTCAGTTTCCGGGGATATTATCTCCGGCACCGGCGACTCTACCACCGATATCACAGGGATTCTTTTCACCTGGTATGAATGAACCACAAACTACGCCGTTTTGGCATGATACGAGTCCGTTATGGTATGGGAATAGCTTTGTGGCGAGTCCGTCGGGTTTACTTTCAGCCACCGTGGTTTCGCCGTTGCCGTCGCCAGATCTGTTCAGTATCTTCGACTAATTATTATTTTAATTTAGAGAAAATGTTTTTTTGACTTTTCATTGATGATGATGATTTTATTAGGAAGGTTGAAAATTCAACATTCACTGACTTTTGTGCCATATCAGCCATAAGTTTTGGTCTCTGTGTAAGTATATTGGTATGATTGGAAAAAAAATATCAACAAGCTTTGGTCCACTATTGTGTGTTAGAATTGGCTCCTTTTATTTGTCACAAACAACCACTTGAGTTTATTTGGATTGGTCTATAGTTTTTTATTTTATTTTATTAAGTGCAGCTTCCAAAAAGTAGTTTTCCTATTCTCTGATTGAATCAAAATTTTACACAGTTTTCTTCTCTCATTCAATCACATTGGTAACGGAAGTGTTGTATTTTTATACCGAGTTGGATATATTGCTAAATAAAATTACTTTAAAATTTTAAAGATAGAATTATAGTTCGATTGAAGCCTGGGAGTTGTTTTCATTTCATGAAAAAACAATTTTCAAACAAATTTTTTCAGTGATATCATAACAGTGGAAATTAACTCAAATTTGGATAGATTGACTGGAAATTCACTTTGGATAGATTGCAAAAGATCTATTTTAGCTTAACTGGAGCTTCTAGGTTTTTTGAGAATACAACATTGTTAACTCTTTTGAAGAAGAAACTACTTGTCATTCGTGGTTCTATAAAACTCTATCGAGAAGTCTATATTGTTGTGTTGTGCAAAGGATATATGATGATTTTGGTTACCAAAAGTAACAATGAAATTTTTGTCACGGTGCTAGCCTTGAAATTGAATACCGACTGTCAATTTCAAGAGCTACAATTCGATTTCAAGAGGCTAAATTGAGAGACGGTATTCAATTTTAAGAGCTAATTTATTATTTCATAAATTTATAAAACCAAGCTATCCAATTCATACAAGTTTATAGATCAAAATAGTGATTTACTAAAAAAAAAATTAGCGTGGGCTTGGAAAAAATATCTTGATGTTTGTCATTTCTCAAAAATATTTACTTTTACTTATTTTTGATGAAAACTAAACAAATAATTACATGAGTTACATCTAGTAAAATTCTAATTTCAAATACCTATGTGCTTTGTTTGTGGGATTGTGGGCACCGTTCGATCAAAGGTCCAAGCAAAAGTATCATGGCTAGCGTCGAAAAAGTCTTCCGAGGCAAAAGAAAAAACTTTTCCGAGAAGGATCCACTCCAACGTGGTTCCCTTGACCAATACTGTATAACAAGAACTTAGAAATATAGAATAGAAATGAAATTAATAAAGCTGGATGAAATGTCATCGGTGTTGACATGTGTGAAATGTTTATTCCTTCACTTCTCCGACTTTTTGCTTTGGATAATCATTTTAAAACTGTTCGGTGTTCTAGACCAAAATGGAAATGACATGATTAACATCACCCTATTCCTAATTTCCTAGGAATTACGATTAAAAATAAAGGGCGTGCTTGTTTACATGATTAACATCACCCTATTCCTAATTTCCTAGGAATTACGATTAAAAACAAAGGGCGTGCTTGTTTTGGGAAAAAGATGTACTCCAGTACAATGAATGAAACACACCATAACATGCATTGAAAAAAAGAACCGGAGTTGAGTGCTAATGTAATGGAGCCACTACCAGGGTTGAGAAGTCAAAAAATCTTTTTCAAAAAATATATAAAACCACACAAGATGGCAAGATAAAATTAGGCCAAACCACGTGGATGGCAAATAAAAAATAATGTAAAAAATAATACACCTAGTTATATTTACAGATTTTGACTTAAAACAGTGTCTTTAAAGTACATCAAAAGCACCAACTGCAAAATAATGCACCTCCATTTTGGCATCCTCAGCTGGAAGATTGCATAACAAAACCACGAGAAAGAATCACTTGTAATTGGTCTTCAAATATTTTCACGTTCTTGATATGGTAGAATTCCACGTTGCCCCAATCAAAGTGCCAACTCTCTCACCTTTAATGGCCTTCTCTATGTTACCTGGTTTGTTTAGATTGAAGACTACAACTGTTCCAAGGCAAGGACAGATACAGTTCATCAGGACAATAAATACAATAGGACCAATCTGAGTTGATTTCAATCAAAATAAATAATAAAAACTTATTTTAATGTTTGTCTGCTTTACTTACCAGGAATATTATTTTCTTGACACAAAGTTATGGCAGTAAGGTCCATCACTGACAGATCTTTTGTTATTACATCCTGATAGGTTAGTGTATCAAGAAGCCGCGCTTGAGGGTTACGCTTTGGATCATCATCAAATACTCCATCAACATTTGTAGCTTTGAGTACAACCTCTGCATTAACTGAAAAGAATAGAAGTAAATAGCAATAAATACCGGTTTGAAGCACATGATTAATTCATAAATTTAGCACAAAACTATAAACTAATGAACAGGATTTGCAATCTAGAAATATACACCCTTTATGAAGATGCGAGAATGAAAGCAATATGAACTAACGATCAACTATAACAGATAAAATTGCAGCAACGAAAAGTTAACTTACTTTCTGCACATCTAAGTGCTGCGGCAGTGTCTGTGGTAAAGAATGGATTTCCAGTGCCAGCAGCAAAAATGACAACCCTTCCTTTCTCCAAATGCCTCACAGCCCTTCTGCGTATATACGGTTCTGCAACCTCAGACATGCGAAATGCAGTTTGTACTCTAGTTGGAATGCCAATACTCTCCATTGTTGCTTGAAGAAATATAGCATTCATGACTGTTGCCAGCATCCTACACGATAAATCAAATACAATTACAAAAAAGCAGGACACAATTTACATTGTATTAAACATTTTTAGGCAACAGAGGATATTTGGATTCCCCAAAGTAAAAATTTAGCATTTTCTACACTTAGACAAAAGTTTACGGTACTTTTGTCTTTACAGCTATAAAGCCACATACACACCCAACGTTTTGTCTCTCGTGACAAACTTTTTACTAAATGCAGGAAATTGCAGGAAACTCAAAAGTAGAGAATCCAAATTTGTATATATACTGCTCTAGATAAAATTAAGACAGACTTCTGCATACATGCAAAAAGTTTTGAATGAAGATTAAAGGTATTCTTGGCTAAAAGAGATTAAGGGAATTATCACCCAATATAATCAGCAGATGAGCGGTCAAGACCACTACTTCCAGCCCACGAGGCTCCACGGAAGATGTTACCCCCACCAACAACTAGTGCAACCTGAAACATCGGCCCAATCATTATAAACCAAACTGTGAAAACCAGTAAAAAGCATTGAATCATTTCAAGTCAAAGGGTCTAACATGCAAAGATAATAAACTCCCCAAATAATACTGGTGACTACAGATTACAAAACAGGTACCGGCAGAGCTTCCCCTAAAGATTATATTGCAAAGTACATTAACAATAATAATTCCCCAAACCTACTTCAAACCATGCATTCAATTAACCAAGGGGTCTCAAACAAGTTGAAAATGCAGCAGACAAACTACAAAAAATAAAACCGAAGGAAACTAGTGAAAAAATAATACACTATAGTGTAGTCACCTCAATGCCATGGCGGGTTACAGCTGCCACTTCCCTTGCAATGGACATAGTTACCTGCATCCAAACCCACAAAAACAAAATCAAAATCTCAGAAACAAAGTCAAGAGCAACATCATATGGCAAGATATTTCATTTGGTTTCATTCATCGATTATGTCTCCCAAAATTGTTTATTACCAGTTTTATCTTTATATTTTCTTCTTTTTGTATGATAAAAAGTGAGATGAAATCTGGGGGATCCCAAAGGTCAATACAGTCTCCAAGTCTCGGAGAGCACTAACCTACGTATTTACAAATCACCCCCCCAACAAGGTCCTCATGCCAACAGCCGGAGTTGAATTTCGCACCCTTGTGGTTTACGTGTCAACTCCTGACCAACTGAACCAACTTCTGTTGGCACTTCTATATCTATCTTATCTATATTAGTTTATAATCAACAACAATTAAACAAATATCAAGTATATTTTTTTATATTTTTAAAACACGGTATCCGACCTAGGGACCGACTAATCCGGGAGGACCAATCCTACAGTCTACTTAGGGCCCTATTTAAAGTTAGAGCAAAGTTCTGTACGAAGTAGCCAACAAAAATTGGCATCAGGAGGATTCAAACTTGAACTTGAGACCTTGAGAGGAGCACAATCCAAGGTCCCAAGGCTACAACACCAGACTAACCCATGTGGGCCGAAAAATTAACTGTGTAATCATGAATACTAGACAATTTTTTATTAATACAGGCCAAAAAACTAATGCTGAAAGTAGTACGTAGTATTGTAATTGAAGAAAACATTGTTTCAGTATTTGACTGACACAGTGACACTCATAATATTTAATGAAAGACAATATTGTAACTGAAAGCTCGGAATATTTGACTGACTGACACACATAATATTAATTTAGTTAAGCAAATTGATACACAAAATAAAGATATAAATTGCAGGTAGACGACCTTAGGGTCAATATTCTGAGCTTGATCTCCAGCAAGTGCTTCTCCGCTAACTTTGAGCAAAACCCTTGTCCATTTTGGCTTACTAGATTCATTCATTGACAGTGCAAACGGAGACATGGATGGAATAATTTCAGAATTCCTGTCAACAATTCAATTAATCAACTAAACCATAGTAAATTAACAGAAACGAAGGCATAAAGGATAAATAAAAAGGTGAAAATTAGATGAAAAACCTGGAATTGAAGGCATCAGGGGAAGAACCATTTCCGGAATAAGAAGAGCGAATAGTGAAGGAAGTTGAATTACGACGAAATAATGAAGTGCGAGAAGGGGAGTGAAGTTTTGAAGATGAAGAAAGAGAAATAGAAGAAGAAGAAGAAGAAGATAAGGTGGAGGAGAATAGAGGAATTGAAACTGCCATTATGCTGCTGCCGCCAAACCCTCTTTCTCTTCTTCCCTTCCTATTACGCTTTCACTTCTACTTGTAGTTGCCGCTAAAGATAATTGTTTGTATTTTCCTCTTTTTTTACTTTCATATTTTGTCATGAAAAAAAAAAAAGGTTTAATTCGACGGTGTAAAATAAAGAAAAAGTTTAATTCAACAGTGTAAAATTATTTTTCATCTACTCTTAATAAATGTATTAACACGTCAATTAATAAATATAATTATTTATAGTTTTCGATCACATTAAATGATGTGGCTATACAACATTAAATACATATAAATACTCCCTCCGGTCCTTATTATAAGAAAAAGTTGACTTTTTAGGTTCATAGAATAATTAATGTATTTTATTGGAAATATAGACTAGATACATCACTTACACAATGAACCAAAAAAGTTAATTGTTTCTTATAATAAGGACCGGAGGGAGTATAATTTTACATAGAGAGTGTATGCTAATTAAATTTTATAAAAACTTGAGTATTTCTTTTAAAAAAAAAAAAAAAAGCTTGAGTGTTTAGAGTATGTAGTTGGTCCTAAAACTAATAATGTGTCATTTGGGTGCTGATGTGGCAAACTCTGTTAGCATTCTTCTTCTTCGGAACTCCTGCCATTCAAATATCTGATATGTTTTGTCAATTAAGTAAAAGGTCGTATTAACATGTGCTCTATAGACACATCATAAGATTTTCACAAATGTTAAATATTTGTTGAAAAAGTAATTATCAAAAGCTAGAGAAATAAATTGGTATAATTTTCAATATATAATTTCCATCTTTAGTATGTTAACATCTATCCTTAGTGTACATGTTAGCATTTCTCTTAAGTAAACCAGTTTCTCAAATTCATCTACCCATACGATGAAATTGTAATCATATTTAGAGAAATGATAATTGTATAACCATTTTTTGACAACTTTCTCTTTCATACTCACATTATGTTTTTACTTTCTCTCTCTATTGTTTTGGTTTTTGTGCTCATACCTCATTTTCTTTGTAAATTGATGGTTGTTCCAAAAGTTGACATTAAAATAGTTGTTCAAATAATACAACTCCTATATTTATGATCCTACAAATGTTTTATAAGCAAATCAAAAACACTTGAAAATACATAAGGAACCCATGAATCTAATAACGATTAACATTGAGGTAAATCCCTAAAATCGAAGAAAGGTGGAAACGAATTTGGAGGAAAGGGAAGGCCAAAATTATGATTAAATTACCTTTGAAAATGGATAAGAGAAGAATTCTTTACAAAAATTAGCATCCGTTTCAGCAACTATTCTTTTTTGAAGAAGCTAAATAGTCCACCGAAGATGATCGAACTTGAGACCTTAAAAAGAGCACACCACCAGACTTGACTGAAGTGAGTGCCCGAGATTTCTCCAGGTGGGGCATCATGAATCCGACTTCAAAGTTTCTTAAGTGGGTTCAGTTTCAGCAACTCTAATCACTACAATCCTTTTACATTGGTATTTCAGAATGTTAGGGTTTCTCCTATGAAAGAAGAGCTTCTAGATTCTTTCATTTTTCTTAAATTTTAATAACCAATTCCACCTATGAAAGGAAGATTTTGTAGGAAATGTGAAGGTGAGGAAGATAACATAAAGTTATATGGTGGGAGGAGAAAGAAGTTACTGTTGCAAAATTCAATCAAAAATAAAAATTCAAAACAAATGCAAATACCTTTTTATGACGTGACATAATCCTTCAGAGTACGTAGCGGTATCAGATGGACAGATAACAGCCACATTATGTTGACAGACCGAGTAACTAACATGACATACACTTAATAATTTGATGATTTTTTTTCTCCCCTTTCTTCAATTTCAAGGTTATTTAAAAGAATTTACAATTTTAGGGGTTTTTAACTATTTACTCTAAAAAAATTATGCGAGTTAGATTTTCACTTTCTGGAGCTCATCAAAAGATCAGACAAAGTCTTGAGAATTACATATTATTTACCAACAAAATCTTTACAATGCGCTTTGGAACTAGAGATTTTTAGTTGAGGTATAGGCGGCTGATAATTTTCAACTATGATTCCTTTTCTTCAAGCCCTCCGTTATAGTTTTTAATCAAGTATTTTAGTAGAGCCCTTCAAATAATAATAATAAAAACTACTGCAGTAGAGCGTTAAAGAATTCTATATAACAGAATGATCCTCGTTCATGGTTACTTTCTTGTTCATGATCGAAAAACGTTCGATTAAAAAAAAAAACACATGAGTAGAGTAGTTGCAATCAGTTTAGGTCTAGAGAGAGAAATATTGAAACCAGCAAAATCACTGATGTGTTGCAAAATCACTGATGTTTTGCAAATGTGCTCAAAGATCATGGAACAATCTCATTAAAACTCCCTACTTTGTGAGTAAAAGAAGCAAGTTGCACATCTCTCGTAGTCTTTTAATTGTTGAAAAATATCCAATATGAAACTTCTCTCATGTGATAGTGGTGACAATGAGAAACCAATGCTCGTCAAATCCCTATTTCCCAACAACGTATCAAGGATCGAATCATATGACAGTAATATCAACTGCATGATGCTAATTGCTAACAACAGGGAGTTAAACTATGAAATTATAATTTCATTCAAACGTATCTACATCACTCTCTTAAATAGACATGTACAAAACCAAACCAAAGTCACCAACATTTAAAAATTTCCAATTATAGGCATGAGAAAACAGTACATAAAAATGGGAATATCTACAGTGTACAGAGACATCTTGTGATTAAATTACTAGTGCAGAAGCAAATCATATCATCATATATAAAAAAACTAAAAGTTGAAAATGGGTTTCAAGTAAACAATGCACATCAAATTTTGTCAAAAAAAAAGTAAACAATGCATAATCAAGGATGCTAAACAAATCAAAACAGAAAATGAGATACAATACAACACAACACAATAAAATCACCTACCTAGTCAGAGGGACTATGACTATGAGAAGGCCCATCCAGTTGTTTAGTATTTTTTTCTTCTAATTTTTACTCTTCATTTGAACTAATATCTCTTGTTACATAACTAAATACTATAATATTAGAAATCAAAAGAAAAATTTAACTAAATAAAATATTATATTTTGAAGAAGCTTCATCATCTCAATAAAAAAAAACTAGGATCTGTGCCATAACAATAATTTAGCTATGCTGCAATCAAATCAAACCTAGAGTAAGTGGTTAATTAATTGGTAAGAAAAGCTCCATACAAATCACATATTTAATCAAAACATCAATTGCACTTTTCATTATGTACCTGGTATATAAATCAACTAACAAAATGTTAGAGGATAAAAAAAAAAAAGGATTCTTTGCATGGCCTGTGGCCTAAATTCACGACATTGAAGGCATACCTAAAGTGTAAATATACAAATCCTGGAATTTGTCAAGAACTTGACATCCATCATGGATTTGACAATGATTTTACCTGTACGCAGATGATATAACCACAAGCTTCAAATCCACCTTCCAAAATTCTAAGCAACTTATTATACTTAGAATCTAAGGCCACCACGTGAAAATTTACACCTTTACCGAGCCAAAACTTTTCATGAAAAATTGAAAACAATCAACATGGCATTGTCCTAAAGCCTAACAGGCAAGCCAAAATTGTGGAATGTCTTGATAGTTCCATCACTGCCAGCTGCTACTATCGTTAGACCCCATGTTTCTGATATATTCCTTCCATAGCTACTATCTTCGTGACATAAATTTTGATGATCACATTCATCTTCTACAAGAGGTAAATCCCATGTTGGAAGTTTCTCCTCAGGCCATGTCATAGAAGTAGAACCTCGACATGTACCATCAATGAAGAACCAATTACCAAGAGAAAATCGTTCTGTATCTCTAACCTCAGAAGTAACCTCTAGCTTGGTTTTTGCTTCCAGAGAATAGTGAGAAAAGTTAATTCTACAGCCACGTCTATCTGTTTTCATGCCACACCAAGGTATTGCAACAGTTACGCCCTTGAAGGAAAAGTACTCACAAGAATAGTCCGATTTCATTTTTTTCGAAGAACCACTTTTGAAGTCATTGAAGTTCCAAATATACACGCGCGAGTCCTCTCCAACTGAAATGATATGTTTCCCACTTGATGTAAATGAACCGGACATCTGACTTCCTGACCATGGAAGGCCTGATAGAACGAGAAAACTGACAGACTTAGAGTTTTTCTTGCAAACCAAACACTATCAATAGAAACATACTAAAATTTATCAATGTGTCAGTGAATACACATTATGTTTAAGATTTGATAATTTATCATACAATGCATATAAAATACCTAAACAAAGTTCTAAACAAGGTTTAAATTTGTGGTCCAGATTGTGACAACCATTAAGTGTTGTACCTTTGTATTTCTGAACAATCTCAGTTCGATCCAATATGCAGATTTTGGAATCTTCAGATGTGATCATAATTCTCTGACAGTTGTTTTGGAAGAACTGCAAACAACATGGATGTGATAAATACAACAATTGAAGTACAAAATAAGGTTTTTTTCTTTCTTTCCGGAATACAAATTAAAATGCTTTGATAGTAAAGAATTTCTAGATTCTAACCTGAATGCCAGTAATCTTGTTGCCTAATGCTTTCTTCTTTCCATGGATATTTATCTGCGCCTCAAGCTGGAAATATTTTCCTAAAATCATTAGAAATCTGATTTAGAAACTATTTTATCTTCGGTAAAGAAAACTCATGAATGTAGCAGCAATTGGTGATCCACATGTACATACCTGAAGCAACATAAAAACGGCATGTGCCTGTAAGAGAACCAACTACAAATCCCTGCACATGTAAAATGTAATAGATTCATCAATCTCATGGCCGCAAGATTTCTTTGTCAAAGTATGCATAAAGACGCAAAAAATCGTGAAAATCATTGGTCATGAGTATTGATAGCATACTTTTCCATCTTGTTGATAACTTATAGCACTTATGACATCCCGTATATCTGCCCAGTCAATAACTCGTTCTTCACGTATTCCCCATATTCGAACTTTACCATCAATGGATCCACTGATAAAGTAATTTTCATTGACAGGGTTGAATTGAATGCATGTCACTGTATCCAATTATAGAAGAGGGCACAATTATGATCATGTTCAATGTCTAAGAGCATGGCAATGTTATGAACAAAGCATATGGTCTAAATTTATTAACTAACTAAACATAGTTGTGGAAAATACAGGTATAAAAAGTGTGATTCTCTCATACTTACCAAAGCCTTTGTGAGGGAAAACACTTAGACATTGATCACAACTGATTTTCCAAGCGCGAACAGTTTTATCCATCGAAGACGAAAGAAGAATCTGCAACATGTATTTTTTTATCAGCTTTAAAATATATCAGATTAGCAAGCAGAATAAACATATAAAACAGATTGCAACATTGGTTCTGCAAGTTAAACTCACATCTGAATTAGACCAGGCCAAATCCAAGATATCACTGGAATGACCAAACAATTCTTGAAGTGGCGATTCCTCAATTTGAAAAATATCATTTGGAAGGGAAACAAAGGGAGGACGGCTTTTGTCACGTGACAAAACGCGCCATATGCGCACAACGCCATCTTCACCTCCACTAGCCAAATACTGACCATTGGGACTGAATTTCATAGTCCATATTAGTCCTTTGTGAGCTCTAATTTCTTGTCCAATGTATACCTCACTGAACTCCATCCACCTCTTTTTATTCTGCTTTACCTTCACTCTACGAGTTTTATTCGTTGCTGCATTCAGTTTTGATCTAAAATTTCCTTTGTCGCCTTTCCTGATGTTCACAAAACGCTTCAACCAGTTTTTCCTATTAGCTTTACCATTATCGAAATCCCAAAATTCTTCTTTTGCCTCACCTTCTCTCTGTCTGTGCTCTTGAAAACTAGCGTCCACTTCATACTCACGCCGCCTTTTAAGATCTTCCAACAAGACTTCAGCTTCAGAAGCTGCATTCCATCCAGAGAGAACCAACTTCCCAGATACTTTACCAGAAGGTGAAATGCTTGCATTTGAGACTGCTCCACTGCTTGCCACGATCCTCTCCGACCCCAATGTGACCGACCAGTCATCAAAACTCGTTGTTTTCTCTTGTGAACAAACCCTGGAAGAAGTGTAAGCTAAATCCATACCCTGCAGAAAACGTTCCCTTCTTTCCTTCACACTAATAGGCTCATTCACCCAAATTTCATCATAAACAAAACAACCTCTCCTTTCAGAACCAAACCCTTCTTCGGCTAAAACAGAATCTTCACCAGACAAAATATCCAATGAGTCATAGAATAGATCAATATCTCCATCATCATCATCATCACAGCTCAGCATATCTTAGACTTAGAGTAGAGACAAACCTTCCACATGAAAATCCCACTTTACCACTTCAATCCACTACTTTTCAACGCCTTGAAATTGTAAATCCAAATCAAAAGACCAAATATCTCTCTCACCAATTATGCAACAAAATCTAGTATAATATTAAAAGCTACATGTTAAAACCATATACTTAACATGAGAAAGGAGTCAACTAACAACCATTGACAATGATTTATTTGCACGTTCAAACCTCACAACACTAATAGAATAATAATTAACTCCACCAACCCCAATAGACTATAGATTATTATAGAATAATAATCATAAAAATCAAATCAAATTCAAACAATAAACTAAGACCATGCTTTTGAATTCAAAAGTGGAGACTATACTACTATTCCAGGAATACATGTCACTGTCAAGTCAAACAAAGTCAAAATTCAAAGCAAAGCTCTTCAACAAGTGTTTGTGAAAGCTCAAGATCTGAATTTTGTGTTGTTTACCTCTGCATATGCTTGGTAACCAAAAAGAAACGGTTTCCTTTTTCTAGAGAGGAATTTTAGTGATTCTGAATCAAGACAAAGTTGAATCATTAGATAGAAATAATTGAAATAAGAGAGAGTATATGGAGTATTAGTATGAGTTAATTAATATTAATATGAGTATAAATCATGGTTATTAGAAAAAGCACTCAAATTTAAGCTAGTTAGTGCTGTTTTGTAGGAATAGAAAAGGCAAGGAATTAAAAGCAGCATTAATTGATGATTACCAGTTACTCTACTACACTATTAGTTAGGCAGAGTAATGTTTGTTTTGATGAGAAGCATTGATGGCTAATGGAACAGTATAGTAGACACAACATAACTAGAGCTATGCATATTCATTCATGGCTTAAGGAAAATGAAAGCGATAACTCTTTACTCTATGGTCTGTTAGGTGGTCATAGGTGCCCACTTTGGACCCTCATAGCCCTTCCCTTATCACACATAACCTACATTACATTAGTACTAGTAGTATCTAAATTGGCGACCGAGATTCTTCGTAGTTCCTATTGTATAACAAGTGTGAGTTAAAAGTTCTACGTTAATTGAAAAAATAGATGTTGAACATCGAGATCCATAAGCTCAATATCTTAAAAAGTTATGTGTTAGGACATGATGTTCAACTCAATTGTGTGATTGTTTTTTATCAAATGTGGTTGATCTCTTGGTCTCCACAAGTACCTCCAACAATTTTTATATATCCTACTATTTTTCAAATTAAGATCCTACATTAATAATCTTAGTAATTGATTTAAGATCAGACTACTCAAATTGTGAGGGTTTGACCATTAATTTAGATCATAAGGTCCATATCATAAATTGTTTTCCTAACTTTCTTTGCATTGCATTAATATATACCTTAATTCATTCATTGGGATTTGTGGTATTCATTCTTGTACTTAACTTAGGTTCCAAAGCTCTAGCATTGCCTTTAGTTTAGCCACTATCTTAAATTTAAGGGCATTTTATAATCAAATTTCACATTCCTATGATATTGGTTACTGTAATGGGGATAACTAACTAAATTAAATAATAAAATAAATATAATAATATGGTTATGGATTATAACATGCATACCTTGTTATGAGATGGAAAGTTTGCTATTTTTAATCACTAGCAGCTATCAATTGAAGAAAAGTCAAAACCAAATTTCACTCTCTATAATATATTGAACGGTTTTTTTTTCAAAAAAAGAAATATAAATTGAAAAAAAGGAAGGTTTGTTTGTTCTTTTTTGGGGTTTAAAATTAAAATGAGAATGTACTTTTTAGTGAGTTATGGAGCAACAAGAAACTCAGATAGAGTTGAAGTGAAACGACACAGTGCAGTGTGGAGAGTGTGGGGGTGGGGTGGGGGGTGTGGTTGGTTGGGGACCGGTGAAAGGTACGGAAAGATAAATGGGGGTGCATGAGACATGTGTTTGTTGCATGAAGAAAAAGTAAAGGAGAGATAATGATCATGATAAGATAGATCATATCATATCATAGTCTGCATTATTATTAGCACTTACTACTATCCACCGTATCTTTCAAAACCTTCCATTGTTATGTTCTTAAATTCCATTAATTTGCACGACCTTAATTCTCATTTTTACGTTACTTATATCAATGCAAATCGGATATTAATTACCACCCTCCTTACGTGATTGCAATTTAAGCAATATGGTTTCATGATTACTTTGTTGACAAATGTTAACAACACTACATTTTATCATTTTCTCTAATACTCAACTTATTAAACGTTGGTTGTACATTTTGGACATAGACTCATATAAATGGTGAGACCTAGATTAATTTTACTTAGTAAGAAAATGAGTATTGAAAAATAATGTTATATTAGGACTTCTTCTTTTTTATTTCATCATATTAATTGCATTTTTGACCTTCTTATTTTCATCTTGTGAAATTGGTTTCATATTTTAAAACTTAAGAGCTTTGATTACTTCATCAAATATTTGGTATATAATATAGTTACAGGATATGTTTTAAACAAATTTTTTAAGATTTTTTGTTTTTACAATTTCATTGCTGTCTATATTACGCTAACATAAGATCATATACCACATCTTTATACTCTTGGATACGTTGTTACTAGGAATAAATTTTGAGTTTGTGAAACAAACGCCCTCATACCTCTTTAAAAACCATTCAACTTGATCTAGTCCATCGCATGATATTTACAAAAGCTAAAACAATTGAGGGGTGAATACAGCAAAAATTGTAGTTAACACTGGACTTTCATTAATCCCCTATCCATATTATTGATTTTCACATTGTGGGATGTAACCATTAAAACCGAACAAATGGGCTTTGAATTTTGCTCTCCACCCAGCACATTTTGCTCGCACCCTGCAGCCATGCCAAAATTGCTCTTGCGCATGTTAACTCACGCTGCGCAAGTTAACTCACGCCGCGCAAGTTAACTCATGCAATGTTCCTGTTTTCGAACAAAACCCATCAGTCCGAACTCCAACCACCATTTTCTTTCCCTCCACCTTCAAAAACCCAAAAAGTGTGATTTTTGGGTCAAAATCATCATCCCAAATCATTGCAAATTGTCAGGAAGCAAGTTTCTACGCTCATCAAGCATCAAATATCAGGTATTGTACCATCTAAACTCATCTCATTTTCCTGGTTTTTGAGCTTGGTTCGTCTGGTTTTCGTAGGCACTAGGGCTAGGTACGCAAGTTAACTTGCTGCGCGACTTAACTGTCGCAAATGTTAAAGCCATGCGTGACTTAAGTCACGCCACTGTGCAGTCATGTTTTTTGAATTTTTAGCGCCACTTTTGTTCTTGGTTAGCTTGTTCCGCAAGTAATTTATTTATTCTTCCTTTGTAAAAATTTTTATTCAATAGATATATATGGAGATGGTTGATAAAGTCGCGGATGATGACGTTGAACCGAAACCGGCCAAAAAAGAAGGTTCCGGTGAAGGTTCTGGCGTAGGTTCTGGCGATGTCAAACCAAACTTTAATTTGAAACCATTTAAAGTCCAAATTTCAATTCAAGCTCGAATTGGTAAAATTGAAGAACCTAAACCGGTACCTACCGGTGTTATTTGTGAAGCTCGTGACACCGCCTCATTTTTTTACAACAAATGCAAGATGGAGAGAGCGAGAAGAGTTACTTACTTGGGTTCGCGGACAAGGGGTAAAGGCTGGATTTGGTGTTTGTATAGATAAATCTGCTATAAAAAGGTCGTACTTGACGATGCAATGTGAAAGGAGTGGGGTATACAAGCCACCTAAGACAAGGAAGAAACCGAACCTTGAAGGCATTGGCTCAAGGAAATGTAATTGTCCGTTTAGGGTGAAAGGTTTCTTTGATAAAGATACAAATGATTGGTGGCTTGCAATGCTTTGTGGAATGCACAACCATGACTTGGAGGTGGGAAAGTTACAAGGACACCTAATTGCGGGTAGACTTCGTGCGGAGGAGAAGAAAAAAGTTATCGAAATGACAAAGAGCTTGACGGTGCCTCGGAATATTCTCACCAATTTGAAGGAAAACAACAACGAAAGTGTGACAACAATCAAGCAAGTGTACAATGTGCGAAGAAGATGGCGCAAGGGGGAAAGAGGTGACATGACGGCGTTGCAATTCTTGATTTCGAAGTTGGTGGAGCATAAGTACGTCTATTACACAAGATGCAATAGTGAGGAAACCACTCTTGAAGACATCTTTTTTGCTCATCCGGAGTCAATTAAATTGCTCAACACCTTTCCGACCGTTTTGGTCATGGACTCTACATACAAAACCAACAACTACCGAATGTCGTTGTTTGAGATAGTTGGTTGCACCTCTACAAAAATGACGTATTCCGTTGGTTTCGCCTTTCTTCACTTTGAACTAGAGAATAACTTTGCTTGAGCACTTACCATGTTGAAAGATCTCTTGTACTCAAAAGACAACATGCCTAAGGTGATTGTCACCGATAGAGGTGGTGATTTGATGAAGGCCATTGGCACAGTTTTCCCTGAAACTTACACCATGCTTTGTTATTTTCATATTGGGAAGAATGTAAGGTCTAAGTGCATCACAGATTGTAAAGTGGTGCCAAAGCCTCCTAAGGGTGCAAAACTTGACAAGAAAGAATTGAAGAAGAACAAGATGAAGAATAACGATGTTGTTGAGAAAGTGGTGAATGCTTGGAGAGAGTTGGTTGAATCTCCTACGGAGGAATCATATGCAAGTAATTTATTGAAATTCAAAGAGGTATGCATGCCATTTCCGAAATTCATTAAATATGTCGAAGAAACAGTTTTGAACCTTAAGGAGAAATTTGTGAGGGAATGGACGGATAAAGTCTTGCATCTAGGGTGTAAAACCACCAACATTGTTGAATCCGCTCATGGAGTTTTGAAAAAATATTTGAGGAGTAGCGTGGGTGATTTGGCATCATGTTGGGATGAAATTCACAAGATGTTGGTGGTGCAATTTGGTGAGATACAAGGTAGTTTCTGGAGGAACAAAACGGTCTTTGAGCACAAATACAAAAAGATCAAGATGATGAAAGAGTTGGAGGGTTATGTTTCTAGAAAAGAATTGAGATTTATCTATGATGAATTGAAACGCTCCAAGACATTCGGATTTGGTGAGGAAGATTATGGTTGTGTTCAAAAGACATCATACGGGTTACCTTGTGCGTGTATTATTGCCATGAAGAGCAAGCAAAAATTGCCTCTTGTCTTGGATGATATATACCCTCATTGGAAAAGGTTGTGTGTACAAGGAGAGAAGATTGATGATGATTTTTCCGTGATGGAGGAGTGGAATGGCATTCAAGAACTTCTCAAGAAAAGCCCTTACAATATGAAGCTCCACATCAAAGAGATGATGCGTCAAATTGCATTTCCGGAAACCACATTTTTGTCTCCGCCTTTGAAAAAGGTGGTAACCAAGGGAGCACCTAAAAGGAAGAGGACTACACTCAAAATGTCATCAACGGGTCGAATCCCCTCTAGGTGGGAGACCATTGATTCTCAAAATCCGGATAGTCAACCTTCACAACCAAAGAGGTCACTTCCAAAGAGGAAAGATGCACGCCTTGGCACTTACTCCGGCTCACAAGCTTCATCCTCTACTTCAAAACCGTTTTGGAATATCCCATACATTTCACAAATTCCAAATATCATGAGGCCTTTTGTTGAAGAAATTGTGAATGTTAAAGGGGATGGTCATTGTGGATTCCGGGTGATAGCTAGGCACTTGGGGATGGATGAGGAAGATCATGTATTGGTTCGTCAAGCACTTATTCAAGAGTTGAGAAATCATAAGAGTGACTACATGCCGATATATGACACGGAGGAGCGTTATAACATAATCTTGAATGGTTTATACCCTCCTAAACGTACAATTGGTGTTGCGCCTCTAGATAAGTGGATGACCACTCCGGATATGGGTCAAATTATTGCTTCTTGCTACAAAAGACCCGTTGTTCTATTGACTTTGCCCGAAACGGGTGGTGTATGTGAGACATATTTCCCAATCCGAAGTGCTCCTCCACTTAATCCACATTCCAACATCATGTGTCTTTGCTTAATTCCCGACCACTATATTCATGTGATTTTGAAGGAAGGTTGTCCGTTACCACCGAGTTGTAAGGAGTGGATGAACAACAGGACTGGTGAGGCAGAGAATTGGCATTTTGCGTTTTTGGATAGACAAAACGCTTTCAATGAACTCATGTCTAAGGAGCCTAAGCCGCCAAAGAAACCAACAAATGAGCACAATCCAATTGTTTGTGATAATACTCCCACCCCGCAAAAAAAGGAACAAGAATTTGAATGGACGGAAGACATGGAAGAGGACGACAATTTAGGAATGTCACTAGACCTATTAGATAGGTTATTATAGGTTAGGACAGTTATAGGTCGGTCGGTGTTCGTCCTATTTTTTGGTGGTATTACACCCCGACATATTTTTTGGTGGCCGGTTATGTAATTTGGATATTTGTGGCCAATATGTAACTAATATTATATATATTAAATGAAATGAATTATTTTTTTGGTGGCCGGTTATGTCACACCAATTATTGCTTGCATTACTTACTTTGTCTCTAATTATTCAACTATTTATTTTATCTCATTTATCTCATATTTGTTTTTCATTATATTTTTGTGAAGTTTGTGAGGTGAAACATGTCTGAAGATGCACAAGATCCGGTTAAACTTGAAGTTTGTTATGTAGATGTGAAAAAGAGGGCTTGGTTCACTGTAAACCCCACCGACAAGTTGGACGAGTTGAAGGCAAAGCTTGACGACTTCTTTATCCATATTGGTTCAAATCATAGAACACGTGATGTGATAGTAAATGTGTCAGGCCTAGACTTGGGGGAGGATAAGGAAGAGGACTTCTGGAAGACTGAGTATTATCCACAACTTCTCAAAGATGATAGCGACGTTGACTTCATGTTTAGGGTAATGGTTGATAATAATACTTTGTATCTTTTTGTCCGATCCGTTGAAGTGTGTTACACCCTAATTTTGGACCTAAAAATACTAGCTCAATTCTTCTTTTCTTGTATGTCAAGTCATTTGAAATTATCTCTGATCAATTGCATCTTTCTCTTCATCTTATTCCAATATTGTTTGCAAAATTCATGAAAAAGGGTATTTTAGTCATTTCCTGTATCCAAACTCATTTTAGTCCTTTAAAAATTGTTTGAGTCTTTTCAAGTGGTTTGAATAAGTCTTTATTTCAATTCTATGTCAAAATCCATTTTAAAAATTGCCTTTGAAGTCATTTTTGAGTCAGTTTAGCCCCTAGGGGCATTTTAGTCTTTTCATGTGTTAAAACTCTGTTTAATTTCAAAGAATTGTCTCTGAGTCTTTTCAATTGGTTTGAATAAACTCTTGCTTTAATTTCATGGTAAAATCCATTTTAAAATTGCATCTGAGTCATTTTGAGTCTTTTTGGTCCCCAGGGGCATTTTGGTCATTTCACACGAAATTTGGGCAGAGAGAGGTTACTTTAAAGTACCTCATTAAAGTAGTTGGTTCGTTTTAGTCCTTTTTGTGTTTTTTATTTCGTTTCACTTTACGTTTAGTCAAAATTACTAATTTTACCCAATTTTATTATTATTTTAATTTTAGTCCCCAAGTTTTTTTCCCTTTTTTGACTTTTTGCATCTTAAGTCCTTTTTGTTTGCAGAATAGTCATTTTAATTTCGTATTTTGCATAATGGCCCTTTTTTTAGTTTTAGAAATTGCAGATTGGTCCCTAAGTCCAGAATTCAGTCCAAGTCATCAGTCCAGAACACGTGGCAAGCCCCTATTGGCTATCATGAACACATGTCAAGCTATAAAAAGCCCAATCATCACAGCCCCAAACAGAATGCAACAACTCAGCAAAAATTCAGTGACACATCACCACAAACAATTCCCACATTCTCTCTCTCCTCTAACAGAATCAAGAAACGAAATCCTTCAAGAACGAAGATGAATCTTCATCTTCTTCATTGAACCCTAACTTCCAGAATCAACAAATTCACGAACAATTGCAACAACATTCAACAAACTCAGCGAGTTCGAAGTGGTTCTCAGTGTTTTCTTGCGAAAATCATCATCATCGAACCCTAAATCCCTGCAATTCAAGCATGAATCCGCCACCGAAGTGACGAATCACACGATCACAGAGAGTTTGGAGAAGAGAAGAAGAAAAATCGAAGAATCGGTGAATACGAAGAGAAATGATTCAGCAAAATCAAATTCAACAAAGATTCGAAGAAAGTTCATCAAGATTGAACTAACTTCGTCCAAACCGAACCAAAACTTTCAGCAAAACCAGCTCAAATTCCAATTTGATCTAATCCAAAACCCTAGGGTTTCGAATCAAGTACCAAATCGAAGAACAACAGTGAAAGGATCTCAAATCTGCGAGAGGATTGAACGGTTAGGGTTCGAACATTTTCCAGAAATCAAAAGACGAAGGGAAAATCAAAGTGTTCCATCGTCTTTTTCCCTTTCTCCAATTTCAACGAGGTAAATTCTCAGTTCCTCCTCCTTCGTCTTCCGTTTTCTTTCATAAATTTGAACATCTAGGTCACACACTTGTTTGCTATTCGTGAATCAGCATAGATCGAAGGTTTTTTTCTAAAAATTGTTGTAAAGAACTCAAATAGTTTCGAAACCGTAAAAACTTCCATCGATCTATGATGATCTACGTGTTTAGATGGATATTCATGCTTAGATTCATGCCGTTAGGGTTTGTAGATCAAGAGCGAGAGAATGAGAGAACGAGAGCATGAGAGTCTGAGAGGAAGAGAGAGAAAGGAGAGTTAAAAATGATGAAGAGACCGGTCCACACGTTTTTATAGGAGGGTGAACCGAACCGGTTCATCTAAACCAGTCTGGTTCACCTCCAAACCGGTCTCTCATCACTTTTCCACCTTCAGATCCACTCTGTGATGACGTGTAAGCCTGTGATGTGTTGATCCTATGCACCTGCTTTACCTTACCATGTGCCTTGCATTCTCAACCACTAGATCTAGGATTTTGAGGGAACTGGATCAATCCAACGCCTCTGAGGCTCTTGGATGATCCAGATCCATCAGCAATCTTGGGCCTGGACCTATTTTTGTTGTTGTTTTCGTTTTTATTGTTTTTTTTGCTATTTTCCACACTGCTTGATGCTTTTTACACCCCTGTCTGTCCAAAATTTTTCATAAAAAATCCTAAAAAAAATTTCTATGTGTTCTTGATCATTTTCTTGACATTTTTGTGATGTTGTTATGTGTTAAATCTTGATTAAAAAAATATGTGGTATTTTCTAGTTAATTGTTTACTATGTTTGTTAAAATTTGTGAAATTTTATATGTTCTTGTGTCTAGAAATTCTCTAAAAATTCTAAAAAATTCATACACATTTCTTGATAGTTTTGTGGTATTTTTGTGATGATTTTTGCATATTAAAACTTGGAAATAATAATGTGATGATTTTCTTGCTATTTTGTGATGTTTTGTATTAAAAAATTTGTGAAAATTTGCTTGATTCTAGTTTCAATTTCTTGATAAATGTTTGTGACCTATACCATATGATTTTGTGAAGTTTTAGCTACTGTTTGTATGTGTTTCTTGCTGCATGTGAACGTGTGTAATTAGTTTCTTGTTTTACAAGTCATGTAAATGTGTGTATGTGAAAATAAAGTGCTAAGTGTACCTAAAAATATGTCATGATCCTTGACTTGAATATGCCCTATAATTCTCACACTCATAATACAATGAAGTCTTTGAAAATTGCTTATGATAGGAGAATTATAGGTCATGTACTTATTGAGAGGTTATGGTGAATTTTTACTACATTTTGACACTTTATTCTTGTCATTTTTACCATTCTTTGTTTAGTATTTCCTTGCCTATCTTTCTATCATTTTATGCCTTATTTTCACTAACCACTCTACTTCATGTTTCATACATCATGAGCATTTCATCCTCCATCTCACATTCTCATCCTTTTATTTCTTGCACTTTAATTTTTACACAAAGGCTTAGAATGTAATGACCTAGGGATTCTTGTACTTTACTTTTATGCAATTTTAATTTCTTGCAAGACCATAGAATGTAAACTAGGGCATGATGTAAAGGACAATGGACTCTAATAATGTACACCGACACAAGCACCGACACATGCACACACATCACATAGATATTTTTAGATGTATGGCTAGGATATGCATGTTTAGATGTATGTTTAGGATTGAATGTTTAGATGAATGCTTAGGATTTACACTTAGAAAAATCATTTTCCAAATAAACATGAACAATATCACCTAAATCATTTTCTAAATAAACCTTGGGATCAAAATCCCATTGTATTCTCTTTTATTTTCTTAATCAAATTTCAATGAAAATTAATCATACTTGACCTTTTTTTCAAAATAACTAATCAAACCTCACTTTTTCTTAAATCTCAATGCTCATGAAGCCTCTCAATCTCCATTCTTCAAAATTCCAATTTTCAAACTTAAAATCAACCAACAAAAACAAAAACCTTTTTGGAAGAGAGCTACGGTGGATTTGATCCCTTAATCGGGTACGTAGGCAAGGAATCAAAATTCCTTCAATTCAAATAAAATAAAAATCCAAACATTCTTCTCCCTCCAATTCTTCACTTAGTAAACTCTTAGGTGTAAATATCATTTTCCAAATAGCATTTAAAATAAAGCGCGCGCGTAGAAAGTAAAGACGGTTCCTATAGGTTACTATAGTCGTTATGGGTGCCTAACACCTTCCCGTAGCGAAAACAACTCCCGGACCTCGATTCTCAAGGGTTTTGCTTATTTTTTCCCTTCCCAAGAAAAAATGAGATATCAAAGGTTAAAAAGGTTCAAACGTAATCAATGTTTGACACCCGAAAACCAAGATAAAACAAAGTGTAATCATTATTTAAGTTTAATAGTGTAATGTTTGACCGTTTATGTGAGATTATGTAATTTTATAAATTTATGGAAAAATTTGTGTAATTTGGATCGTTTACGTGTCATTTAGTGTGTTTAAATGATTACGGGTCATTGCCGGCGAATTTGTGTAATTAGGACCGTTTGGATCGTTATGTGTGATTATGTGATTGTAAAAAAACGATGTTTTAGTGTAATTTTGATCAATTGTGTCGTATTATCCTATAATATTGTTAAACTGGCGTAAGTAGGTTCAATTACGAGCATATTAAGGTTTGGACCCAAACTGCATTCAATGCACATCAGTACAACATTTAATGCTGTACTGATATATCAGTAGTGCGTGAGTTAACTCGCGCAAGTGTAATACATTGCGTGAGTTAACTCACGTAGTGTTTTATACTATACGTGCCTATGCGTTAGTTAACTAACGCATAGTTTTACACTTGTGCATCTTAATTGACGCCGCGTTACTTAACTAACACATAGTATTACACTTGCGTTAGTTAACTTGCGCAAGGGTAAATTTGGAAAGGCTGCAGGGTGCGAGCAAAATGTGCTGGGTGGAGAGCAAAATTCATGGGCTTTTTATTTTTGGTAATGCATTTTACGAAAGTAACTCTCTTCCGTTTTCTTTTAGTTTGTTCAGCGATGAAGAGAATATTACTTTTTTCTATGTGAATCAAGTATCCTCTACATATAATTGTCGAAACGAAGTCTTCAGGCCGTATATGACCATAATAGATGACAAAATTCTCACTGAAGAGATTTAACATCGATGTTTTTTCATAATTGAATATGAATTGATGACCTCTACTCAGGTTCAAAGAGATCATTTGTCATTTCATCTTAATGCTCTTAACTAATGATAAAAGCACTTTTAAATATATTTTTGCTGAATAAAAGGGGAAAATAACTTCCATAACTAAAACCCCCTGTGAAAATTACCAGCAACCTTTGCAAGAGTTTTTGCTACTTTGTTCACTTCTCTAAGAGCAAGCAACAATAGAAATAAAAAAGTGGCTATATTCTGAGATCCCATGCTCCAAGCAATGTTTTGTATCTTCTAAAATGGTTTTGAATTTCATATTAGAACTTAGCTAAAGGGATGAGAGCGGTAAATCATATTCATATGTCCAATAATTCGAAAACCTTAACAATATGGAACTCCAACCAAACTTCAAACAACTTTAATACCCACTATCCCATTTAGCATAAGTCCAGGTCCAAATTTTACATTGCAATCCTCAACCACAACCCTAATATCTGTACGTTACGTTTTTCAACAAAAAAACACTATAAATATATTAGAAAGTGATATTTCATTCTCATGAGTTTAGCTCAGTTGACAGGGATATTGCATATTATATGTAGGGGTCGAGGTTCGAACTTCGAACACCCCACTTCTTAACATTTAAATGTGGGAGTTCTAGCCAACCTACTTGATAAAAAAAATAAAATCAACTCCTTTATTGAAAGTATCCTTGAAAAAACTCGTTTATGGAAAGTAAATACTTCTAAATATATCATAAACTTATGAGTATCATACTTCTAGAATATATATTATATATTATTAGTATAAATATATAATACTTGTTAATATATCAGAAACTTATTCTCCCAAAAAAAAATATATAGAAACTTATTAAGATCATAGTTCCATAATATATTAGTATTTTTTTTATTTTATAAATACACGAAATGACAATTGCGATTGAAAATTCACACACAATTATGACATTTAGTCTGACAATTTTAGAATTTATTAGAAAGAAAAAAGAATACATTGAATTTCTTATTTTATTTTACTATGAAGTAATTTTATTTATTTTCATCAAAAAGTTTTTCTTTATTTTCTGCATTGTATTTTGATATTTTTTTTTATCACACCAAGTGAAATCCTATATTTTATAACCAAGCTACTTCATCATAAGAAAGATTGATTTTCACAATTTATGTAATCAGTTCTCAAATTTCCTATCAACATCAAGCATGGTATAATACTTCTAAATCATCAATAAACCAATACGATGAACATAAGATATTAATTGGATTTAAGTTCTCAATAAACCAATATCTAACAATTTTAAAAATTTAAAACAATAGATATCAATTTTAAATTTCAAGTTTTCCAAAATAAAATTATTATCATTATAATAATTTTCTAAAAAAACATAAGATAATTTCTTACCCTATCTTTTGATTATATTTAAAATCAAAGGGAATATACTTTTATACGGTATTAAATACAATCGTCAATTTTTAGATATTCAAATAACACCACTTATAAGTAGAGAGCATATTGATGATGTATTATGAAAAGTCAATTAGAAAAACTGAAATGTCAAATTTGAAATTTAGTAAAGTTGATAACGATGATATATTGCCCCCACACACAGCCTTTGCCGCAAGGAACCATACATAATAAGATAGGTTTATTCTCCATATAAACCTTATAAAACTATCACGTGATTTGTCCACGCTCACCCAACATGGTACCCCCAAAGAATAATAATCACATTCACACGTCCTTTGCCCTAAATCAATCACTACTTGCACCCCCCACCATTTACACTTTGTGATTGGCGCCATTTCGCATGATCCAATACGTACAATATACATAATTTGATATACAACCCCACTTTACGTTGAAATTACAAAAAAAAAAAAAAAATACATTCAACAAGAGAATGAGTGACGATATAAAAAGTAGCCTAAGAACATGGAAAAGAAAAGAGAAAGATAGTGCTTTGAGGAACTATGCTTTCTTAACTTTTCATTAGGTATTGCTACTACTTGCAACCTCACACGCACAAAAATCCAATAAAGAACAGATTTTGAATAATGTTTTTTTGTTTGTTTGTTTATAACAAATCCCATGTCTACCTCATTGGTTGTAATGAAGCCCGTCCTTTTCTCAAGATTTGTGGATTAGTTAACTAAATGGATTTAATTAATAAATCGGATCAATTTATTTTATGATTGAGGGTTAGCATTGTTTAAGGGCCCCTAAAAAGTTTTTCAAGTTCATGTATGACATGGTCAAACCTATAATGTATCTTCCTCCACTCTTTTTAACTAATTTCCTTTTTCAGTGGGATTCCCATCCTTTTCATTCTTTTCTTTGCAAACAAACAATATTTAATTGAAAGAGAAAGCTCTCATGATTACAGTCAGCAAAGCATAAGCTCATTTCAACATTTTGCGCTGAAATTGTTTGCCAAAACCCAATGCCAAGGCAATTCCATTATTCTCTACCTTAGTGGATTCCTCTGTATAGTTCCTGAATCTCGGTTCTATTCAATTATTAACTCAAAGAAAAAAGCTTCTTTTGAAATATGATACCAAATAAAGCTTCTTCAATCTACTAGTTTCATATGAATAAAATTGATTTTATAGTTAACTTTTATTGAAATTGAGTTGATTGTAAAATAAATCATACAAGTGTGTTGTACAATAAATTTGAGACTAAAAGATATATTTCTCAAACATATCAAAAATAATTTTATAAGTTTGTTAAAATAATAGCTTAATAGTCAAACATTCGTACATGAACATTATACGTATGAAAATATCATAAGGATTGGAAGGTGGAGGTCATGTGGAGTGTACTGACCTTAGTTTAGAGGTTGTTACACTCAGATGTAGAAATTCTAAGTGACTTAGTGCTTGTTTGTTTCTACGATGGTTTGATGTTGAACGCACGTTCAGATTGATGCTCCAATTTAGATCTTTAGTAAACTCACGGTAGAAATGCGTGAAACACGAGATTTAGAGATTGGACGCTATTCTAAACATACACTTATACCAATCTTACGTTGTTAGTGTGTATTGTAAAAGTTGAGCAACCTTAATCTGTTAGTCGCCTCACTGCTGCGAGAGTTCAAGGTAATGATCTTCTTTAACTACTGACCAAGCATTTCTATTCACTTCTGCTATTGTGCTTGAACATGTCAATATTATTGGCTTTCAGTTTTCACCAAAACAAAATGTTAATATTTATTGGTAGAAACAAAAATCGCCTCATGAATTTTTACTAGCTCATACAACACAAAAATTATAACGATTTGTTTAGGTGTAGTGGAAAACTAGCAGAGTAAACTCCATAAAATAAATAAATGTAGGAGAGTAGAAAATTCTTTTTTTTTTTTTTTGAGTAACGATTTGTTACTCCTCTCTAAGGAGTAATGCTAGCATTCCTCTCAGTTTTTTTTTTTTTAATAAAACAGTGGAAAGGGAGCAACCATTCTATTTCTATGTAAGATATTTGTTTCTTCACTTTATCAATAACAAATCAAATCCGGTCTTTCAAAAATATCCTGATTAAGGTTGCTTCAACTGCTAGGGATAATAGAGTGACTCACTTATACAGGAAAGGAAAGCCCACTCTCTTTGCTATTTTTGAAGAGAAAAGACAAGATACCATCACATTTTGAGTTACTTGGTGCTCAAATAATTCCTTCTTCATCAGGGTAGTGGCAAACAACCACCAAATAAATCACAATGCCTTGTTAGTGACAAGTCTTTTTTGGACACTCAAAAATTAACTTACGTTGAAAAGTCAATTACTCTATTGAACACAGCCTCTAATTTTTACTATCTTGTAGTATTATGGAACCAAACATTTACATAACTCTATGGTCCAACAAAATATAATAATCCGTATAGAAACTGCACACTGAAAACTCTCCAATTTCTCATATCATATACCTACCTTCAAGAAACAAAAAGAGAATTCCTAAACATTAATATCAATTTTCTCTATTCACTTCACTAACAAAATTTTCTTTCTTTCAATTTACAAAAGTAATCAAAATCAAAATCAAAATGGCATAATATGAGTAGTTTTGGTATCATACGAAGAAAGACAAGACTTAGAATTAACACGAAAAATCTTAAGCAAATCTACAGACATTTGACGAACTTGTGGCGAGCAATTACTTTGCATCAGAAGCAAAATCTTCGTTAATCCATTCGCTTTCGTAACAGCTTCTTGTGCCTTTTGATCACGAAATAGATAACACACACTCCACAGTATTGTAACCGCGTGCTCCGTCGCTGCGGTGGATACTTTCAAAACCTTGTTAACTATCGCCGCCACCACACACGACGGCGCTTCGCATATCTCCGACCTCCCTTCCTTTGTCGACGACACCGTTTCTATAAGTTTCAACACCTTCTCCGTCACAGAAACACATAAACTCGGTGACGCCGTTAGAAGGTTCGAGAAGACCTTCACTGCTCCGAGATGAACCAGTTTCGCCTTGTTCCGTTTCGACGTTGAGATTGCTACCAAACACGAAAGTGCGTTCTCCATTAGGTTCTGATCTTTCTCCGGCGTGATTTGATTGAGCAATTCTGATAGTAAACCTTCTTTTTCAGCTACTAGAAGCTTCGATTCTGTGTCCACCGCTATGAATTTCAACACCCTAACCGATGCAATTTTTGATTCGCAACTTCCTTGTTGAAGAACAAGAATCAAAGAATCTAGTATACTCTTACTTTCGTTCTCCTTCTTGCTCTTCAAAATCGATTCGCGATTCTCAATTTTACATAGAACCAAATCCAACGCAATAACAACCTGTTCAAGCAATTCCACACTCTGTTCAACTCCTCCATCAACATTATCAAGAAAACTTACCAGAACGCACACGAATCCCTCCGTTTTGGCCAGAAAAACACAATTCTCTTCAGAATCTTTCGCGAACCGTACAATTTTCACAAGCGACTCGAACCGGTTCTCACTACCTGACTCAAAATCAGTGATAGCAACAAGTAATTGATCACGTCTATCAACAGACTCGGTGTATAACGGAGATTCCGGCGAGTCGACTCGGTGGCGAACCGAATCGGACCAGATCTGGATGAGCCTCTGTAACGTCCGGTTCGGAACGAAATCCTTGGTTTGAAGAATCTGCATAGTGGCGGGACAAGTGTTGTTACCGTTATCGAGCCAGCGTTGGATACTTGAACGGTCGTAGGTAACTCCGGTGCAGAGACTCACCGGAGATTTCATGACGTCGAGGGAAATAGGACACCGGAATAAACTCGGAACGGTGATGCATAAATCGTCTCTTACCATCGTAACCACCGTAACAGAAAGAAATTTAAATATAAAAAAAAAAATTATGAAAATTCGGTTTGTAAAGTGTGTGAAGAAATTAAGAAACAGAGAGAGTGAGAAGACAAGAGAAAGAAGGGTATAAAGGGGAAAGAAAGAGAGAGGGTCAAAGGTACGGTGACGTAAGATTCTTACTTTTTAGTTTTTATTTTCGCACTGAATATATATAATTATTTTTATTTTAATAATAATATTCGTTTGCTTGCGTTTTTGGTCTTTGGTCAAAGAGAGAGTGGTTTGTTTGTTATGTTACTTTATTTGGTAGTGGTGGGGGCATGTATCGTGTGTTGCTGGGGAATTAGGGGAAGAAATGATAACCGTGGGATTCAAGTGGTAGATGGTGGTGGGGGAAATGAAGGGATGGGATCACAGTAGAAGAGAGCGTGTGGTGGTGGAGGGGGGGACCAGAGTGAGTGAGGAAGAAAGGTTTTTAATTGAATTTAGGTTTGGTGGTGCGGGTGTGGGGTCCATTTAGGGTGCTACGAGTACATCATTTATACTAAGTTGGAGGGAGTCCAACCGTGGACAGACACAGGAGGTGCGACCTGCAAACTTCAGAGTGCAAGTGGGTGTAGAGATCTGGATTAGGCATGACAACAAAACTCATACTTGTGGTTATCCAGCCAAATCAAACCTAATTTGACGGATTTTTTTCTTTTTGACTGAGTTTGGGTATGTGTATGAGTTTTCTCCGATTTCAAAACACGGTATGGGACGGGTAACGGGTATATAGGTATCCACCCCGAACTCATACTCAAACATGTCCCAAATGTAAAAAAATACTTTATGATGATATGTCATGATATTTTGTTTGATAATTGTCATGTTAATAAAAACTACCATTGATATTTAAAGGATCAACTAAATCAATCCGTCTAACAAATGTTAAAGTGAGCGTATTGTTGGATAATGTATTACAACGTTGCACTTGGGGATGAAAAAAAACTTCTATTTTTTATTAAAAAATTATTCAATGCGAGGACGGGGATGGGGCGGGGATACCCGAACCTATCGGGGGACGGGGATGAGATTTAATTTCTCATCCCCGTTGGGTATGGGTAGGGTAATGGGTAAGTATATTCAAATCGGGTATGGGGACGGGAAAAGTAAAACTCGTCCCCACCCCCCCTCATTGCCATGCATAATCTGGATTCTCTCAGTTTAGAAAATCATACGGTTCAAAAGTGTTTGACGTGCAGTTTATTTTGGATTTGAGGTTAAAACTTACTGGGTCATGTTAACCTGTGCCCCCGGGGCCTTGGTTAAGGAAGACAAAAGAAGAAATTTTTAGTCAAAAAGGACACTTCTTTTTAAGCTTTTAATGCATTGATTACACAGCTTTCAATGCAAAAGTTACTATATTTGTTTCCTTAACCAGTCCCCCTGGAGCACTGGTTAACATTTCCAAAACTTATTTGGTGGAACATAACAAAATAGAGCGGAGTGAAATATGATAGAATGGATTAAGAGACCGAGCCAGCAGGACATGAGAGGGTCATAACCTCTTCAAAATCTCAAAAATTTCATTTTCAATATGTATATGCCAACATTTTTAGCTAAATGTTATGTTATATATAATATCGATTGCATTGTAAATCAATTGTTAACAGTCTAACATAGTGGTTAAGTACCTCACCTTCAAAAATTTGGTCCGTTAAGTTCATTTTAACATTTTACTTGGATTTTTTTAAACAAAAAATGCCATAAAAAATATTGCAAAACTCAAGTATCAACCTTGGCAAGGGAAGCGAGATAAAAGCAAATGAATCACCTAATCTATAACTTTAGTTATGAATTATTACAACACATAATATCTATATCCAAAAAATATGCCCCCTTGAAAGCATAAATGGCTCAGCCATTGAATGGAGTGGAGCAGACCTGAATGGAATAGAGAGTTCATTCCACTGTTTTGGTATACTCTCATGGAGCTGAAATGATTTATCATTCCATTATTTAAGAGAGTTCATTCCACTGTTTTGTGAATTATGAATATTAATAAAGATTATTTACTTGATTAACATCAAATGTTTCGAATAACATTAAGTGCGACAAAGTTACAATAACCTTTGAATTGAATGGAAAGAAGAAGTAACAATGCACAAATTGTCAAAAAATAAAAATAAAAAAATTAACAATGCTCAAAAAGAATTACAAGTACAAATAGAAATTATGAAGCAATCTACCAAAAAAAAAAAATTATGGAGCATGGGTACCAGGTATTGGGCTTTAAGTCCATGTGAGCATAAAAGGTGGGCTTTTAAATATTGTAAAAAAAAATATCTGGCCCTTGGTGAAAGAAAAAGGTATTGGTTAGTAATAGGGAGTATACTAAGAGAGAGATTATAACTCTCACCGGTTCGATTTCATGTCCGATTTTTAAAACATTGATTTAAATGTAATTTTTGTAAAAGTCATTGTAACACACAATGATTCTACCAAATTCAAAATCAATTTGTACATGGACTATGGATAAGAATATTCAAACCAATTTAAAAAAAAAACGTGAACAGATCCAAAAAAATCGCACAAAATCAAAATAATTTTTTATATGTGTACATTTAAATCCTTATTTATTGATTTTATTAGGTCTGCAGCAAATTAATCTAATATTTTCCCTCCAATTTGCTATCTTAGGTTAGCAGTAATTTAACCTAACAAATTTCATCTAAAAAAAATGCATCGCACCAATTTCATTCCTATCCTCTTGCCTTTTTTTTTTGCCAATATTTTGTACACTTATTTAATACTAAAAAAATGCATCGCACAATTTCATGTCTTTTTTTTTACAATATTTTATACTCTTATTTAATACTAAAAATTCATCGCATCAATTTCATTCTTTTTTTTTTTTAGTATTTTGTACACTTATTTAATACTAAAAAAATGCATCGCACCAATTTCATTCCTATCTTGTTGCCTTTTTTTTATAATATTTTGTACACTTATTTAATACTTTTACAAACCAAATACCCTAATTTCCATGCAAACTCGGCTACCCTAATTTCCATGCAAACTCGGCTATATATAGCAAACCCTAAACCATGTTTCTCTAAAAAAAAAAACTAAACCGTGGTAAATTTCACAGACAGCGGAAGAATCATAATCTTATTAGGTTTGCAACAACTAAACCTAGAAAATTCCCTCCAAATGATCCGCATTAATTGCTAAGTGCTAACCCTAATTATGTCTTTTCTTCCAACACTTCTTCAATTTGAAATTCAAAAATTTTTGTCAGGAACCATGAACTGCATTAAATTACATCTATTGTTATACCCCTTGAAAAATACACAGCTCTTCAACCAAGCACGCATCTTCAAAATAATTAATACATTGTATAAGATCTCTTCTATTATTAAATTCTATGATATATGCAAATATTTTTTATTTTTATTTTTTGCAAAAAGGTGGCAGCAAAGAGCCCACCAACCCAAAAAGATATATATATATATATATATATATATATATATAAAAGAGGAAATAATTACAAGGAGGGGACTAAGCCAATACTCCTAGCGGAAATACACAAATCTGAAGTTAGGATATCCTATCCTATCATTCACAAAATGAACTCTAACACTTCAGGAGCCACATTTCAAACTTTTAGAGCATCCAAAGTGAGACCTAAGTTAGCAAGGGAGTCAGCTACTTGTTCCCTTCTCTATATATATGAGAGACTATAAAATTCATCTGCCTGAGGAGTAAACAAACATTGTTCCAACGATTTCCAAGAGGCCAAGGCACTTGGTTTGACATTTTAAAATCCAAAACCGCTGAATCAATTTCTATCCAAAGATTGGACCAATTTCTCTGGTGAGCTATCTCTATAGACCTCATTGCACCACAAAGCTCAACATGATAAGCAGAGGTAACACCTAGGGGTTCTAAGAAACAACACAACAAATCAGCTTCATGATTTCTAAAAATGCCACCACAAGCAGAGATTCCAGGGTTGCCATTAGAGGCCCCACCCGTATTGCACTTTTTCCAATTAGGCAGTGGAGGATGCGAGAGAATTTCTTTGATAATGGGAGCTCTAGGTTGATGAGTAGAAACCTTAAAGTGTTTCAGAATTGTGAAATCCCTAATATAGTTGTTGATATATGCAGATATGATATGTATTTGGTTGGAAAAATATATTATTATTTTTAGTAAATATCAAAGTGTAATCATTCTTTTTAGGGTTGTATGTGTAGTTTAGAAATTCTATTAATTGAAGTGACTTTGTTTTTCATGTTAGTAGAAATTTAAAACAATTATTACATGTCAATTTTTTGTTTAATTATAAAAGTAATAAATAAAATTGACCCCTTGCAACAATATAATATTGTATTCTTTTTTTTTTTTTTATAATTTAAAAAAATGAGAAGATAATGCCCCAATAATATATAGTGATAAAATAAAATAACAGTCTTTAATTGATTAGTTTTTCAAAACTAAAATGTAAAATTTGATAAGGTTCAAATGTCATTGAAGGATATAGTAAGACAAATTTGATCGTAATATTATATTTCTAATAATCTAATTTGCGTTTATTGATCGATCCATGATCGTACGGGTTAAAAATTATTCATTGGTCTCTATGATAGTCGACAAAACTCGTGCGTCGCACGGGTCAAAAGTCTAGTAGATTCGAAATTCTGAAAGTAAAAACAACAACCTTCAATGAAGTCATCTTATTTCAAATAAACTCGCGATAGGAAGAGATTTCAATATCATCCTTATACGACAATAACTTTTACGCAATTTTGATTGAAGATTGAATATTCTAGCTTGTTATCACACCTCCACCTCCACTTGTCCAACACACTATCCAGCAAAAACACATTACCCAACAAATAATAACAATCCTTAATCAAACTCTCTTCACAAGCAAACAACATCCTCCTCCACAATCAACTACCCCAATCAGCATCTACCCTAAAAGCCATCTCAGAAACAAACACATCGTAAACATAAACAAGCTCAAACACATTGGATTCAATTTGCATATTTTTAACACATTAACACATTTATTCTTATTCAATGGTTGGATTTGTATATGTGTTATTAAATTTTAAGTATATTTTAAAAAGGGATTCAATTTGTATATTTTGAACACATTGACACATTCGTTTTTCAGAGTTCAATGGTTGGATTTGTACACATTCGTTCTTCATTTGGAGTACATTCCTAAATCTAAATTGTTTAAAATTTTGTAGATATGGTAACTAGCAACATAACATGATTCGACATGCAAATTGCAAAAACAAATCATATTCTACAAAATTGCCTACAAGAAAGGGAGCTAGCTTGTGTGTCTATATTTATGTCCCTCATAGGCATAGCTCGTCTTTAGTTTTAAAATGTACTACCTCCGTCCCAATTTAATTGACCTACTTTGGTTTTTCACACAGATTAAGAAAAGTGTATAAATAAAAGGGAAAGTGGAATATATTGTATTGGGAATGATAAAAGTAGTATTATTTAGTGTTATATTGTATTGGGAATGATGAAAGTTGTATTGAAAATTGAAATGGGTCAGTTATTTTGGGACACTTTTTTTTAGAAAATGGGTCAGTTATTCCGGGACGGAGGGAGTATCATATATAGTTTTTCACACTTTTCACTGTCATCATCCTTTTCTCCACAAAATTTCAGCACAGTTCCTTCCTTCACACATCCCAAATGTTTGGTCATAAATAGGATGAAATTTTGACCCTAGTGAGAGTAACAAGATCAGTTAAAGTTGTCAAGCAGTCAGCATAGACATATGCCACAAATAAAATAATCAAAACTGATTATCCCTTGAGAAAAACAATTATTAAAAAATAAAAAATAAAAAATAAAAGAAAAAGAGGGGAAAATATCATGACATATTTTCTTTAGTTATTGTTATATTTTCTCACTTTCTTGATAAACATTATTCATTGGTCTGTATGAAACTGGAGTATGAAGGAAGGGCAAAACATGTGATGCAACAGGTTGTAATTTTCTTTGCTAGCGTTGCGAAACCAATAGTGGGGTCCAATCTAGACATGCCATATCAAATCAGTAGGACTACATTTATTTTTTTCATTATGTTTTTAATTTTAAGATAAATGAAAATGAAAGACAACAATAAAATAATTACATAAAAAAAGGAGAGGGAGATACGGCTCCAAAGCTCATCAAGAAGAATAATTTAAAGATGACTATGACCGTACTATAGCAAATAATTCAACGTATCTATTTTCTTCTAACTTCTTTATGACTGATGCATCACAATTTGCATTTGCAAGCTCAATATAAATCCATAGACTGTGGTGGTGCATACTACCTCTGCTTTGTCCATATTCACTTTGAATGAGCTCTTTCAGTCAAGGAGAACCACAAAACTTAGTCTTGTTTCACTTTATTGTTCCATGCATATACTATATGGTTGCTGGCTTGGATCCAATGGTTAATTCAGTGCATCATTGATTCTTTAATGTATGCATACCCAATTGCGATTTCTTCTCTTTTTCTTATGGTATGCCTTATATTTGGTCATCAACGGCAATTAAATTTCCACTCCCTTGACGTCATATGAAGAAAGTTGGCGTAATTGAACAAATAATGCACATTGCACATTGCACAATAAGTAGCCTAGGGTGATGTGTTTTATTTTAAATAGTGACGTACGGCTGGAAAGTTTATTTGATTCTATGGACGAAACATTAATTTTGATTGAATTAACTTTGTGTAATCAACTTTTATCAATTGTAAATTTAAGATCTCTCAATTTTCTTTTGTAAATTAAGACAATAGTTTATTACATTACATGCAATTACATGCAAAAGCTCCAATGAAATCACAGATTAAAAGTTAAAAACTACAAATTAGAATCGCTGATGTTAGTGGTAAGAAAAAAATAGTTTGTTCAGTTCGTTCTTGTAACTTTCTTATGATGTTCGATTCAATTTGATTGAAATTTGTAAAAATAAAAAATGACGGCAGATTTGAATTGACTTCTGCATATATTTTGTATTATCCCTTACCAAGTGAACTAAGTTCACGGGAGCATTAAGAATTTTGTTTGTTTTTTTTTTTTTGACCAAAACAAAGTTAACTATTATCATTAATCAACCAATGTTCAATACAAGAAGGATAAGAATTAAAAATACGGTGACTAGCCCAAGAACAGGCCGCCCTGGCTAAAGTATGAGCAACCATGTTCGCTTGTCTCCTAACAAACTTCACCTCGAAGTTGGAATGTAAAGATAACTGATAAACAATACTAGAAACAATAGCATAGAATTCTGAATCACCATGGTCCGGAGACGACAGAGCTTGCACAAGACTAGCGGAGTCAGACTCGAAGACAACCCGGTCCCATCAGTTCACATCAGCAAAGTGAATAGCATTGAGTAATGCTACTGCCTCCCCCTCCAAGACTGTCATATTTGCCCGTTGCCATTTTGTTTGAGCCAGAATAAATTGCCCCCGAGAGTCTCTAACACAACACGCAAAAGATGCAAGATGGTTACGGTCATGAAACGCGGCATCCACATTGCACTTCAACCATGACTCGCTCGGTTTCTCCCAAACTGAGTTGCTCCCTTGCACTCTATTCTGGCTGTGTTGCACAATCGGTAGTGAGGGATGTTTATGAACATCTTGCCATTGCTTCCATGCATCTAGTGTTGTCCTTCCAATGCTTGTTGAAGTATGATGAGCGTCATTTCAAATGACATCGTTACATGTAGCCCAAATTTGCCAAAGAAGTAATGCCACCCGACCGGCAATGTCTCGGCTTTCTGAACAACAAATGTCAAAAACAAAGTTTGCCAAACTGCTCGCAGTTCCAACTCGCGTTTGCATCACAGTCGAAAGTTTTGCCCAATACCAACTTTCACGCCCCACCGTACAACCCACAAAAGCATGCCAATCATCCTCAACAGTTGAATCACACCAGGGGCAGATCACCTCACATTGTACATGTCGTGATCGAAGTCGGAGACGAGTAGGAACACACCCCCTGCAAATCCTCCATAACAAATTACGTGCTTTATGAGGGGAATTCACCTTCCAGATTCTATGCCACTCTCCCTTAACGTGGAATCGATCAGTGTGTAACAACTCCATCATAGCAGTTTATAACCAGTCTTAACAGTATATCTCCCGTTACGTTCCATCATCCACGCTATTCTATCATTCTGAACTTCTGCAAACAGTGGTGTGTCGAGAATGATATAATTTTTTATGCTAAATTAAGTAACATAAAAAGATTAAAAGATATATGAGTATAATATATATATATATATATATATATATATATATATATATATATTCTTAAGATAACACCACTATTGTAGTGTGAAATAAAAGAAATAAGAATAATTACGATGATCGTGACTCGATTTTTAGGTGATCGATTTTAAATCACGTGAAATTTATACTCGAACCAATTGAGGTTCATTTTGATTGATTTGGACTCGATTTCAAACATGAAAAAAAAACAATTTAATTTGTTTGAATTGAATATTTGATTTCAATGAGTCATTTATTTAGTTCATACACCCTAATTTCGGCCTCTTTGGTAAGCGGCGCAAATATAAAATTTTAGAATGTGCAAAATGCAGAAAGTATAGCGTTATTATATGTGTAATTTTAAAATTCTAGAGTGTACACGTGCACACTTTGACCTAACATCACTACTACAAAAATGAGCTTATATAGCGCTTTTTTTTTGCTTTAGCTAGCGCTTTGTAAGCGCTGCTGTAAATGACGCTGGTAAAGGTAATATAGCGCTTTTTTTTGTATAAAGCGCTATCTAAAGCAGGGTTTATATAGCGCTTTTTGTCAAAAAGTGCTAGCAAAGATTCTCCTTAGATAGCGCTTTCAATAATAAACGCCATTTAAAAGGGGTTTAAAATAACACATGCACTAGTAAATAAACAGCGTTTTTGTTTTAAAACACTATGTAACACTAGGTTTAGATAGCGCTTTATACAGGAAAAAAGCGCTAGGAAAAGCATTTTTTTTTTGTCAGTTTTTTATTTTAATTTTACAGATATCGTTTTTTATTAATTTAAAGTAATATATATATATATATATATATATATATATATATAACTTTTCTAAGGGAAATATATATATTTTTGGCACATTAAAATTGAGACTATTATTTATCAAATAAAACTTAAACATATCATAAAAAAAATGTATGTATATACAGCATAAAAGTCATAAATGTATAGCCACTAATATGGTAACATGGATATCTCTAAGTTACAACTAATTAGTTAACATAAATATCAAAATCTTCTATGGTAGCATGCAGTAGTCTTCATCTATCTTCTTGGTCGTCTCAACATTTTTATCCAAAACAAGCAGGCAAATCATTATTCATTTCCAAATTTCGTTCACTCTCCACCACCTACATATATAGCAGAAAACACCATCAAGCAAGAAGCAACTATATTATATTAGAGACAAATTCAAAGTACTATTGATCATAGTACAAACTAAAGCAAGATTATAAATTAAAAACACTACCACTTCTAGCAAATATATTTAGAAACATGAAACTCACATTATCATAAAAATATCATATAACTTTTAGGCTGATCATGAACTGACACCATTCTTCTTGGATTTCTATTAGTTTATCTTTTGAGTATGTCACACACTTGAAACCATCAATGTACTGCATATATTATAACAAAAAATAACCATCACTAGTGCAGAAAACACTTTTTAAATCAGGTGAAAAAGACTTTTTAAATCGGTTTTGTATCCGATTTATAGGTGGACGATTTAATAAGTGTTTCATTTTTAAGTCTTTCCTTTGACCCGATTTAAAATGTATAAATTAGATCGGTTAGCCACATTTAAAAAGTTCATCTGTTTTCCAGTTCAAATTTACCCGATTTAAAATCTTCCATTTTATATCTGGTCACCCGATTTAAAATCTAGTTTTTTTCTCTCTCCCATATTGTGATGAAACAGAACCTTATACACGATCATTTAATATAAAATATTATCATAAAACCTTAATTTCATAGCAACTTATAAATAAAATCATCCACAAAATCTAAACATTGTCATTACTTCACACTTAACACAACAATCGATTTACACCTAGTCCAAGGACTTCAAATGAATCCAAGAATCAATGCTATTACATAATTTTGGCACAACTTAATAATTTAAAAGAAATTCTACAATGATATACCAAGATTAACTAGCAGCAAATTTTCCATAACTCCTTTGCCACCAGAAAAACGTACAACCAAGAGGACTATATCAAGCTCTCATCGTTTCAACCCCTAGTACAACAATTGCTTTACACCAAGTCCAGTTACTTCAAATGAACCCAAGAATCAATCCTATTACATAATTTTGGCACAACTTCTTCATAAATCCAAGAATTAAATTATTTCTCATTCAAAGAAGTGATGATCAGTTAATATAAATCACAAGTAAAAATATTACTTAAAAAAACTAAGGGCAAAAACAGTGTTCTCAAACAATTTAACAAGCAGTAGCTTCATCTTTTTCACTAAACCTTGAAAAAATTTCAAATAAGAAAGGATGAAGAACTTACAAATTTTGAACAATGCAGAAAGTGATGAAACAATGGAGCAATTGAAAATCAAATGAAAACGGTAGACGAAAAAGATCAAGATTTGTCACAACCAGACTTATGATCCCCAATTCACCTACAAACAATTCATAAAATAAATTCAATATAAACCAATTCCAAAAACATTGATATATCTAAGCAAAAATCAGTAACCACAAATCAATTTAGTACTAGAAACACTAACCAATCAAATATCTAACATTTTTTTTCCTTCAAAAAAAAAAATATCTAACATTTTTCAAAAGTGTACAAGTTTCACACTAATGAAGTTACTATTTGATGACACTAGCTTCAAATGTCATAATATAAATAAGATAATCAAAATCCAAGTCAATAAAAAAACTTCAAACGAAATAGAACACCTCATAATAGGCATACGTTCCAAGACCTTCGACATCTATAAGATCCAAAACCCAAAACAAAAACATGTTACAAAAGTAGAAAATAGCATTTACCTTTCATATTTCTTTCCTCTTCTCCCCTGCCCTCACTTGTAGACTCCAAAGATACAAAAGTTTCACCATTGAAAGAGTCATTGGTTTTCTACGTGATTGAGGTGCCTAGCAAGTATCAAAAGTCACAAATTATAACAGACTCGGACTTGATAAAATTGTTTGTGATGTCTAAATTGTCCATAGCATCAATATATCATCAAAACTATAGTAACAACCAACTCACAAGTTCCAACATTGTTTTGTGTCATCTGCAACGATGTCATTTTTAGTGAGCTACATCAATTTCACGTGAACACTTATAAATTAATTGCAAAAACAGTTCCAACAAAATGCATTACCGATTTGACAGCATCATAAACAGTGTCATCTGTGGTGCACCAAAGCCAGGAACCATCAACACCTTTACCTTTTCCTTGCAAAATGTCTGAAATTGTGGTGCTCTCAAAACCATGCTCCTCAATACGAGCAGGTTTAGCAAACTCAAACCGTGAAAAGGAAACTGGTTGCAACAGGGGATTCACCGTGCGGACTTGACAAAAATGATCGCAAACGTCCTTGCATTTTGGCTGTCTAATAATCAAATAGTGCCTCTTAGAATTTCAATGTAGTAATTTACAATGCACATATTCATGTAAGAAAAGTTGGCGAGTTTTGAGGATAACTAATACATACATATAAGCCAACCCTCTAGAATATGAAATTTATAAGTGATTCTGGAATCAAGAAATCTATTACTAAAATTCGAGACAGATACAGTAAATTCACCCTTCATGCCAACAATATTGAACTAATGAAAACATCAAACAGACATTGATAGCTCTAAACTTTTCAAACAAAACTCAGAGATTGCACCAAATCCAATACATAAGATCATATCTGTATAATAACATTTTTCGTGACTTCTGACACTATCTGTAGATATTGTAATGGTTATCGTCTAATGCTCCACAGCTCCTGTCCTCCCAAGTAACATGTCTTGAAATTAGTCGTCATTTTTAATTTAGAAACGTTTGAATTGTCTTGGATATTGTATATCCAAAAGCTAGACTATTTCAAAACTTGGGTACACCAACAATGTTACGATGCACCCATTTTTGTGCTAATGTGAGACGTATGAGATGATAAATAGACAACAGAGTGTAACAGAATAGTATGTGGGAAGGAGGCCTATCAAGTACAATATAACATACTTTCAATTTGAGATCATATACCTTAAACTTGTGTTAGCAAATTAAAAATAAATTTATAATTTATTTAATGAAGAGATCAAATGACTTAGAATACATGCACACATTGGCACTTGTCTACAACCAATGTCTATTGTAGAGCTCTTCATCAGCATTTTTTTTTTTTAAAAAAACACTCATGTTTTAAAATATTTTACTCATGTTTTAAAATATTTTACAAAATAAATATAACAATTGAAAATCAAAATTAAATTCCATAGCAATCAAACACAACAACTACTAAACGTCCACCTGAAATTGATCAAAAGCAACGAATACTTCCATTGACTATCATATGCCAAAACAAAACCAGAGAATCAGCGGACCAAATTTCTAGACTATAAAAAGAACAAAAATATGCTACCAAAACAAATAGAAAGGAAGTTCATATAGACATATTCATGAACATATTACATCACTGTACCTGTCAAATGCAAGCACGGTGGAACTTGGATTGCAAAGGATTCCTATCCTGCATTGCATCTCTTAGTGGGGTACTTAGCATGATTATCACCAAACTAATTCATCAATTCTGCAAACAATACACTACAACTTGTAAAAAGATGCAGCAAAATGTGACACTTTATTCAACCCCCCTCCACATAAAGTAAAATAAACAGAATCTCAACAGCACCAATTACTGTAGGGAAACAAAAACTGAGACCAATACAAACTTGGGAAAAAAACAAACCAGCACAGAGATCCTTAATTTTTAGTTATGAAAAACAAACTAACAAACATATAAGATCATCCGGCAGCCACAACAAGGAATAAACATCACCACATACAAATGGTAGAGTAACAACTAAATATGATTCGTTGGAACAGCTGTGAAAGTGATCAAATTTGGGTACAACATAAGACTAGTCTCTACAAGGGGTCTCCAAAGGATGTCTCATCAACTTAATCATCATTTCTCAGGGAACATAACGAGGGACTGACTTCAAAGGTAATCTCTACAACATGAAACCAACAAGAGACTATCTTTGAAAGATTACATATATGAACTTGTGGGTCACATGAATAACATATGTGATATTAAAGATTAGTCTTTTCACCTATTATAAATGTAAACCTGAGCCATGAATTACATGTTACCAAAATCTCAAAATCCACAACATATATTACAGAACGCTAGAATCGCTATAAGGAAAACCTAATCAAAATCACGAAATCAAATAAGAAGAGGAAGAGGAAATTTACTTACAAATGGTGACAACTTCGTGTAGATCTGCGAGGTAGCGATTCTTCTACTTTCAAATCGCAAACCCTAGATTTGACATCTACAAATTGCGTGGAAATGAGAATGGAAAAAACCGAGAAGGTTGAAGTAGGGAGGTTGTAGGTGGTGGTCGCGGCAAGGCTAGGCATGGCGGCGGCGGCAGAGAAGGTTTCCGAACAGTGAAGAGAAGAGATCTCGCGTTAATGCGTTAAGACTTTATGAGATGGAAGATAGAGTTTAGAGTTTTTTTTTGGACAAACTAGTGCATTTTGTTTTAATAATTTTTAATTTATTAAAAACCTTTTATAAGTCAGGTGGACCAATTTAAAAAATTTCCTTGTTAAAACCTTATCACCGGTTGGATCTTTTAAATCATGTGGATATCAACCTATTTAATATCCCTGTGTTAAAAAGTGATTTTTGTACTAGTGCATGTTACTTAATAAACTTAATTATATACAAATATTATACTTTAATATAAAAATAACATACCAACTTTGGAATCTCGTTTGGTTTTGAAATGAGAATCTCTTTCACAAACCTCATCACAAAGTACCTGCAATCTATACCATTTTCTTGACGAGGACACTACAAAAAATAAAATAAGTTTGTATCAATCAAATTATTTATATTATTCATACACTAATTTTTTAAGGTTGTTATGTTATATTATTAAACCTGTACTTGGACCCATGATATGTTGTTAAATTTATTGTTTGGTACTTGAGCGTCCCTTGCAGAGCGCAATACCTATAGAACTCTACAAATAGTGGCTGACGTGGCCGCTATTTGATTCCGCTCCGCTACGATGATTAGCATAGTGATTCGTCGCCATTACGCTATGCGTGGCTGCTATTGACACTATGGATGGAGCAACACAAAAATCATATATAAACATATTGATGAGTCATTAATTAGTCTATTTTATCGCATTATTTAGTTTAGTTTTATTAAAGATTTGATTTTATTTTATTGCATTTTATTTCCTTTTTGAATGTTTTACTTTAAATTGCTTTTTATTATATTTTAGGAACGAATATATGGTGGAAGGTGTCTTGGAGCAAAAGAAAGAGGACTGGAGCAAATACAGTGCGAAAATACGAAGATACGGGACAAAAATATATTCCCACCAAGGCAGAAGCTTGGCACGGCCCGTGCCAACATGTGGCACGGCCGTGCTCGATCTAGAACCCTCTTTTGCTGCTTTTTCTTCGGGCCCAAGTTACCCTGTTGCAGCTTTACTGTTTTACCCTTTTAGTTGCTTAGTTTCTAAGTCAATTGTAAAGCTATAAATAGAGTAGCACTCCATCATAAACATTCATCTTTTGTTCTTGGAATAAAAGTTCACTTTTATATTATTGTTCTTTTACTTTATTGCTTTCTCTCTTCTTCCCCCATGTCTACAATGAACGTTAGTGAGTAGACTCTTCTTTGTCTTGGGATTGTTGGAAAAGTCTAATGACATAATCCTAACGAACCAAGCTTTAACCCTAATTTTATGTAACCATAATTTCTAATTTTGATTCACCGTTTTAACATGGATTAACCATTATCAAACTGTAGAAGCGAAAGTGGAGGGTTTGATAATTGTTAATCCATCATCCCAAACATCAATTCATAAAGCGAGAGCAGAGCTTTGATGTTGGAACAAGTGAATCTAGACAATAATTGCAAAGGCAGCGAAATAGTCTTTGCAATTATTGAGACACAAGTAGATTCAATCCTTATACGCATCTTCTAGTAATCAAGTCAGCGAAATAGGCTTGGTTACTAGAAGTAAACTCTCACCGGACTTTCATCGGAAAGGTGAAGGGCTAAAGGGAAACCGGTCTTTAGAAATTAAGGTGTAAACCATGGAATTAGAAGTTAAAGTCTTGTCTAGTGAAAGATTTGTTATTATGATGAACCGATAATCCCAAGGCTATTTTATATTATTGTTATTTACTTTCAGCAATTAAACCCCCTTTTTATAAACTTTTCTCTCTTTTAATCATTCTCTAAAAGTTAATTGAATTCACAACTCCCTAGCGGAACGATGCTCTTCTTACTACTATTACTTCGATAGGCCGTGCACTTGCGGTTTGGCCCTATCAAGTTTTTGGCGCCGTTGCCGGGGAGTTGTTGTAATTTGATTAACTTTTTAATAGTGGTTAGATCAAAAAAAAAAATCTTTGTTTTATTCTATTTTATTTTATTTTCGTTTTATATTTGTTTCAATATATATATATATATATTTATTAAAAATAAAAAATATCTTTCTCTCTCTCTCTCTCTCTCTCTTAATTAATTTATTTATTTATTCATCTTCTATCTTTTAACTGTTTTGATTTCAGGCATGGCTCAAAACTACTATCAATGGACTTCTACCCCTGTTTTGCCTCCTTCAAGAGTTTATGGAATATTTGGTCATACCGGTGTTGAATGTCAACTAGGTAGTGTTGTTAGAAATCCTGAGCAAGTTGCTCAATTTAACCAAGGGTTTAGGAATAGTCAAAAAATTTTTCAAAACCCTCAAAATTTTTTTGGACAACAAACAACACCACCTGTTTTTATCAACCAAGGAGTCCCTCAAAAATCCGACTTGGAACTTTTGATAGAAAATTTTGAATTAGATAACATCAGGCATAACCAAGAGTTTAAAGTCAAAGCTGGAATTTTGAATGACTCTCTCAATAGAGTGGATTCTCTTTTTACTCACAACAAAATGCTTGAGGCTCAAATCCCTCCAGTAGCCCAACAAGTAACCTCTTCCCCACAACCCTCCGGAGTCTTCCCGAGTCAAACTGAAACCAACCACAAAGGCCCGATAAATTCTATTACACTTAGGGATGATAAGAAATTAGAGGACCCTGTTGTAGAAACCAAGACAATTGAGGTTGAGGTAGAGAGTGAAAAACCAAATAGTGAGAAAGTTGTAGTAGAGAGTGAAAAGCTTAACATTCCACCACCATATAATCCAAACACTCCTTTACCACAAGGGTTTGATGAGTCTAAGTTAGATGAGCAGTTTAGGAAACTAATTGAAATAATTCAAAATAAGTTGCCATCTAAACTTAAGGATCCAGAGCGTTATTCCATACCATGTGTCATAGGATCAGAGAAAATAGAAAGAGCCATGTGTGACTTGGGAGATAGTGTCAGTTTGCTGCCATTGTCCCTTCGTGAAAGATTGGGTATAGGATAGAGAAACCTATTGACCGTCAAGCTAATGACAATAAAAGAGCGCTTCGTGGGAGGCAACCCACACATGTAATTGCTTTGTTTTGTTTGTTTTTCTTTGTTTTAAGTGTTTTTGTAGGTAATTGTCCGAGTGTAATTCGAAGAAATTGAAAATTTTTGAAGTCCCCTTGACCAGAGAGATGGCACGGCCCGTGCTAAGGCTGGCACGGCCGTGCCAGGTTTTCAAGCAAAAATTTGGTGATGAAGTCAGAATGTTGGCACGGCCTGTGCCAAGGTTGGCACGGCTGTGCCCGATCTCTAGTGTAGTATAACCCCATTTTTTCTCTTCTTCTCCATTCATTCTCAAACACAAACCTCTCTCTACCTTCAAACTTCTCTCTAAAACCTCCATAACCATCCATCTTCAAACCTTCATATCTTCATCAAAACTCCATCAAACCAATTCAATTCTTCCACAAATCAATCACAAACTTCACCCAAACCACAAACCACCAATCAAAAACAACTTTCATCCACCCAAACTCATAATTCACCAAAACCTTAATCTTTCAAAACCTAACCCAAACACCACAATTTCTCAACAAATCTCCATAACTAAACTCATAAACTTTACTTACACATCAACCCTAAACCAATCCTTTCCACCAAATCTTCCCAAACCCTAAACCTTCAAACCAATTCAAACAAGGGTCAAATGGCTTCAAGAAGAAGTGGTAAGGAACCAGCAAGCTCTTCCGGTCCTCCCTCAAAGAAGCAAGCACAAGTCAAGAATCATGGAATCCAGTTCAAGGACAACAAGCAAAGGGACAGGTACAAAATTCTTACTTCTAAAACATTACATCCCTCTAGATATCCTGATTCATATGATTTAAATGTGCTAGGGCTTAGAGATGATGTTTTTAGGTTAATAGGAAGGCTAGGTTGGACTGATATGCTAACACCTATGAAGGGTTATGAGAATTTCACTTATGAATTTTTAAACTCAATTGTTTTTACCAAAGATAAGCTGAATTTTGATAACCCCAATCATAGAGTTGTTTTTCGGTTAATGAATGTTGATTATAATATGTCTCTTCAGCACTTTTGTGATGCATTAGGTTTTGCTAATGAGGGATATACCCATGATCATTAGGATGATAGTTTAAAATAGGATAACTATGACCCAGCTGCCTTTTGGGAGCGTATCACCGGCCTTACATCTTTTGTCTCTGGGTCCAACAAAGCTGGCAACATTCACAACCCGGTCCTTAGGTACCTTCAACGGGTAATGGCTTGCACTATTTGGGGTCGAACCGAGCTAGGAAACACTGGAACCGATGAGTTGTTCATGTTATGGGCAATGCTCTACAACCACCCCGTCAACACTTGCTTCTATTTGATTGATTACCTAGACTTTGTAGGTACTAGACCAGCCGGCAAGGGCGACATAGTGGTGGGTGGCATCATTACATACATAGCTAGGTGTTTTGGGGTGAGTGAGGATAAGGGGATCAAACCAATTGAGGGAAACAATAGGCTCAATAGGGAAACCCTCATTGCTATGAATTTCATTAAACGTCGTCCACCTCTCCATTACCAACTCAAGCTAAATGTGCCTATTATGTTTTTACTTCCTAACCCATCTCGGACTACCACCGAGGTGGAAGAGAATTGGTTGTATGTTGATGATGTACAGGTTCTTGGTGAGCAAGCTCATGATGCGGGAGAAGGTGCTACCTTGCACCAACAGGAAGGAGAAGGTGCTAACTTGCACCATGAGAGAAAGTACCATGACCATGAAGCCGGTGAGCTCAATGAAGATCAAAGATGTGCATGGATTCACAATGAAGTTGAAAGAGTGAGCATCGAGCAACAAAGGCAAGGTGTTGAAATCGCCGGACTAAGGAACGATGTTCAAAGGGGCAACCGCTTAACTCAAGAAAATAATGAGATGCGGATGATGCAACACCTACAACTCCAAGGTCCTCCTTATGAACCTCTATAAACTGTGAGCTTTCCTCTTCCTCTCTTCCCTTCTCTCTTCTCTCTTTCTTCTATTCTTCTTCATCTCTTTTAATTTATTTTTCTTTGAATCATTGAGGACAATGCTTCCCCTAAGTGTGTGTGTGTGTGTGTGTGTGTGGGGGGGGGGGGGGGGGCTAATAAAGTATCTAGAGTCGTAGTGTCCAAACTCCCTTGAACTTTTTTCTTTTGTTTTGTTTTAAAAGTGAAAGGCATAATTAGTAGCTTGTTTTTAATGTAAAATATGGCATAAATTTTTTTGTTTTGTCTCTTCTTTAAAGGTTGTTTCTTGTACATGAAAGTAGTTTCTTGTGTTTCTTTTGTTCTTGCTATACCCACATCTTGTTTTATTGTGAAAAATCTCCAATGAGAAAAGCACCCAGTTGCAATCTTTGAGCAAATGTATGAGTAGGTATTTTAAGGCGCACATTCTATCTTTAGTGTTAACTTAGACCCTTTAAAGTCTTCAGAGTAAAAGTAATATAAGTTTGTGTGGGAAAATAATCAAATGTTCTTAATTGTTATATTCTTAATTGTTAAAATTAAATGGGGTGGGAGAATGGCACCAACATGTGGGGGAAAGGACAATCCCTAACTTCCTAATTGTGGTGGTGACTCCCTAATTTGAACTTAAAGAAAAACAAATTCATCAATGCTAGGGGGAAAGGACAACTACATCCAAAAAGACTTCCTACGCGGAGATGAAATAAAAGAAAATTTTGCAGCACTGCTTAGGGTGATTTTGAATCTAGGGGGAAAGGACAATTACATCCAAAAAGACTTCCTATGAGGATAGATAGCCCCTAAGCATCTGCAGCCCTTGTGCTTAATTGTTAATTTAATTTAATTTTAACTTAAATTCCCATCACTCTTATATGAAATGAAGAAAGGACTTTTCTCGGTTACTTTAGCATTAAGGATAGAACCTGTTCCTCATAATATCTGTCTTATACAGGAGCAAGAAAAAGGTTGGACTGCACACACACACACTCACTTGAGACTTGATGTTGGGTTGAATAGGTTCATGAGGAATGTTTGAAATTGTAATTAGTGTACTTGAAACAAAACCTTTCTTTTGAGACATGTGTTATTAATAAGTATTGCCATGATTAATCTTTTGTTGCTGCTATGTCTATTGCATTTTGCTTGAGGACAAGCAAAGATTCAAGTGTGGGGGGGGGGGGGGGGGGGGGGGGGTTTGATGAGTCATTAATTAGTCTATTTTATCGCATTATTTAGTTTAGTTTTATTAAAGATTTGATTTTATTTTATTGCATTTTATTTCCTTTTTGAATGTTTTACTTTAAATTGCTTTTTATTATATTTTAGGAACGAATATATAGTGGAAGGTGTCTTGGAGCAAAAGAAAGAGGACTGGAGCAAATACAGTGCGAAAATACGAAGATACGGGACAAAAATATATTCCCGCCAAGGCAGAAGCTTGGCACGGCCCGTGCCAACATGTGGCACGGCCGTGCTCGATCTAGAACCCTCTTTTGCTGCTTTTTCTTCGGGCCCAAGTTACCCTGTTGCAGCTTTACTGTTTTACCCTTTTAGTTGCTTAGTTTCTAAGTCAATTGTAAAGCTATAAATAGAGTAGCACTCCATCATAAACATTCATCTTTTGTTCTTGGAATAAAAGTTCACTTTTATATTATTGTTCTTTTACTTTATTGCTTTCTCTCTTCTTCCCCCATGTCTACAATGAACGTTAGTGAGTAGACTCTTCTTTGTCTTGGGATTGTTGGAAAAGTCTAATGACATAATCCTAACGAACCAAGCTTTAACCCTAATTTTATGTAACCATAATTTCTAATTTTGATTCACCGTTTTAATATGGATTAACCATTATCAAACTGTAGAAGCGAAAGTGGAGGGTTTGATAATTGTTAATCCATCATCCCAAACATCAATTCATAAAGCGAGAGCGGAGCTTTGATGTTGGAACAAGTGAATCTAGACAATAATTGCAAAGGCAGCGAAATAGTCTTTGCAATTATTGAGACACAAGTAGTTTCAATCCTTATACGCATCTTCTAGTAATCAAGTCAGCGAAATAGGCTTGGTTACTAGAAGTAAACTCTCACCGGACTTTCATCGGAAAGGTGAGGGGCTAAAGGGAAACCGGTCTTTAGAAATTAAGGTGTAAACCATGGAATTAGAAGTTAAAGTCTTGTCTAGTGAAAGATTTGTTATTATGATGAACCGATAATCCCAAGGCTCTTTTGTATTATTGTTATTTACTTTCAGCAATTAAACCCCCTTTTTATAAACTTTTCTCTCTTCTAATCATTCTCTAAAAGTTAATTGAATTCACAACTCTCTAGCGGAACGATACTCTTCTTACTACTATTACTTCGATAGGCCGTGCACTTGCGGTTTGGCCCTATCACATATCAAACACCTATACAGTACAAAACAAAGGTCATATTAGTAATATAATAAGCTACGTCAATAACATCACATATCATGCATTTTTTTTAGGTATCACCATATATCATGTATAATAATGAGGACAACTAATCAACAAAATTAGAATAATTCAATCTTCTAATCTCACCAAAGTTTTCATGCCAGGACAAACACATATTTTGTTTTCCAATTCACAAGTGCTATGAAGCACAGACATTCCTCGGGTTAGGCGTGTTCTGGTGTCCGACACGACACCGATATTTGTAATTACACTAAATTATGTAATTTTTTTAAATTATTAACTATGTCCGTGTATCAATGTCCATGTCGTGTCCGATATCCGTGTCCATATCCGTGCTTCATAGAAAGTGGTCCTCCATTTAGTACCTTCACATAGTATAAGTATGCAAATTCATATAGTCATAACAAGCAACCTTTCTTTTTATGATCCCTGACACTAAGATTATAGATTATAAATTAACCATTTAGTCATAACTTCTATCCTTTATAGCATAAACAAAATTGCTCCCAAAGAGGTGGCCTACACAATCAAACAAAGGGAAAGAAAAAAAACTCGAGCAACTAATTAACACATCATGGTGAGTAATTTACTAAACTTAATAATAATAATAATAATAATAATAATAATAATAATAATAATAATAATAATAATAATAATAATAATAATAATAATAATAATAATAATAATATTATTATTATTATTATTATTATTATTATTATTATTATTATTATTATTATTATTATTATTATTATTATTATTATTATTATTATAATTGTTGAATAAATGGATTAACAAGTATGGTTTTGCTAGGTCACTAGGTGTGGGAATCTTTTAATCCTCTTGGGCACTAATCTGTGGTGCCGTTTAAAATGGGAAAGGAGAGTTTTTTCCCATGATGGGAAAGTTGATTTTCAGCCATAGATATATTATTTTTATAATTCAATGGTTCAGATTTTAGATAGGATACCTGCTTGTGACTTTTTGGCAATTCACATGGAGAAAAAAAATGAGACCCCACCACATTCAATTGTTTATTATCAATTGGTTAATTATAATTTTAAGATTAAATTAATTGCATTAATTAAAATACTATTGAATCTCCGTAAATTCAAATTTCAAAAGTCAGATAGGTCAGATTCTAATTGCTTTAACTAATTATTAATTACTCTCTAAATTATTTATATTAAATGTTGCTTTTACAGTTTTACCCCTTCATCATACACTAACTCTCCCTCATCTTCTTCTCCACCTCTCCTTCATCAAACAAATAATACGTATTTCTCTTCTGTTGAAAATCAAACAAACATCAAACAAATAATAGGCATTTCTCTTTTGCTGAAAATCAAACAAAGAATGTTGAAATATTATGAACACTGCAGAATCATCATCAACATCCTTAAAACAAAACCCCAAAATCCAAATCTAAAAAATAAAACAATCTGCAAAAAAAAAAAAAAAAACCAAGAAAGGATCCAACTTTGAATGACTCGAATCTAGTAAACCCCAACTCTAAATCCTGATTCAACAACACTTGAACCAAATTCCAAAACTATCATTGTCAAAATTATCAAGTAATCGAACGAGAAAAGAAGAAGAATTGATGTTTTGTGTTATGTAATCAAATGACAGTATACTATGTTAAGCTTTTTTATGGGTTTTCTTATGTTCTGTGTATTATAGTGTTTAAGAAGAAGAAGGAAATTTAACGTTTTAATGCTTCAATGGAGGGTGAGGTGTGCTTCGCGTTGTTGTTAGAAAATAAGGAGGTGCAGTAGAATGTTACAAACAACAATAAAAATATATACTGAGTGTTTTTTATTTTTTTGTTCTGCCAGTTTTCAACTGACAGCTGTCCTGTGTAAAGGGACTTTCCCATGGTGGGAAAGAACTCTCCTTAATCTGTTACATATAAGTAACCAATATCAGGTTAGATACTTGGACTCTAGGTAAGTGTCGGGTTGGGGTCCACAAGAAATTTAATATTCATGGAGGCTTTTCCTTGATTATTTTTCCTCTCCTAGCATTAGTCTCTCATGATCCCATCTTACATTTTCATAATGCTAGATGGTAAATTGGAACTTTAATTTCTCTAGGAACATAAATGATAGAGAATGTTTTCAATGAGATTTCTCTAGGAACTTATTCGTAAGTCATTCATTGACTTTCTTAATCAATTTCTGAGTCCAAACTGATAAAAATTTCTGCCAAAGAAGGCCACTGATAACTTCAAAAGTTACTAGTAGATTCACAGGCTTGGGCAGAGTAGTACTTACTGGTTAGTATGGTTAATACTAAAGGGAATTTTACATATACATAAGGCCAATAACACTTTGTTTACAATTGCGTATGTCACATGTACCTCTGAATTAGAAAATAGTCAAATAAAGCACATTTGTTTTACATTGCCAAGCAGCTAATTACATGTCGAGTAGGCAGGCCATCTAGTATACCTGGTGACTCCAATAGTTAAAGCGTTTTTCTTTCACAACTTCAAACTTATTGGTAGAGTATCAGAAATAATAATAATACTAATAATAATGATGATGCAGCAAGATACTATGTTCTATGAGACTAACTAAAATCATAATGTTCTAAGGAACTACACTTCGTTGAGGCATTTTACCAAACACCTTATGGTCAAGACACAAGTAACATGATTTTGCATAAAAAGCGATAACTGCAGCAATCAAAACAACACAAAAGCCTGAGAAAGATCACAGGTGAAAAAGGTTAAAGCTTAGAGGTACCTTACATGTGTTAAAACAACAACTTTAGCATCAGTATCAGGTTCTTCAGTCTTCACAATACGCAATATTCTTTCTCTCTTCTCGAATCGTGATTCTAACTTTGCAACACGGTCACTCAAGCTTTGTAAACTGAGATGATGTTGCTTTCACAGCCCACGTGTGATGCATCTGCGTGGAATGGGTTTCTGGGGGAAGAAGACATAGATATAGATCGAGATCAAACGGTAAAGATTGTTCGAGGAAGGAAGGGAATATCAATTGAAAAATCAAAAGATATATGAATCGATGAATGGTTTATTGGTTTCTGGAGATGATTCATTGAACGAATGAATTAGCAGGAAAGGGTTTTAATGAATGAATCGTTAAAAGGTTTTATCGATTTTTCCATGAATGAAAGATTGAATTGGATGAAAGGGTTTTTTGGGTTCCCATGAGCGATTGATTCGTGTAAAGGGTTTTCTAGGATTTTATGTTATATTTCTTTGTTTCGAATAAAAAAAGAGAAAGTTAGCAATTACAAGTATCGAACCTATGACCCTTAAATCATATCTATTTTTAATAAAATATTTTTTTTAAAAAAATATAGATAGATAGCGTTTGATGGAAGTTTTGGGCGCTATTTAAAGCAATCCTTTGATAGCATTTTTTTATATTTACAAGCGCTATCTAATGGTGTATCATAAAATAGCGTTTTTTCTTTCCAGTGCTATCAGAAGTAATAGAAGAATTTTTAGTTTTTTCTTATTTTTAATTGAAGCTTATGCAAGTGCTTTTATCATGGAAGTGCTATATGAAAGTAGACATTTAGATGGCGCTTTTTATTATAAGCGCTATCTAAGGGTTCCGTGTAATTTACAATAGCGCTTTTGTAAAAAAGCGCTGTCTAAAGAGCGCTATATAAGCCCTCTTTTGGGGTAGATCTGCCATCGAGTATATGATTTAATTCACGGTGAGATTGTTGGAATTACATTGAGTCGCTATGATTTTGACAAAAACTGTACACTTTAGAACTTCGACATAATCACGATGTCATTGTAATTTTGACAAATTCATCGTCAATCCAAACAAACATTTAGAGATGGCAACTCATAAACCTCATTTTGTTAAAATAATTTTATAATTATAACACCTTTTAGGGCTAACCGTGGGATCAAACATGAAACACGTCTGAAGTTTTTCTAGGGTTTTACTGTTGGAGTAATAATTCATTAAAGATTCTTAACTTATATTGATATACTGTAAGTAAGTAATTAGTAAAAAATTGAAATAAAAAAATAGTGAAAAGTTGAAAATGAATCTTAACATTAGAGATGCTTGCTCATATACGCTTTAAAGTTTTAAACAGAAATTTGAATTGCCATGCATAATGAAAAATTGCAATATACATTTACCATATATTAAAAGCTTTCACAAGACACAGAGTGTAAATAAAGTGTAAAGTGGAGAGACATATAAAAAAGAAGAGATAGGAAATGCATTGCATGCATGATGCATTGCTGGGACAGTCAGGAAGCACTGAGCTTGCAAGCCATGCCCCATCCTATATGGAAGGGCATTGAAAGAGGATCAAGCATTGCCTGTACGTGTCACGAAGGAAGGGTTTAATGAAAGTGCTAAGCTTTTGATACGAAGAAGAATGGGTCCACACAAAAAGCCCTGACATGTTGCATTTAATTCTCTTTTCTGTTTGAAGCTGGAGTGTACACTTTTCTGTCTTTAACTTAGTACTCACTGGTTGGAAGGAAGCTAGTAGCATTCAATTCATGTAACACAGAATGTTATAATTTCAAGAAATTTTGACCAAGTAAATACAACCACGAATTAGATAAATTTTTTGATATAAGAATATGCACAGCTACTAGGTACTGTTTGGTTGCCACCAAATAAGTTTGATTTTAATTGGAGTATATGAGATTGATTTAATTTAAAAATGGGTTTAATTTAAAATTATTTATCTTTGAACACGTTTATCTATAGAATTATCATAACTTGTAGTCATTCCTCGTCCTTTAAACTCCAACATCCCGTTCTCGTGAGCTTAACTCAGTTGGTAAAGACAATGCATAATATACAGTAGAAACTCTTTGAATTAATACTCGGTAAATTAATAAACTCTCTAAAATAATAAATTTGTCCGGTTCCGACTTGGGCCAATGTAAAAAATTGAAAAACTCGATAAAATAATAAGATAATAATTTTTCGGGAGATCCCTTTATAATTTTCGGTCCCAAGAAAATCATAAATTAATAATTCATAGAAACTGAAAAAAATATATTAAGAATACATTAAACACATTTGTTCCTCTTGTTTACATTTACTGTACTTCTAAAGTCATTATTGATTTCCAATGCATATGAACACAGTAGTTACTAATTTACGTTGAGTCTCAAGGTTCGCTGCAACGTAATTCTAAGAGGCATAGACCAATTTGCCTTTTTGTTTGGTATGTACAATATAATTACTTAAAAACTCTTTAAATTAATAATTATTAATTTATCAATAAATTAATAACTCTCTAAATTAATAAATTTCTCCGGTCCTGACATTATTAATTTATAGAGTTTTAACTGTATGCAAAGTCTGGGGTTCAAACCCCGACCACCACAAAAAAAAACACCAACATCCCCTTTTTTATGTTGTAAAACTCTTCCACCCTTTCATTTTGTAAGAGCTTAGATTTCACATGATAATATTGCATCATTCCTAGAAAAAATTGCATCTACCCTACATTATTAAGGTTGTGTTGTTTGAACAAGAAAATACTAATATTATACGAGATATCATAGATATTTATCTCTATCTCTCTTATTTTTTATATTCTTCAACTTACACACATTTTAAAATTTATCGGAAAATCTACATTTTTTTTTGAATAGCAAATATATATATATGAAAATGAACACTGTACAAAATACACCATATGAGCCGTCAAAAGACGCTCCAAAAACACCAAAATCTACATGACACCAGATTTAACATCAAAATTTTGATGTTGAAAAATTAATTCTCTTGTATTAATTTTATATTTTCTATTTTTAAAGATTGTCGTCACACACAATCTTATGGAGACTGCTACACTGCAATTGTTGCATTAGCTACATTTGAATGCAATTCTTTACAATATTAATTAAAGATCACAATATATTTTAGACTGCAATATAATTCAAATTTTAAACATTGCTTGTGAGTGACAAAGTGGATAGAGCCTTCCTTCTCTTTATTTAAAAATCCAAGTATTGTGGAAAATCTCAAAAGAGAAGAAAGTTGTTTGAGGTCAGAAGTGTACGTGATTTAGTAGTAGTTCACTTCACTTACTGTGTGTGTGTGCATAAATATGACAGTAGGAGTATAGTATAGGTAGCATGCACCTTTTAAATTAGAGGAATGGGTTAAGACAGAGAGAAGCAGAGAAAGTATTAGAAATGAGACCCTACAAAAAGTTCTACGGCAAATGGACAATTTTTCCAGTAATGGGATGGATGGAGGGGTCTAAAACTACAGTTCCTTCTTTCTTAGTCGGCCATTCATAAATACTAGGTGGGTCCAAACACTCACCAAACCCAAAACAAAACAAAATATATGACATTACACAAACACAACACACATCTCTTTTGCTTCATCCTACACCAGTATGCCTACTTTTCTTTTCTTCCCATTCAACCAAACAAAAAAAAAAAAAACAAATCCTTTTTTTTTATTTGCTTTTTCTTTGTACCTCATGTACTGTTTCACTTTAATTTATTTAATTATTTAAATATTCATTTTTCTTTCTTTTCTCATTATAATAATCACTCCACCCCATAAGACCCGTTCCTAAAGCCTTCTCCACCCTTTTCAACTTTCTGCTTCTCCTTTGACTCTTTCATTTCTCTTCACCAAATCACACTGCAAACACAACTCTCATTTCTCTAACACAAGCACAAACACAAACAAAACTTCAAAATCAAACACTCATTTTCCTAAACAAAATCTCCCAAGTTCTCTGTTTTTTTTTTTTGGTTTTTTGCTATTCCCACCCCTCATTTGCCTAAAAAGCTAGTTGGTTCAACATTCAACTTGTAAACACATCTTCTTTCATCTAGAAAATCCATAGTGAAACTTTGATACACAACATGGTGTTGTGTAGAAGACCTGTACTTCTTGTTATCTGGTTGCTTTTAATTCTCTTCATATTAGGACAATGTCATGGATCAAGAACAACAAATGACTTCAAAGTGAAGCCTAAATCTCAGCATCAAGGTCATTTCTTTGGTTTCTTGCCAAAAAGGATGCATATACCATACTCAACTCCTTCAAGGAAACACAATGACATTGGCTTAAGAAGTTGGAGATCACCATGAAGAAAAACTAATGATATCAATAGTAGTTTTTTGGATAAAGGTGACTTCTTGGGTTCTTATTTTATTTTTCTCTTTCTTCTTTTTCTTTTTCCTTAAAAGAAAAAAAAAAACAAGACATTTAACTCATGTACATGGTGAAGGTGTTTTTATGTTTGATGATGTTATTTTTCATCATAGGATGTAATGAGACGTGGGTATGATATTTTAGCTGGATTAATTAATTTCTCCTTTTTTACTTGAAAGAAGGAATTGAGTGGTTGTTTTTAGTCTCTAGTTTTTTCTCTTGGCTTTTGTAGTGTGAATCCATTAATATAGAATGAAATGATCAACAGCTTCATAGAATTTTCTTATTTTTTTCATTATTCGTATAGCATTAGACATGCATGTGTAGTATTTCACGAATTCTTATTCTCAGTTCAATTATAATTAAACAAAAGTGGAAAAAATGTGCAAAAAATAAACTATATATCATATTTTGTAGTATATAGAATTGATGATTAACATGCTTAATCAATATCACTAGAAGACATTTAAATATTGATTAGAGTTTTAGGTTACTATCTACTTATGAATCGATCACTAGTAACTAATATTGTTGGAAGTATTGTAGTACAAGTTATGAATGGCACCAAACCTAACCCATTGAATTGAAATCACCTGCGTGAATGGACCATTGAACTCAGGTAAGGTGGTTTAACTTTGTTGAGTGTCATGTGGTGCGTGCGGTTGCGGTAATATTTTTCCTGATTTGATATGCATAAATGAATTAACATTTGTGTATGATGTTGAATTATTGATTTAAGATTTTGAAGAATAATTCATATCCGTATCTCACTGTCACACACGAGTGGTGTATAACACTGATGGTATGGTATATCCACTAACTATAGTTCAATGAAAATAAAATTATCAAAAAGAAAATAAGATTACCACCGAATACTTTGCGTATTCCCTTATGATAAAAAGCGATTTTGCTTTATGAGTGTTACTTGTGAATTTGCCCAATTACCGGACAAAGTTTTGGTGTGGGTTATTATTTCTTGCCATGATAACTTATGATTTTTGGAGAAAAGGGGAAAAGGTTCGACCTATAGCATGTATTATAAGTGCTTATGAAATAATAATGGTAATTTACAAATAATTATAATACTTTCACTATAATTAAGCATTATACAGCATTTCCATTTACCAACTTGGTGTGATTCAAGTACCGATTAATAAACATTTGAAATCCATTAAACATGTGGTTTGAAGTTTGATTTTTAGCTAAACGAACAAAATTTACCATCTCATTTTTAATTTTAGTTGTTTTTATCAAATAGTTTGACACAGATTCGAATTGAGAGCCACCAAAATTGGTATTATTTTGATGTTTGTGTTTTTCTATTTGGCCCAAGACTGAGGGCCTCCTTAAGAAAATACCATCAATTTGTAAGACATAATCTAAGTAAAATTCTTTGTAAAGCAACCCTAAATTCTTTAAAAGATTTTAAAATTTGTTGACAATCTTAGCATGTCTAGTGTGAATGAGTGAGTCACCAAGGTTATGGTTGTATACCATCTTGATTTTTTTTTTTTTTAACAAATCAAAATAAAATATATTAACCACACAAATGTTCTCCTATGCACAAGAAATGTACATAAAGAACTCAAAGAACAAAGTATTAATTACAATAAATAAGAGTTCTACTTTTGATAAAAATGTTTAGTGCCATATAATTGAGAGGATTTGTATACTCTATCAATACTTTAAGATTTTGGTGAAAATGTGTTGTCCAATCATCTTTTATGTAATTTTTTTAATGACAAAGTAATTATGAACAATGTTTCTTGAACACCCTTTTTCGCTTTGTAATTTTGTTACTCACCATGAACTCTCTGTTTTCATTCTTCTATTAACTCTCACTCCCCCATCCATCTCCCGCGTCCGTCGTCCCTTTCCTTACTTTGCTGGTGCCACCCCCACGCACCTTGCTTGCCTCCGTCCCTCGAGGTTTTCTATCTCTTAGATCAACCCAAATCAAAGAAAACGCAAATCAGAAGCAAGAAATGCAAGACGAAGGTGTCCAACCTCTCTTTCTTCTCCTGTTTATTTGTTAATCCGACCACCGTGTTTTCAACTTCACCTTTGTTGCCATAACTTGTGACCTAACGTTGGGGGTGGTGACACAAATATGAAGTTTTTACCCCCGACGTTAGAGTGTTTCGACCCAAAACGGCCTGGTCGAAGACCGATGAAACTGTGGACCGGAGATGACGAGGAAGACGTCGAAGAAGTGGAGGAGGGGAGGGGGGGAGAAAAACCGGGTGGTAGAGCAGAGAGGGCGTGAGGGAATAGAACCGAATTTCTTTCCTTTTCATTTTTTATTTTGAGTTGAAACATCTATTACTTTTTATTGCCACATCGGGGTGTAGAGCGGAGGTTTGCCACATGTTCTCAAGAGGGTGCTTCGCCACAAACAAGCATCACAATGGTCCATCAGACTCCATCCATGTTAGCTACATTGATAGCTACCGGCATCAAGTGAGAAACCATTCCGCCACTCACTCATTTATGTAGTTACTTTTAATGGTCCATCAGACTCCATTCAAGACCTAACATTTTTTTTTATCTTTCAATTAATAATTGATAAATTAAATTTTGATAAGCCAGGTTGAAACATTTTGTGAATTAATGTTTTACTTGTTTTATATTTTTTTAAAAAAATTTAACTAGTATCTAACGTCAATATAACTTTTTTTAACATAGACGTTTAATATTTAGTGATATAAATATTGAGAGATTTTTTTAGGGACATAAATATTGAGAGATGAAATTGGATGTTTCTGTTAAAAAATTACTTTTAGTGCATGGATTTTATTAAACTATCTACAAATTGATGTAATCTTTTTTAAGGGATCTTAATCAGCACTGTATAATGGGGGAACATTATTAAAATAATTATTACCAGTATACCTTAGAATGAATAATGTTTATAAATGATCAATTTTCATTGGATTCCAATGAGCAAGACATTATAAGAGAACCCGAGAAATAAATTGGATAACCTTGGGGTATTTTCATCATTAGGTTTCTCATTTCAATTTGGTTTATTTCTTTTAGGTATGAAATAATTACCAAATATAATCTGCTAAAGAAAATACCAATTATAAAGAAGTACATGTGGTGGTATTTTTGTGTGGTCTCGACCCTTTAATTTTGGGTTATGCTAACAAGTGCCCTTAGGGCAATGACACTTGTTAAGGGAACCCAAATTAGTATGTCTGCATTTGATTCAATAACATTTTGACTTTTAAAAAGTTAAATTGATAACTTTTTACCGTTTTTCAACACAATTTCTATTTTTATCCTCTTCACCAAAATCATAAGGACACTTTTTAACATTTCCCTTTAATTTTTAGGGGAATAATGACACTAATAATTCAGATTGAGTTTGATCCCAAGATAAATAAAGTTTTGCAAATATATAATTGGTTTATTTAAATATTTGAATTCAGACTCGCTACATTTATTTATTTTTTGAACGATACTCTCTCAAACAATTCATACATCTCTAACTAAATTCATTAATCATTTGAGTTTATTCACTTATCGCTGCATGTTATTTTAACTCATTAAGTGTATGCTTAGTATAACTGTAAATATATCACGATAATACATCTTAATTTTGTAGAAATTACAAACTGTGATACCAAACATAGGCTCGTTGAGTTGAAATAATTAGGAATCGATAAAAAGTGTAAATTACTTCATGCTTCCCCTTTAATGCTACACATTTCTTCATATGATCCCAAAATACACGATTATTTAATCCATCAAAGGTTGATTTGCACAACATTGTTTCTAAATATGAAAAACACAGCTCATGAATGAGTTCAATCCCATACGCATATTCCCATACCTAATGAAACCAACCTATGACGCAATCATCTTCAAATTAAATAAACTTTATGCTAAAAGTCTTCAACTTTTGGGTTAAAATTAAAAACCATCTTCAGTTGGTTTTCATTTCCATAAAATACACTTTCGTGGTGCACAACATTTTAATGACAAGGTACAAATAACGTGTCCTTAGCCAAAATAAGAAGAAAGAAAAAGGTATTATGGTAAACATATTTGAAGGTGACCATTTTATGTCCCATATAGAAGTGGCAATGAAAGAATAATATCAGCAATGAGGTTTGAGGTATTCTTTACCAAATTGGAAGACTAAGCTGGCAAAATCCTTATCCCTAATGTCCTATGTGATGTTGAAATGTTGGACGAATCTTGGAATTCCACTTCTAGAAAAAATAGTTATCTTAAGCTAGTTTTGAATTCCCACATAATCCAGCTTGGCTAGGGTCCCCTCACCTCAGCCACATTAATTTTTTGAACCACATATATACAAATAATGTTGAATTTTTAATGTTGTCCTAATCAAAGTTGACTAAGCATTTTTATTTACAAGGGACCTTAATTTCGGCACATCGAATATTATTTAATTTTCTTGATCAATTGACTACCAGCTAGAAGAGTACCAAGATCCCTATTTCAAGGCCAAAAAGTATCATTACACCATATAATAGAGGATGAATAAGTTTCAAAGGCACTTTGTCAAGGAATTAAGGAATATACAATTCAATAGGGTCATCTTTGGGTGTAATTATCCATAACTAGATTTCAATTTTAAAATGCCATAAAAAAAGTGAGCTTTAAAAATGATGCTAATCATGGTTTTAAAATCCTAAGACCCCATGCTTTTCCCACGTTTGTCGTCAAAAGTAAGTGAATAATGAGCATTCAACTGCTAAATGTATAGTCGCACTTTAATGGTTCTTTAAAAAGTTTTTACTAAAAGAAAAAGATGATGTAATATGAATTTCTTTCTTATTTGTCATGAGGCAAAACTCTCATTTCTGAAGACCTACAATCAGTTTTTTGTGGCTCAGTTCATGTGCCCTGATTGTAGCCCCATGAATGATGATGAAATGGATATTTATTGTCATATTTCGATATCACTAAAAGGGTTAAACAATTGCAAATGATTATGTTTGGGTTTAAGAATAAAATGACCGTGAAAAAAGTTTTAAAAAGAATATCACTAATCGTATGTCTCAATAATTTCATTTCAGACTAATTTAATTAGTTTCACTTTTTCATATTAGATTGAAATTGTCTTTAAAAAATAGAAATATTGTTTAAGAAAAAATGGCAAAGAGTGTTCTTGGGACATTGGTTAATACTCTCTCCGATCCTATTTATAAGAGAAAGTTTGGTAAATAAATATTGATGTATCTGGTTAAAAATTCAGTCCAGATACATCAAATTTTGTTGACTCAACTTTCTCTTATAAATAGGACCGGAGGGAGTAGGATGCATATATAAATATTGTGTTGGGAAATGCAAACGCACTAATTTTGGGAAAATATTGTATTAGCATAACCCTTATTATTATTGTTATTTTACATTGGAGAATGTTAACAAATGTTTCAAGGGTTTTGGTTAAAAAAGCAAAATAAATAAATTTTTATAAAAAATTATATAATTATTAGTTGGTCAAAAATAACAACTTATAGTTTTGAGACAAAAAAAATTATTTGTAGTTTCCTTAGCCAATGCCTTTGGTGCACTATAGATTCCTTAGCCAATGTCGCTGGTGCACCGATTAACAAAACCGTTTTACATTATATTAATATATTTCTTTTAAAAATATGTTGTATATATGGGTCTTTACACCCAACAATAATTCTTTTTCGAGTCTACTGACTAATACATGGGTCTTGAAGTTGTGAGATTGAGTCAAAGCTGAGGACAATGAGACATCAAACACACACTCCCTATTTATAGCGCCACTAATAACACCAAACAATGAGAAAGGAGATACATTTTGACGCACATTATGGACCTTATCAACAAATCACATTGTGAAGTGGAAAGCTGAAATCTGAAAGTGTCGTGCCGTAAACTCCTCATGAATTTTTTGGAAATAAATTTCTTAATTTTTAAAATGCTAATACGATTAAATCAAACTAAACAATTCGGTTGTTCGATTATTAGACGTCCAATAATCATATATAGGCGAGACTCCATGAGACACTAAAAATGACCACTTCTCTAAATTAGAATTTGAACTTTAATTTATCATGTTGTGAGAGTATAACGTCTTTTAGAAGACACATCCTTAGTTGGAGAAAGTGAATTTGTTTACCCATGGTAAAAACAATAGTTGGAATTATAATATATAAAAACGGATTAGCATTGTAATATTTGTTTTTATAATTTTTCATAGTAGGGTTTATTTTGTACAAATATTTATAATAGGTTTTATAACACTTTGTAATTAAAAATATATAAATAATCTCATTAAAATGTTATTTTGGTTTAATATCTATGTAATAATTATTTTTTTCCTTCAAGAAAAATGCAATAATTTTTTTCTTACATAGTACTATTGTTTTCTACATATTACAAGTAGTATAATTTTAAAAAATGTATTTTTGTTCAAACGTTTTAGGATACTTTTGTTTCGATACACGCACTTTTTTTCTTTTCACACTAGTATTTTGATAAATCTTAGTTCGTTCTTAATTTATGTTATTTACTTAATTATACACGCACTTTTTTTCTTTTCACACTAGTATTTTGATAAATCTTAGTTCGTTCTTAATTTATGTTATTTACTTAATTATTTTAGTCTCTAAAAAAAGTTATTATTTTATTCATAATATGTGAAAATTATTCTACATTGATAGTTCAAACAGTTTAAGAATTTAGTCAAATTAATATTATATACAACTTTCTTTTTTGGTAGAATATTATATACAACTTTCATTTGTCAATCAATATTTAACCACGTAATTATTTTATTCAATGTTTGTAATCATAAACTAATTATAGCTAATAATAATTTATATGAATTTAAATTCAATACGCATGTATGTATTTATATTGTATATTGAAGAGGCCAAATTAGAATTAGATTAAACAAAATAATCAAAGTACAAGAAGTACTATACTATATAGACACACGCAATGTTTTTGGCTTAAAAACTCCATGAGTCCCTTGCAGATTTGGCAGCTAAACACTCCAAAGAAAGAAAGTTAAGTTATGATTCTCTCAACTCTTTAATTAGAATTATCACTCGTCTCATACTCATTAGAGAAAGCCTAGCTAGGACGGTGACTTGGTATGATTTTAGGAAAGATGTTACGATTCTTAATGGCTTGGTGAGATATATTATGGCAGTGGTGATTTGATAATTGTTAGTGTTATGTTTGCAAATGCTTCGAGAATTTCTTTTCTAATGTTTCTTTTTATTTTTATTTTTCTTTAGTTGCCAAAAATAAAACAAACAGTTCCAAGTGGATTGTATACTCTGTACGATCTATGAGCGTCCGTGTACATTTTCATTGCTCAATAAAATTAAATCATACGAGTATACAAAAGTTAAAAAGTAGAAAAAATGATTGTTAAATTTAGATCATCTTTCTAAATTATTATTAGAATAATTGTCTTGCTTATTGGTGGACAGCCCGGTTGTTACGGTTACTTCAACTATTTATTATAGTACTCATGCGAATCATGTAATACTTACTATATGCTTTTCCACCGGATTTCTAAGACATGACATACCATTACCACCATATTTGTTCATAGACAATTTATTATGTACTCCATTTGTATTCCTTAACGTGCATAAGTATGGTTCTCGAGGTTCAAACATCTATCATGTATATATTATGTAATATTCCTACTAATTAAGTTAAGTTTAGGGGACTATTAAACATTATTGATGCATTTATATAAAGAGATGTTAACTCTCAAACTAGATATTAATTACCTTCATAGATTAGTCTTCAAAGTTGTACAATTACTTAACTAAAATAATGCGGTGAGCATCATTCACAAGTTACAGTGTATTCTAGTTGTATTACCTTCAGTGAATCCAAATGTTGATCAATGATCATATCATACACATGCCAAACTTGTAATCACATTTGCACCTTTTTGCTTCTTTTCAAAACAAACAAAATCATAGACGAGCAAGTGAAATGATAGATTGAAATTTTATCCATGGTAATATGATTGCGAATATTCTAAAATGAAATCTCAAGATGTATTATACACATGAAATAATAACTTTGGTGCATAATAAAACCCTCACATAATTATTTCACTTTTTCTTACAACTTTGGTGCACCCAATCGATTTTCCTTCCTTTATTCTCATGAATTAAATGTCACCGTAAAAAGAGTCATGGATTTCAAGTACAGAGAATGCCACCTACTATTTGTATGACACCACCAATGTATATTGCGAGATTACATATCTCTCATTTTTCATATATTATGTATGACTCTCGAAGTCATACATGTTATATGAGATTGAATATTATATGTCCTCGTGAGTTTAACTCAGTTGGTACGGACAATGTATAAAATATGCAAGGTCTGGGGTTCAAACCCCGGCCACCAGAAAAAAAAAAAAAAAAAAGGAGATTAGTCATTTTAGTCTCTGAATAGGAAAGGAGTCGTTATTTTAGTCGTTGAATGCACATAATTTGCAAAATAGTCCCTGAATGTAGACTCTGTTAGTCAATTCCCCAAAAAAAAAAGATTGAATATTATATATGTTTGTATCTCCTTGACTATAATTATTAAACAATTTCAACATTTATCATTATACTCATTTATCAATATACTATTGTAGGCTTTGGAGAGATATGAATTGATATACGGAAAATTGCTCTTTTCACACCTAAAATTTCTCTTTAATACCACAAAAATACTTAAATATCCCAACGACAATTAACTGTCGCTCGCTAAGTCTTCCAACCATTGCCTTAATTTGTCAAAAAAAAATTTCCAGCCTACATGTTTGTAAACAGTGATAAAAGTAATAAGTTAAGCATACCGCATATGAAGGATCATAAAGGTTATATATGTACTGAAAGAATGAGATGTTAGAAAATAATCTCTTTGTATAATATAGACATAAATGCTTTTAACAACTTTAAGATCTGTGATTGGTCGTAACAAAAGAGTTGTGTTTGGTTATTTAAGGGATAGGGTAATGGAGGAAGATACAACAGTGGTCTGGCAAACACCTTTCAAAAGCAAACCGGGAAGTTCTTATTAAGTCGGTAGCACAAGCAATCCCAACTTACTGCATGAGCACGTTTCTTCTACCAACAACTTTGGGGGAGGAGATTTAGAGGATGATCAACTCGTTTTGGTGGGGATCAAATAGACGACGAGGAAGAGGGATTAATTGGCTTAGTTGGGATAAATTAACAATGAGGAAGGAACACGGAGGTATGGGTTTTCGACATTTTTTTGGCTTCAATTTAGCTATGCTAGGGAAGCAAGGTTGGAATCTCTTAACCAATCAAGATACTATTGTTGCTCGTATTTACAAAGCTAAATATTTTCCAAAATCAGATTTTTTAGGGGCCCGTCTCGGCCACAACCCAAGTTATATTTGGCGCAGTATCCACGCTTCACAGGTATTAGTTAGAGGAGGTCAAAGGTGACGAATTGGAAATGGTAACCACATTTCGGTTTGGAGTATGCCTTGGCTGAGAGAGGAAGGGAATTCATATGTTTCGAGTGCACGAGTGCAAGGGACAGAAAACATGAAGGTTGCAGATCTGATGGATTCAAATGGTTCTAGTTGGAATTGGGGGCTGATTGAAGGCATTTTTAATGCACAGGATAGGGAGGCAATTTCGAAATTGTTGTTGCTGAATGTAACACCCCGTTTTCCCAACATAAAAATTTCATAATAAAAATCAGAGTTTCTCAATCATAGCGGAATGTCACATTCTTTTCTTAAAATCATAAACTGAATAAATATAAATAAATATTTATCCTTCAAAATCCAACAACGTAATTATTTTAAACTTCGCAGCGGAATAGTTTCAACAACTTAAACATAATCTTTGGCACAAGGGCCTCAACATAAAATCTCATAATATCTTGGTTCAACAATAGCTCTTGGAAAATTCATAAGGTAATACGTAAGGAACAGAAAACAATGACAAAATTCTCATCCCGTTACGTATCAGAGCACCTAAGACACACACTTGTGAGGAGTCCACTCACGACCGCAACTAGTCTTGGTTACCTGCAAGTTACCCATACGAAGAGCAACATTTTCAAGCAGAAGGGGTGAAATTTCACAAACAACAATATTAAGCATATAATTCATCAATTACATTTAACAACATAAACATCATCAATATATCATAATAATAATAATCATGTAACATCATATCATCATCATAAACAACTTCATATTAATCATCGACATCAACTTCATAGTCAATCATCAACATCAACTTCATAATCAACTTTGTAAATTAATCTTTAACAACTTGACGACTTTGACTCGACTATGCAACTTCAACTCGACTATGTCACTCTTAACATCTTAAATCATCTTGACAATGCAAATGCATGTGGTACCAATCAGGGCATCAAGCCCCCAACATATTTGAGAGTAAAAAGGCTCCAGGGCATCAAGCCCCCAACATATTTGAGCAAAAGCTCCCGGGCATCAAGCCCCCAACATATTTGAGCAAAAGCTCCAGGGCATCAAACCCTCAACTTTGAATGAGTATGCATGGACTCAACATCTTAGATCTTAAACATCTTGAAAATCATGAACATCTTATATGACTCCATTAATTTGGACGACATCTTACAACTTTACAACTTAGACCGACATTTACAACTTTATGACATTAATGGTCAACAACAGCAAAACACAACATAAGCAGCAAATAACAGCTCTTATACATCATATAATCATTAAAGAATGAATCACATCAACATAATCATCATAAGTAATACTTAAGGTGCATATTTAACAACATCACATTACTATTAATATTAATCATCTTAATTCAGGTCTTCTGGACAGCTTCTAACATCATCAATAACTTTCATTTCCTACCCCAAGGTCATCTCAAGACTACACGTGCAAAAAGGATCGCAAGGCAACAATTCAAGGTAACCTACCACTAGTTAGACTCATCACAGCATAAGTTAAATACTCTTAACACCTTAATTAAACTCATAGTACACAAGCTTTGAAGTTTGGAGACAATCCATAAGTTTTGGTTTAACTTAGAAATAGTTATGCTGAATTTTCATAAAGTTTTACTAAGACCCACTTGGAGTATTTTCATCATAACTCAAAATCATTTTTGAGCCAAACCAAGACCATTAGAAAGCTAACACAATTATCTGAAACTTTCATGTTTACACCTAAGGCCAATTCAAAACAGAAATGTGTGAAAAGACACAAGAACGCAAAAATCGAAGTCCTGACAGCACGCAAACGAAGGCACAACAAAGCAGTCACCCATGAGGGGCTGCCTTGCTGCGCTCAGGCGCTGGCAAGCTGCGCCCAGACGTGGGAAGGCAATAGCCAGTGACCTGCGCTACAGCTCTGTGCAGTCCTGGTTTTTCTCCGGTTTTACCGTTTCGTCCGTAAAAACCTAACCGTTACCCCGATTCCAATTCTGTTTTCGCCTACGCGTTCTATTCGACAAATCCTATCATATTTTACTGAAAAATCATATTTTCAAATCTCCAAAACAGCTTATCCCAGAATCACTTATTTCCCAAAAACACTTAAAATCACTTTTTCTCAAAATCTCAATTTTCATCAACTCAACCCCAAAACTGGTTCTAATCGTTGTACTATGAAAGTTCTAAGGTCTGAACACTGTTTTCCTACATCAATTCAACAGGTTTCCATCATCTAATCAACAATTTACAACTTCTAACCCTAATTCCCAAAATCTCACAACTAAACCTACAACATGTTAGATGCAATTTCAGAATCACAGACTTAATATTACTGAAAGATCGTCTCACTCTTACCTTAGATTGATTATCAGCAAGGTCTACAGACTTCTCCTTCTCTGACTCTTCTTTTCTCTTCTCTTCTCTTCTCTTCTCTCTAAACCTTGTTTTCTCCAAATCCTTGTTTTTGCATATGTTCATCTTTCAACCTAATCTCTCCTCTATTTATATTACTAATTACTCTTCTTAAATCTGATTAGGCCCAATAACTCTCTTCTTTCTATTTCAGCCCCCAAATCTACTTATTCTAATAATTATATTTCTCCACTAAATATATTCTTCCACTAAATAAATTCTCCCACTAAATATATTCTCCCACTAAATATATTCTTCCACTAATTATATTCTCCCACTAAATATATTCTTCCACTAAATATATTCTAATAATTAATAAAATAAAGCCACTCAATAAAACATCAACATATCACATAATTAAATAAATCATATAATTCGACTCTATCTCAAGAAAAATAATTAAATAACAAGGAGGGTGTTACACTGAACCGCGACAAAGAAGACAAGCTTATTTGGAAGTTCAACAACAAAGGAAGTTACACGGTAAAATCAGCATACAGGTATGCAATAGAAACACTTGTTGACAACGAAGAATATGGAATACCGGGAGAGTGGACAACAATGTGGAAACTGAAGATACCGCAGAAATTAAAAGTTTTCTTATGGAGAGCATTGCGAGGAGTGCTTCCAACACGTATGCGTCTTCAAGATAAGGGTGTGCCGTGTACAGACAGCTGCCCCTTTTGTCAAACAAATTATGAGAATGATTGGCATGTCTTTATTGGGTGCGAAGAGGCAAAATCTGTTTGGCAAACGGCTGGACTATGGGAATTAATCCGAGACACAGTGAATACTGCTACTAGTTTTGCGGATTGCTTTTTTTCTTTGTTGCGCAGGTTAACAAGTGACAAAAGTAATGACATCGCTATGATGCTATGGTGTTTATGGCGCCGTCGTAATGACAAAGTGTGGGACGGTGATTCAACTTGCACGTGAATCTCTTTTCCAATGGCAGGAAGTGCGGTCTAGACCAGCAGCATTGGTACAACACCAGCAACAACATATAGAAGCTTGGCAACCACCAGTTGAGGATTTCGTGAAATGCAATGTAGATGCGGCGATGTTTGAGGCGCAGAGGTGTTTTGGTATTGGTATGTGTATTCGGAACTCTTGGGGCCATTTTTTAAAGGCAGCAACATGTTGGCATGAAGGCAACCCCCCTCCTCAAGAAGCGGAAGCAATAGGATTACGTGATGCTATTTCTTGGCTTGGTAGATTAGGCCTATCGAAGGTGCTTATAGAACTAGATTGTAAGCTAGTGGTCGATAGCATAGTTGATAGGAATACCAACCAAGCAGAGTTAGGTAGTATTATATCCGATTGTCAAGCTCTCTTACAACAACATCCAAACTTTAAGATAAGTTTTGCTAGGAGACAAGCTAATTTTGTCGCTCATACTTTAGCAGGGGCGTCAAGATTACATGCTCGTCACCAACAGTTTGATTTGATTCCATCTTGTATTGATACTCTTTTGAGAAGTGAAATAATGAGTTTATGACTGTAAAAAAAAAAAAAAAAACTTTAAGATCTGTGATGTGAACTCTTGTGGTACTGCAATGCTTATGTAGAGACCTCTCCTTTTTTAGTCGAAATTTAGAAATCATAATATCTGAAATTTGAATCCTTATTATTAGTTTTTGATCACAAATGTGCTCACAGTTGAAATTTAATAAGTTGAAAAAATTATTGACAAATTAAGACAACAACACTTAAGTGCCGTGTTTTTTTGTTTTGTTATGTTTTGTTTTTTTTTTCCAGCTAGCGCTGACTGTCTTTGGGAGACTTAGGTATTTTCATGGTATTTAGCTATTTTCACGGTGTCAAAGAACAATTTTATAAGTTAAACGAACAATTTTCTCAGTATACTAATATCTAGCTAATCGAGGCCAAACAACAATGAACGTTTTTGGTTTATCGAAGAAGGCACTAAATACTTTTTTCTTTAACGATGGCATCTGCCATGATAAACTAATGTCTTATGTAATATCTTTTCAAAAGGGATAATTAAATTATGATAATAGTTAAAAAAGGACAACTTTTTGTATTAACGCTCCAATTACTAGGGAAAATGGTCTAATGATGCGGAGTTCGGCATAGAGATAAGTAAAGTCCGACAAAAATTATAAAAATAATGAAGATAATTTGATCCATAATAGTAATTAAAAAGGGACAATTTCGTATTGGCAATGATTAAAAGGCTTTTTTTAGTCTCATATTTCTAATTTTGTGGTTTTCGTCCCTATTTTAATTTTAAAATTAGACCTACACTTAAAATTTTGATTACATGTCATTTTTAATTTGATATTGATAGCTATGTGGACGCCACATCATTATTTTAATTGAATGTACTGAAATTTTATTTTTTATAATTTAAAACTTTTTAATTGAGTATGGAAAAACCCATACTCATAAGCCAAAGTAAAGCTTGCTTTAGATCCATGCTTCTGCCTCCGAGTTGGTCAATAATTGTTGATGGTTAATGAAAGTTATCTCTATTTACTAAAAAAAATGTTGCCCATTTAATTATGGAACCGTGGGAGATCGCCCATCTCGGCCATGCTCACGGCAACCAATGATGTTACGATCCTAATTTACAATGTCATTATGTTACACGTGGAAGTCTCTCGAGGTAAAACGGGCAGTTGAGAAACAAAATTAAAATGATGAAAAACTAATAACAAAAGCAAAAAAAAAGGTCACAAAAAAAGAATGTGAATTAGTGTTATATAGACCAAAACAATAAAACAAAATTTGAACTTGAGTATTATTGAAGAGGGAAGGTGTACAAAATCTATGGAACAAACACCCTTTGATACTAGGATGACATATCGTGGAACGAATCGAATTTCAGATATCATACTGAACAAGCGAATATAGGTCTCATCACTCCTGTTAGATGGTTCCTCAATAGGCCCCTTGGATTGCTCACATGCCCCCTCAACCAATTAGGTCAGAACTTCGAATCAGCTTTTTTATTTGTAAACTATGATCGGGTCCTAACACTTGATCGGTTTTTTAAAAAACTGTGGGCAATTTGAAGGGACTATTGAACATCTTTCCTCTTGTTAAGATGGTGAGTCCACCTGTGAGATGCGATATGCACCAACTTCAATGACCCACCATTTGTAGGTCCCTTTAGTAGCAACAAAAGCCTCTTCGAAATTCTCATAATATATTGACCCCAACACCAAGAAATGATCAAACCAGATAGAAAATTGCTTTTCTCCCATTTAAAATTACTCATTTCCTTAGCTCAGCATGAGTTAACTCCCACTCGGTATTTTTCAGCGGAAGTTAATCACGCTGTCACTTTTAAGATCAGTTGAACCGACTTAAAATGTGATTGAACCGATCTTAAAAGTGCCAACATGAGTTAACTTCCGCTGAAAAACGCCGAGCAGGAGTTAACTCCCGTTGAGTTAAGGGAATGGGTGATTTTGAAAGGGAGAAGAGCAATTTTCAACAAGACATACCTGCCCTTTTTTGTGTGTACATGTGTCGGCCCTCTTTATCAAAGGATTATGCAACCTCTAACGTATATGACAAATCAAAGCTTTCCTTGAAGCACAAGTTTTCAACAAGCTCCTAAGACTGGTCAAGCTGTATTGGCCATTATACTAATCATTAGTGAAAAATAGAGTAACTAAAGTACCTATAATATCAACTATTAACGTACTTATCAATAGTTAATGTTACTTCACATTTTAAGATGAATTTTTCACTTTAGACTAGTTGAATCCACCAATAATATATACATAAAACCAAGATGTACACTTAGTTAACGAGTTTTACATGATAAAGAAACTAGAGGAGTTGTACTTCCTTGCAAGTTACAATTGATGTTCATAAATTACAGCTGTTGAAGATGAGCATATTTATAAATAAAGCACCACCCTTTTATTCATAGAAATGTCCTCATTGACCAGAGAATTGCCTCTTATTCTTTAGTCAATATATTAACATGGGAGCCACGAATCAAACTTTCTTACAGCAAGGTTTCATGCTGCAGCATTTCTTTTCCTTTGTTGAGAAATGGATAATGTGCTTAGTGATGTGCCTGTGACTTGAAAGGGGTCGTAAAGTTGTCCACGAACCATAGAGTGTTTCTGCAGCTTGTGCAGAAAAATTATTATTGCTAAGGTCTAGAGATTGTAAGTTCTTTGCCTTTGTAATAGCACTTGAAATTTGCTGAGTGAAATGGCAGTTGGGAGATGAATTTCTTTGACATGAACTGGCACAACTGTCGTCAATTCCAGAAGCAGCAGCTTCTGCCCTAACTTGATTATCTTCACTATCAGCAACTTCCAGCTGATCGTCTAAAGTATTTAGAGAGCAAAAGACCTCTTGATTATCATCCACTTTCATAGTATCAAGTTTCTGCTCCTGGTTCTGTGAACAGCTTTTAGCTGATGCATCACATTGTTGAGCAGAAAGTTCCGTTGAAACAGAATTATCAGCAAGATTAAGCTCCTCCAGGCTGCTGTTATCTGATAAAAGAGAATAACATAACCCTAGGAATTACAATGGCAATAGTTTTGAAAAACTAACAAGCACATAAGATTTTAAGTATACCTGCAAGAGCCTCAATTATGTGAACAACTCCAGCAAGCCCAAGTTGACATTTCTTAAGGACCAAAACTTTGAGACAGCATTGTGAGTTTATGAGAAGCGAAAATAGAGTATTGCAGCCCTGTATTAATTAGAGAAAATAAAACAAACCATTGATAATAAAATTTGTTAAAATCACAATTATCAGTAAAGCAGGCACAAATATATCCAGATCTATATAAACTGCAAAATAAGGCAAAGGATAATAAATTTTATGCCAAATACATCATGTGATCTTTTAAGTTAGATGTTTGTAACAAGTTAATCCTGAAGTGTTTTTTGCAACAAGTTAGTCGTTTTAGTGATGCATCGTTAACCTTTAAAACAAATTCGTTACAAAAAAAAAAAAAACCGGGTGTGTTTGAATTGTATGTTTATCCCATCGTAAGGTGTACAAACATGAATCCCTATGATTGCTCTACATATCTTGGGACACTGTCTACATTCATCAAGACACAAATTTGAAAGTTTGGTGACAAATTAAAGCCTCATCACATATTCTTCTTCATGTAGGTCAATCATAGGGCTTGATGGAGGGAAAAGTAGGATGAGCTAAACACTGTCTTAAAAGTTAATGACATACACTTTTACATACTAAAATGACTAACTTATACAAAAAAACATTAAGGACCAACTTGTTACAAACATCAAACTTAAAAGACCGCATGATGAATTTGGCCTAAATTGTAAGGGAAGCCAGATTTTATGCCACTTACAGCAATACACAAAAACAAATAAAACCAGTCAAGCAAACATGCATCACAAGTAGTGGTGGAATTAGGCTAAACCGAGTTAGACTTTGCAAGGCCCAAGTCTGGCCTGTTATCAGTCATATTCTATTTGTAGGCCTGGGTTTGGCTTTTTTGAAAGTATGATACGGCTTCTTACCCTACTTTTTTTTAGAAGACTTCTTACCCTACTTGAAGACCTATTTCATATTAATGCCTTCAAATAAGTAACCTGACATATCTTTTGAATAGACTAACAAGCTAATAGACCAATTAGATTAAATTCTATTTTGAGATTTAACATGACATTTTAAAAAATTTAACTATAACATTATATTTCAATTATATTTTATAATGATATAATTAAGTATGTAAAAAATTAATGTAGCTAATATGCTTAAATTAATGAAGGTTTTAACATAAAGTACAAAATCTAAAATAATAATAATAGTAATAAAAATATTATTTAGATTTACTTAAGTACTCCAGCCTGATAAAGACTTTTTTTGTGTCCTAAAATCTGATCATTTTGGGCTAAACTTAGTCTTGTCTATATAATGAAAAAATCTGGCCTGTCTGACAAGGCTAAGTTGTGGATCCATGTCGGACAGTCTGGCCTTTTCCAACCCCTAATTACAAGAAAACTAACAAATAGAAATTTAGTTGCAGTGAACAAACCTCAAGCATTATAGGATTTCCTTCCAGGTTCAGGTCAGTGATGGAACAAAAAGAATTAACGTTGATGCTTAAAATATAGTCAGATGTTAGCCCACAATATGATAGGTCAAATTTCACAAACTCCTCAGTCCCTTTGAGCAATGGTTCTGTTACTTTTATGGCCCCTTCCTGCAGAATAATGCCTCAATACATGATGTAAGCATGCTAGAACAAACAATAATGATGCAATAAAGTGAATAGGTGGTAGGAGCAAGGTTTTACTCACATTTCCAATACCAGTGCCTCCAAGTATTAGTCCTGATAAAGTCAAGGTCCCTGCAAGCTGGCAAAGGCTATCGACAACCGGTCTGCCTAGTTTTAGACCACTCATATTCAACTCAGAAAACCTACAATGAAGATATTCAACTTAAGTTTTTATATTCCCTAAAATAATGTAATTTCTGTAAAGATGCGATGTAAGAGATGGATGGTGGCATCGGCATATTTATTCTACCTTTTTAAAGTAGAAAGCTTGGATAGAAGATTAACCACAGCATTCCCAGTTACAGGGTGATTGTGTCCTGTCAAAGGTAAACTACCCATTAAACAAGAAAGATCCCTAGTATCAGGGTATTGAAAATAACTAGATTTATCGTACCTATACAAAGGTGTGAAAGTACAGATCCAGAGTCCAATGCATCAGCAATTTTTTGAATGGTTTTGGATGTGATACTACAGTTCTCTACATTCAAGCTACAAAGAGCTACACAAAAATATGCAAGTAAATAGAAGACAAATGATATCGGCAGCGGGAATCCACATACAATATAAGTATATAACCACATTCGAGAGACCATAAGTGCACCAAAACTTAAAATTTGATACAGACATTATCACGGCTTAGAATGAGAGCAATGTATACTTAAACGGGTTAAGAGAAGGTCAAGGTATTCAGCATCCCTTGGGAGATAATAATAGCAATATTCCAGTTGGCAGAGATTCAAATCATGTGGCTAACCTGTACAGTTTTTTAAGATTGTTGAAAGATAAGATCCACATGCATCAGTAAGACGGTTTCCAGAAATGTTAAGCACTTCGAGTCGAGCAAATAGCACAGAGCATTCACAAATCTGACAGAAATTCAATATATCAACAATAGCAAATTGGGGATGGGTCAAATAAAACGGCATCCTAGTCATGCAAAATGAAGTAAATATTCTTATATTATATATAAGTCTAATTTTCGAAAATATCTTTCTCTAAGGGAAGATAAAGTGAAACGATAAATTTAGATTCGCCAACCTAATTCTCATGGAACAAGAACTAATATTAGAAACATGGCACAAGGGGAAGATAAAGACACTGATAGGGCTAGAGTAATCAAGAACCAGAATTGTAAAAAAGAGAGGGGAAAGAGAAAAAGAGAGATAGAATGTAAAGATAACAGAACTCAGTTAGTTCTGTTATTATTCCTGCAAGGGTAAACCTTTTCTCGACTGTATTGACAGTTCAACAAATTTTACAAATGAATGACTACACATTCATTTGTACACATGCAAAAGGGGTGGCTTATAAGGGGTCCTAACAGGCACAACATAAAAAAGGTTGCATGTGGTATCATATACCTGAAACAAAGTTGTTGGGCCAAATCGATTACAATGCAAATCCAGAGTTAAGTCGCCGTAAGATTGACCTGATGTTGTGAATACCTTTCGAAGTTTCTCCATTGTCCCATTTCCTAAAATATCAATTCAGTGAAAGGCAAAAACAAGGATTCAACATATTTACTCTTTATAATTATTTTTTTCTATTTTTTTATGGCTTTAGTATTCATACTATTCACTTATTCACCAACAAAAGGACTTGGACCGCCATAACTTTCTAAAGGGATTCAATGGCCTCCAGAAGGTCTATCCCCCTGACGTCATCACTTCGCCTTGTCCCAAGACTCGTGCTTGGGGGGCTGTGGACCGTCATAATATTCCTAAAGTCCCAGGAGGCCTCCAGAAGGTCCCCAGACCCTCTTTTAGAGGTTTAAGACCCCCAGAAGGGCCAGGTCGCCCTCCAAGAGGGCTCCCCAGCCCGGGCGCGCCCCGCTGAAAGGCACCGACTCATTGAGCTTCTAGAAACCGCCTGGGGCTAACGTAAGTACCTAAACGCCCCTGTTGCTTGGAAACCAAGTAACCAAAGCCCAAGCCCATGGAAGGCTATAAATACCACTCTTGGGAGCATTCCCAAGGCATCGAATTATCAGTCTAAAACCCTAGAATCCTAGTATTCCTTACCGTACTTCTTGCAAGTACAGGACTTATTATCAGATTTACTGGATGAAATAAAGGAGACTTGAGAGCCATTAGAGTGACTCCTCTTGAAGAAGCATGATTAAAGACAAGATGGGTTACTAGACAATTTGCAAACAATAATACAGTGGAATCGACAGCAAAAAAGACCACAGATAAAATATGTACCTAAACAATTGTGAGAGATGTCAAGCATTGAAAATGCCATCTGTGAATGCAGTGCATCGATCAATGGTGTTATGGACAAATCTTGGAGGTCGCAGTCCGATGCAATGATTTCATCATCAGAAACCTGTTTACAACAAAGCCAAAATCAGTTGCAAAACATATCAAAATTCAGGGGAGCATCTAAAAGCAAAAGGCATATATGTCACAGAAGTGGCAATAGAGGAATTGGTATTCGCTAGGATCCTTCTCACCTGTAAATTGTAAAGTTTCTTCAGCACCTTGATCTTTGGTTCCACAGACAACCCCTTGCAGCAGTCTACGTACATTTTTATTAGGCGCTTCTGAATCCATCCTTGAAGGATAAAATAAAATAAAAATTCAAATTGTGACAGGACCCAGAAGAATAAATGGGAATGGAATCATAATTAGAAGGTTGAATGACCGATTATTTAGCTGCAGTTGGAATCTATCAAGCAGTTAGGTAAAGGCACAGGATGCTTTTTAGAATGGGCAAAGGCTCTGTGGTAAAAAGATAAACCCTTGGATGAAGAACTTTCTCTATGGGTTTTTAATAAAAATATTCTTCGTTTCTTTCATTTTTACGCTCTCTCTCTCTCTCTCTCTCTCTCTCTCTCTCTCTGAAACTCAAATCCTTTATCTGGGTTCCTAATAATAATACAGCTCAAATACAACATAATCCTATGACTGCGTGATTTTCAAAATGATGATTCATACATTTGTACGGTTGTACCTGTTTGCTGTCATTTACAAAAATTGCAAGATCAATAAATGACTTTGTCAATACATAACAATCTTATCCTCAACTAGTTTAGAGATCCAAATACTTACGTGGTCTTGGAGATAATTTTTCAGACAAAAAAGGAGATAAAAAGGACATGGCATAAAAATAATAAAATGGTGATATCACTGAAAGAACAAAAATCATCAGTAAGGCATACCATCAATGAAAGCTTCAACCATGTTATTTTGCAGATGCTCCATAATATTTTCAACAGTTTCCAGCGATTCTAGATCTCCTCCAGCACACTTTATGTGCTGAATAATGGGCAACAAACCTACTCACAAATTTATGTAAGCCAAGTGAACAAGGGCTCGGCAGAAAAAAATGGTGAACTGAAGGAAACATTCAATCACAAAGTAAAAGGAATAAACAAACAGAAAGGCCACTGAGTAAATGTAACAGAAGATGGCGGAGATGGTAAAACTGCAACTTATTGACTGGTGATTTTCAATAATGATTATGACAAAAGTATATAAAACAGGAACTACCTACCCTCTGATTTCTTTTCTGCTGGAAATTGTAGATAGTATTTGCATGCAACTACAGCCTTTAACGAGTCAATGTCAAACTGATCACCAGCAGCACACAAGGCTTCTTCTACATAAACTATATCATCCCCAATCCGACATGCAATATATCTCTGCAAATAGAGAATATAAAGGAGGCCTGAGGTTAGAAAAATATCCATTTGCAATAATGATGAACATATGAGTTTGGAAAAGGCATGAATCTCATACATAGGCATGTCCAAGTCATAAAAGTAGAACTCACATCATGTAGGGAATGATGCATCATGGGATGGGCTACAACATTTTGTTTGCCAGAGACATCTGTATCGCATTTAGAACCACTAGGAAAGTAAGGTTCAGCAACTATATCGTTGCTCAATGACCTGGAACGTCTGGAAGTTTTAGTGCCTGTATTTGGACTCGAGCCTTTGAAAGAACTACTACTTTCTTCAACATTAATTGCACATTTAGATCCATACTCCGGGAGAACCTGCCATCCCAAAACCCAAATCATCCACAGGCGGATAGCACTGGAGAAAAACTCACAGATCCAAAGAGATGAAGATTTTTTACCTGAATTTTACTAGGACTGATTTTACTTTTAACTGCATGGAGTCAAATTTTAGTCATCACTTAACAATGTTATATGGGAGTCTTTTGGTCAGAGCATAGCAACTAACAAGGAAAACGTACTTGTATCATAATTAGGCAAGTCTTCTAACGGGTAGTCACGATCCTTTCTGCTTGAGCATTCCACTTCATCATCCTCGTCATCATCAGAAAGAATTACACGGACACGTTTACGACCAGAAACTGCTTGATGCTCACTTTTTAGTTTTGTCAGACTTCTGGGTGACTGGTCAACCTGCTTTGTAGAGTTGGTATGACTTTCCTTGTGACCTGTAATTTTTCTAGATGAGCCTTTGATAGACTGATACATTGACATAAGAGGCGTAGTATCATCATCCAATTCATCTTCAGGAGTCAGGGTTTTTGATCTATAAGTTGTCTTTGGAAAGCAAAAATCATCTGGCCCACTATTTGACATACAATCATCTGCTTCAGTATCAGTTTCAGAGCAACAATCATCAGGCGCATTATTAGCCTCTATCTCTTCATTTGACTTCTTAAGCTCATCAATTAGAAGTTTCAACCTCCTGTAAAATATCACAACTGATAAGCAGTAATATACTAATATCACAGGTCCAGAAAAAGGACCCGTGAATATGATAATGGAAACAAGAGCGTGAGTAACTAAATGAAACTGCCTGAAATGTATATAAAAAGATACGGACTTTTAATGAATCAGCTACCTGGTCTCATCCTCGTCATCAAATCTGATCATGTTGCTATAATGCATGTTTTCCAAGGCAGAAAGCTGTACACCAGGAAGGTCTGCTTCAACAGCAATCCTGCAAATATAATGTGATCAAATCAATGGTGTTCATTCAAGAGTCAAGACTATAAGAACTCCACCAAGTTTGTTAAGCAACTATAATCAAGAATGAGTCACATAAGCAATAGGCAGTTAAATTTAACTCTAGTGTTACTGCAGCTGCAACTGTTTGAAGCACGTCGTGGCATTTAAAATCAAGCAAACAAATTTCAAAACAACCAAATATATTTTTATCAAGATAGTAACTTCTGTGCATTCGTAAAGACACCAATATGCAAGGAGTATAATCAGAACAGTGAGAATAACCTTATGCTAGCAATTTTCTTCCATGGTTTTACAGAACAACTGCAGTGTGTTTGTGTGTCTTATGCAACCAAGTTGTATCAAAAGTATACGGGTAAAGCAAATTATATGGTCAACATAAATTCAGCTACTTAGACTTGGAAATTCGTTTTGATTAAACATTTACTTTGTCGTCCATAAATTTAATTTCTCTAATTTCAAGAAAAAAAATCAACCAGTAAAGCTTAATGTAATGAAAAATTGTTACCTGTAGCTCTCCTTATATGCATCACACGCTTCTTTCCAATTGTGAGTAGAATCCAAAACATTACCAATATTAATTTTCACCAGTGCTTGCCCCTATAAGCAATCATTACCAGCAAAGCATACAGATCAACCAACTGGCATCCTCATCATGGACGGATAGGCAATAAACACATTATTTGTCCTAAATTTATCTTTGGATACAGAGCGACCTAAGAAGAATAGACTTGACATGCATATACATAAAAGTTGAAGGGTCGCATCAGGATTTGAAGTGTCCATGCATGTTAGATATAACATGGGTGTTTGATACATGTCTGACTGTAACACAGAAGAAGTTCTTAATGTATACATGGTCCATATTTTATTATAAAATGAATCTGCCTGCTTAATTTCTGTGTCAAAGGTTATACTCCATTTGGATTGCTGTATAACTCATAGAATATGTTAGAATCTATTCTAACATATACATGGCTCCTCTTTCAAAGTATCTGTATTTCATATAAAAACAACCAAATAGAAATATACTCACATTACCAATGTTTTGAATAACTATAGAAAACAACCAATGTTTTGAAATATACTCAGCTTTATGTTATGTTGAATTAAATTAAAGTCAGGAAGAAGAAGAAGAAGAGAACAGAAGTGTTAAATTTATATCATAAAATGATGAAAATTTACCTCTAAGTTGCCAATTGTTTTGTACATTTTCCAACTCTTTTCATACCATTTGATTGCCTTGTTGAATTTTCTGAGCTTCTGGTAAGATTCTCCGACATCCAGATATGAATCACCCAACCTTTGCCTGTCACAAAGGTCATTCGCTACTTTCTTCCTCTCCTTCGCAAATTCACAATACTGAACAAAACATTGCTCAATAAGAAAGGTCACACTTAATGAATTACTAAACACCTCATAGCTTCAAAAGGACTCTGTATTCACCAAATAATACTAATAGGTCATCAAATTATAGTATGTGAAGGAAAACTACAAGTTAGGGAGCAAAACAAGTGCAACTATTCATGCTTTAAGCAACCATGATAACCTATTTCTGGAGCTGCAACGTTCACAAACGTCAATATGTTACAGAATAAACTTTATTTTTCTCATGATAGCAAGTTTATGCAGCAGCTTTAAATTAAAGAAGTTCGTAAGTTAGAAAAAAAAAAATTAAAACAGTATTAATAAATTCATGGTTAATCTTAATCCACAACTAAACCATACACAGGTGCACAGCAGTTATCTAAACCAACATTAATACATCAAGCCAGAAAGATTATGTATGTTGAAAGGGTATTATAAAAGGTCAAATGAAAATTTTCATATAATATAACAGAACCATGACAGCTAAGCTTTTGTCTCTTAAACACAATGTACAATTGAACACACTCCAACACTCCAGAAAACACAGTTCTGAGGTTGAAAATGAGCATACTTGGCCCCAGCGACGGAGGCACTCGTTACCCTCCGGGGGCCAGGGCCCCTACCAGTTAATGGACCGCAACGGCAAAATTAGAAAGTTGTGCCAACTTTGACCAAAACAAAAAGATAGCCATGGCAATTGCTAGTTTTCAACACTATATAGTGACGGTTCTTTGTCAGTACTTCATATCAAACATTGAGCTCAACAATTACAGTGTGCATGACTTGAGCCCAACCAACTTGTAAAGTTGGGACAATTCTTTAGACGTCATTATGTCCCCTTTATACAATTTGCAATGAACCATTAGTTATATTTATTAAATTAAATGATAATACAATGGTTTAAATTTACACAGAGCTATGAGCTGCGAAGGATTAAAAAAGGGAGAAAGGTTGGCCCCTGCAAACTTGGCTCTGCCTTGGCATAACAAGCACAAGTGTTGAAAATTATGGATTGCCTCATCAATACTTGTACATAGAATGTTTTTCAAGTAAATAAGCATTATAATTTACATGAAAAATGATACTTAGTTAAAATAATTATGTTACAAATACACAAAGATAGAATTGATACCTTCTCCCATGCAGCGATCATCCTTGCTTTCTCAACAAGGCGTTCAAGAGCCCCGTTTTCCTGCAGCAGATACTTGCGCTCGTGCAGTGTCCCTCTAGCCGAGGCTACATCTCTCTTGAGTTTTTTAAGTTTCTGCTCTTCTTTCTTGATTTCATCCATAACTTTAACTGCTTCTTTAACAGTTTCAATGTTCTGATTAATTTGTCTGACCAAAGCATCCTCATCCTCTAAAGACTTCGCCAAACCAAGCGCCTTCTCATAATAAGACCGCGCCTCTTCATACTTCTGAGTCCGGTAATGCACTTCCCCAAGATTAATATACCCTTTAGCTTCCCCTTGACAATGTCCAATTTTATGACAAATCAAAATATCCCTCTTCATATTCTTCATAGCGTCATTCCACTTCCTCAATTCCATATACACATTCCCTAAATTGTGATGTAACCTACTACGCCCATCATCATACTCGCTAATCTCCTCTTCGTCGCAAATCTTCAATCCTCTCCTGAGTATATTGGCCGCCTCGTGCAAGTTATCAAGCTCCATTTCAAGCATACCAATGTTATTATAAGCATCAATATATTCCTTCAAAAACGAAGACTTATTATTTGGCGGATTCTCTTTCAGACTAACGGCGAGATCCATAGCAGACTTAAAATACTTTTTCGCATTGCGAATTGAATTGTGATCATGTTCAGATCTCGAAAACAGTTCGTGATAAGTTCGACCTAGCTGCGTGCTAGCTCTTTGTTGCTCAACTAGATCTTCATTATCCCTTGCTAGATCTAGATGTTTCTTCTACAGTCCATAAATAAATAATTAATTACATAATAAATTGATTAATTAAATGTATTAATTAGGGTTTTAGTTCATACTGACCTGAAAAATTAGGGCATCGGAAAATTGCTCAAGACGGAGATAGATTTCACCGAGGGATTGACAAGTTGTGACTAAGTGATTCTCCGATAAGAACTTCAGCGAAACTTCATAATCGATTCGGAGCCATTTGAGAGCTTTAACGTATTCACCTCTGTTCTTGAGTATATCGCCGATGACGTTTGCCCAACGCGCTTCTTCACGGTGGTTACCTTCTTCTTTGGCGTTCCGGTAAGCAGATTTCGCCGATTTGAGCTCTGAGTCCATCGAGAAACGACGATGAACGGTGTTGTTTGGGTTTTGTGAAGTGAAAGGGGTGAATCTCTCTGAAAGGTTTTTAAATGAAATTTCATAGTCCCGCCAAAAACACTCTATTCTCGCTCTTTATTATTTTCCGTTCATGTTCTTGCGCTCTCTTTATTTTTTCATTTTTAAAATTAGTTTACTTTATTAAATTAAATATCAAATTAAGAAATTCAATATACAAACACAACGACAATGCAATTATTTGGAAGATATAATATTGGTTTAATTGCATGTTTTACTCTAAAAAAAATTATTTGTGTGATTTTGACCCGTTTTAGTCCCACGTTTATTCCATTTTTGACACTCATTTTTTACAAATTTTTCACTAATGTGACATAATCTAATGATGTGGCATCTTTGCCATCTAATAAGCAGTGGCGGAGCCAGACAAAAAAGTTTGGGGTGGCCGCCATCAAAATAAACTAAAATATAAAAATCATATTACATACAACACATAAGTCAAAATAAACCAAAAATCGATCATTCAAAATTTAAACTACATAATATATAAAACTAGCTTTATCAACAAATCTTAACACAAGAGTCATTTGTTCCTTTTTCGACTCATCATAAGCTTCATCAACAACGATGCAAAATTTAGAATCATCAATTTCTTCATGAATATGTTTTCTAACCCTACTAGAAAGAATTTGCAAGAGCTCTTTTTGAATTTGATGTGAAGTATATTTGCAATTTTCACTACTAAAAAAACAAAAATTAGAGAGGGAAATTTAGTGAAGGAAAACATGAGATCCCTCTCTAATTCCGTCACTAAATTTTACGATCAAGGAATTTGTGAGGAATTTTATTTTTTCCGTCACTAATTTCCCTCCTTAATTTTGCTTTGCCTAGTAATGTTTCTGGAGCATTTTTTAACACAACTTTTACAACTTCAACATTGTACTGGACAAGAAAATAAAAAGAATTAAGGCTAATAATATAGAAGAGCCTTCTATATTTTGGTTTCAGGGAGGAAATACAAAGAATTAAGGCTAGTACATAATCCACATATAGTCACAGGGAAACATTTAGCAAATAGCACATATGATAAACCAATATAGCACAGGGAAGCATATATTTTGGTTTCAGGGAAGCAAATAGAAAATAGCATTCAGCAAGGGTCCTTTTTCAGCATCCACTTTCCGGTATATATAAAAAAATATAAATAAAGATGGGGTGGCGGTGGCTCCCCCTTGCCACCCCCCAGTTCCGCCATTGCTAATAAGAGTGGATTTTAGAAAGATATAATATTGGTTTAATTGCATGTTTTACTCTAAAAAAAATTATTTGTGTGATTTTGACCCGTTTTAGTCCCATATTTATTCCATTTTCGACACTCATTTTTTACAAATTTTTCACTAATGTGACATAATCTAATGATGTGGCATCTTTGCCATCTAATAAGAGTGGATTTTAGTGGTAAATTAAAGAGTGAAGACTCAATTAGTCTTTTTTTCTTTTTTTGTGGTGGCCGGGGTTTGAACCCTGGACCTTGCATATTTTATGCATTGTCCATACCAACTGAGTTTTTAATCTATTATAATTTTTAGATGCTCCATCTTTATTATATACATCTGCCTTAATTTTTTTTGAAAAGTACACATGGCATCTTCATACTTCCCATTTCATTTAATGTTTCTCCATCAACCAATGAAAATGGATCTTGACTTATTCCTTTTCTATTAACCAATCAAAAAGGATCATGACTCATTTATTTTTCATCAGCCAATCAAAATTGATCATAACATGATTTTTTCCCTATATATAAACAATTTGGTTTTTTATTATTTTCATCTACCTCTTCCTCCCATAAAAAATTATTGCTTTCAACCTCATTCTATTTTCTTTTATTTGTTTATTTTTAATTGTTTTATTGTTTATTTAACATTTCTTATTGTTATGTTCCATTTTATTGTGATTTCTTAGGTTGATGATTCTTATTCATATTCTCTTTTCAATTTTCTTTTGGTGTTTACATGTTTTTTGTTTTTGTTCGGATCTTTATTTTGGCCATGTAAGCCGATCAAGAGAAAAGAAGAAATGCATCATATATAAATTAGAATATATACGAAGGATTTCTATCACCACGTTCAAATATAATCACTTTCATCGCCCTTTTGATTTATTTTAATCCCTTAATACTCACAACGTTTTCTATCTATCTATTCTTTTTTGTTTAATTTTTCTTATGTTTCTTATGTTGTTATTTTACTTTTAATATCTTGCTCTTTTATATTTTATTTTGGTGATTTTTTTGATTTTTTTGCTACTTTATGCTTGAAATGGAAACCAATCGATACATAAGAAGAAACACATCCATTTACACAAAATTGGTTGAATCGATAACTTTGGAGTGAAAAAGATAAGAAATACATAATAGGAATCGATTTTATGACCTTTTATTTTTGTTTTTTGAGTCAGAAAGTTCCATTTTCTTTAACTAAAAGGGAGCAAGGTGCTACCCTAAAATTTTAAGTGCATTTTAAAAAAAAAAAAAACTTAACAGTCATTTATATTTTATTTCCTTCAGGCTAATTAAATATTTAAACTAGTTTACACTATTATTAAAATAATATCCAATTAAATATTATTAAATTATTACGTTTTTTAAGTGAAAAAAAATATTAATGTTTTATTCACGTCATATTTTTTTGGTACATTTCACATCATATTTTCGTATCCATCATTCTTTTTTTTTTAAGGAGTCATTCATTCTATTATTAAAACTAATAATCATATATGCTTTAAAACTGTATTAATATTTTTATTAATTCCCTTATTTATGAGCGGAAAGTTGTAAAAGTCTTAAAATGACAAAATTAAATGAATTTTTTATTACTTATTAATCATGTTTCAATGGCCCTTTCCCCCCATGTTTCAATGACAGCCATCAAATTATTATAAATGTTTCGTATCAAATGGATTCATGTACCCTTTGTCTTAATTTTTGACCAATTAGATTTAACTAAATCATCAAAGGTTTCAATCTTGCACATATTTGTTTTTTTTTGACAAAATCTTGCACATATTTGTTAACAACCAAAATGTATGCTTTTTCATAGCATGTTGACGTGACATTTTTTTCTTTTATTTTTCTACAAAAGATGCAAAATCATGTAAGCATTTAATGTTATATCAATTGTCTATTTCAATGTATATTTATTGGTTTCCTTTGATTGTGTTTTTTCTATATAGGTTCTTGGTACAAACTCAGACGAAGAAGAAAAAATTAATTTCGTTTCGGGAAACAAAACAAATTAATCTAACAACTAATTACTAACATTTTGACATTAAAAAAGCATTTCTTTTCTATTCAATTCAGTGATAGTCTTTGTCCCAATAGTTTTTTTTTATCATCTTGAATTTCATTTGAAAATATTATAGCATTTAATCAAACGATCTTTATTCATTGATATGACCAAATATGCTAAAATTAATTTGTGATAAAATATTTCTAAGAATACAACAATGCCTTAAACTTTTGTAAAAAAAATGCCTTAAATACTATATTATATACATTGAATTTTTTCAGCTTATTATAGAAGTTTCTTATTCATAGCACCATCATCACTAATTATAATTTACAAATTCTTTGTCTTGGACGAATTGGTACCAAAAAAAATTTGAGCAAATTTGTTGCTAATTTTTAAAAAGTTACTTTGAAACTAAACCAAGAATTGATTCCCATTTTTATTAATATGGAATTTATATTTACATTGTTAATATATTTCATGCTCTGACCTTTAACCACATAAATATGACTAATACAGATATTCAATGGAAATTAAATTTAAATTGTAAATATTTGTGAAGTAATTAATTTTTTACCTATCGAAATGGGAATTTTTTTCTTTGTAAAAAAAATTATAATAATTTAACTTTACACAAATCTAAATTCCTTAAACTCCAAAAAGTATAATAATTTATAGTAGTTTTACATTAGAAACTACAATTTTTAAACTTTTAAAAAGTTGAATCCATCACTTTTTACCACTTCCCAACACAATATTTCTATTATTGTTCTCTTTACCAATGCGCTAAGGGCAATGTTTAGCATTTCCCTAATTTATACTACCAATAAAATCAATGAAATGGTCTTTCTAAACCTCTAAAAAAGTAGTATTATGCAAAGAGAAATGTTAGAGGCACACATATAAATTTAAACACACTTTTCAACATACTTTTTTTGATTGGTTAAAATTCACATGAGTCTCACTAGATCATGTGGGACCCATATAAATTTGGTGTAACTCATGTGAGTTTTAACCAATCAAAGAGGGTGTATTGAAAATTGTGTGTTAAAATGTGTGTTGTTAGCATTCTTCATTATGCAAAAGAAATGAAATTATTTTTCATGAAAACAAGTAAAGGTTATTGTCCCCTTTTTCTTATTTGATTTCTTCAATTTAATCGCAATCAACATTTGGTCCTCACAGTTTTCTCCTAATCATAAACATTGATAAAATCAAGTGTACATATTTTCCAAATAAAAAGGAATTAATTAGCAAAAACTTGCATTGATTTATATCATGTGAATAAAAGTTGGAAATTAATATATCTTAATGTTTTCATAACAATAAAAAATAGCTCCAAAAAAGTGCACCATATAACTATGTTCCTTTTTTTTTACTCATATAAAAATACTCTATTTTCCACTAAAAAAACAATATTCATGTTTTTTTAATAATTTTATTTAGGTGAGTTGTATCCAAAGAGAAAGCCTCAAGGATCAAAAAGATATTACAAAGGTATTTACGTATTATCCATCTAGGATGTCCTAACGCTGGTATCTAGAGTTGTACTCACACTTTAATGGGGGTAGGAGTCAATTTATTATCAACTAAATCAACATATATCTACAATATAAGCACATTCTCAATCACACTACAAGTATTTTTCTTTATCTTTATAATAAACATTTGTCCTACATTACATATAAAGTACATGTGGAGATCTTTCATTTCCTACCTCATTTAATGTTATTATATTTCTTTCTTTTTTTAAACAAAATATTCAAATAAATATTAAAAATTGTCCATGATGATTATGGTATGTAACATTCTAAATTAAACGTTTTTTATATCAACATTTACACAAAAAACTAATTATGCCCTTATTTGTTTTTGGGGTCAAGTTATGCTCATATATATGTTCATTGTGGACGTTTATTAATTTGTTTAATAAATGTCTTTCAAGTGATACTAACATGTTTTCCTAATTCAACTATCAATTTATGGAGGTCTTCCATTTAGTATCAAAAACATATATTCTTGCTCAATGAAGAATTAGTTCAATTGTCTCGAGTTTAGCTTTTACTGCTAACGTGATAACTTCTTGATGGATGATACGTAAGTATCTCTATTAGAGCTCGATAAATCTAAAAGTTTACCCTAATTCAGATAAGTCCTTGGGTCTGACTCACTAAACTTTCAATTATAAAAAAATAAATAAATTAGAAATAACAATTTATTTTGTGAGAAAAACGTCCGCAATTCAAAATATATTTATTTTGTTTTTTCAAATGTATTTTGTAATTTTGAATATGTCCACCAACAAGCATATTTTTCTTTTGGTGAATTTTAATGGAATGTTTACCAAAAAGTATATATACGTCATCGTTCATTAAAAAAAAAATACACATCACCGTAAATGTAAATATTTTTCTTCAATTTAATGTAAATATGATTTATTTTCAATTTAAATGACTGAATAAGTATACCACTTCTTTTTACAATCACATCCCTAAATTAAGAGAATATTTAATATGACATTTCTTTTTACCATTTCTTTTTTACTTAATTAAAAAAATGTCCCATCATTTAAAATGTTAAATAAACATGTAATTTATCAACTAAAGTAACAGATCAATATTTTTCCATGGTTTATTTCCAGCAAATACCAAAAGTCTTCTTATGGATAATCACATTAAATTAAGAGTAACCACATAGGTGAAATTGACACCACATCTTCGTCCTAACCTTTAATGCATTAGATATATGAGTCATCTCATTTATATGTTTCTCACCGTATACTCTTGCATCCAATATGGAGTTTTAACTCATATATGACATATTAACATATCTCATTTAATTGTGAGACTTTTTATATTTGTAATCTGGTAACATAACCAAATAAGATTAGAGAATGCATAGCATGCTATAAAAGTGGGTTGGTGGTGATTTAATGGATGAAGGTTTTTGTTCTTTTCTTTCATGAGAAGAGAGAAAATAAATTAGAAAAAGAAAAAAGACAAAAAAAAGCAATTCAAACATATATATATGATAAGGAAAAAAATAAATTTTTGTACTTTGTCTGTAAGAATATATAGAATATAATGAATTCCTGGTGATCTACGGGTTTGTTGAAGGAGTTCGAAATCTTTTAGTATAAATTTTACCAAAAAATTAAACTAAATAAAAACATGTCACGTTGTTTTAATAAATATAACAATTCTTTATTTTATCAAATTAGCAAAACACATGCAATTTTCCGTTGTCAAATCGAACCAAAGACCAAAAGTTAATGAAAGATATTGTATGAAAGTAAATAACAACCAATAACTAAAATTTAAGATAAAAATTAAACAAATGTCATCCAATATCAAACAAAGCAGTTTATCATAATGTTGGGATAATGTTTGGACTTTCAGATGAGCCTACATTGAGTTCGATCATGATATTAGGTCAAAAGCAACCATATAAGTGAGATTTCCACACCATATTTTCAAAAAAAATCTTAAGTCATTAAGTATATGTGTCATATCACTTTTTTTTTTGAAGGAATGTCATATCACTTATATGTTGTTCAAAATCTACTATTTCATCCAATGTAGAACGTCAACTCACATTTGACACATTAACGTATGGTAATCAAGTGTATGACTATCTACATCCGAAAATATGTGACATAGTCAAATAAGGTCAATCAGAGGCACATCGTGTTAAAAAATGTGGGTTGGTAGTAATTTCATGGAGGCAAGTTTATGTTTATTTATTTCATGATAGTAGAGAAAAGAAATTAAAAAGAAAAAAATAGAATACGAAAAAGGAATTTAAACGTGATAAAAATGATAAGGAAAAAATATATGTAGCGTGTTTTATCCGTGAAATTCTTGGGAATAGACTGATTTGCCGGTAATTACATGGGTTTGTTGAAGGGGTTGAAGATGTTTAGGTAATAATTTTACCAAAAAATTAGACTTAATTAAAAAATGTCACATCATGTTCAAATGACTAATAAGCATGTACTTTGTCAACTAACATAACACATGCATTTTTCCATTGTAACATCCCACCAAAGACCAAATGTAAAGTAATTTTAAATGATAAAGATTGAATAAAAAAATGGCATGAAAGCGGATGACATCCAAAAACTATATTTAAGTTAAAAAAAATAAATAAACAAATGTCTTCTAAACACCAACAAAATAGTTCATATTAATGTTGGGACGACACATGGAGCCTATATTGTGTTTGATTATCATATTATGCAAAGAACAATCACACAATGGAGATTGACACCACATATCGACTTAAAATATCTAATGAGCATGTATTTTTTTTCAACTCAGCATAACACATCTACATTTTTCAATTCTTAGATCCCACCAAAGGCTAAAAGTAAAATGATTTGAAATAATAGATGTTGAATAAAAAACAGCTTAAAAGCAAATGACATCCCTAAACTCAATTTTAAGATGAAAAAATTTAATAAACGATATCCAAAACTAACTAAATAGTTCATCATAATATTGTGTCTTCTAAGGGAGCCTAAACAATGTTATATAATTAGTTTAGGCTATGATCAACCACAAAAGTAAGATTCACACCACATCTTCGTCTAAAATCTTAAGACATTAGGCACATAAGTTATCTCACTTATATTTTCCTCACCATCTACCATTGAATTTAATGTGAAACTTTAACTCACATATGACACATTAACATCTCTCTTAAATGTGAGACATTTTGCTTGTGTAATATGGTGACATGGCTAAATTATAAGGACAAACTCAGGCCTAACATGGAAAAGGAATTTTTGACATGAGATAGATGGTAAGGAAAACAAATAAGGGGTGTGTACTTTGAATTTGAAAGTATTCGGAATGTAGTGAATTGCTTGCACTTTTGCAGGTTTATTGAAGGATCAAGAGATCTTTTACATGAGATAGATGGTAAGGAAAACAAATAAGGGGTGTGTTTTTTAACCTTGAAAGTACATGAAATGGATTGAGTTGCTTGCAACTCTGCAGGTATGTTGAAGGATTATGAGATTTTGGAGTAATTATTGTATGAAAAAAAATAGACTCAATTAAAAAGCGTCGTATCATTTTAAAATTTCTAATAAGTATATATTTTTGTACACTCAAAATAATACATTTATCTTTTTCCATTGTCAGAATTCCCAAAAGACCAAAGCCAAGGAATTTGAAATAATGAATGTTGAATAAAAAATTCAATAACTAAAATTTAAGATAAAAAATTAAACAAATGACATCTAAAAACTAACAAAACAGTTCATCATGATTTTGGGACTTCTAAGGGATTCTACACGAGTTTGATCACCATCTTTGATTAAGAGAAATCTCATAAGTGAGATTGATATCATATCTTCGTCTAAAACATTTAGGTAGCATGAGTCATCTCACTTATATGATGTTCAAAATCCATTAATCCATCCAATATAGAACTTTAATACACACTTGATAAATTATCATCTTAGTCAAGTATGCAACTATCCACGTCCGTAATTACATGACATATTTAAATATGGTCAAATGAAGGCGCAAAATATTTAAAAGTTTGGTTGATGGTGGTTTCATGGAGAGAGGTTTATGTTTCTTTCTTCCATGAGAAGAAATAAAGAAAATTAAAAGTAAAAAAAAATAAAATAAAAGAAGGAAATGAAACACAAGGGAAGACAGACGAACGAAAATAAGTATTGTGCTTTTTTTTTGGTGAGAGTATAGAGAATAACGTGAGTTGCCGATTTTTTGGTGGGCTGGTTGAAGGAGTCCATGATTTTTGGGTAATTATTTTACCAAAAAAATAGGTTCAATTAAACAAACGTCACATGATATTTTTTTGCATGATTTTAAATTGTCTAATAAGCATATATTTTTGTCAACTCAGCATAACACATCGACAATTTACCGTTTTCACTTGCCACTAAAGTTCAAAAGTGAATAAATTTGAAATAATAGATGTTGAATGAAAAAATTCATATATTTTTTTTGTTACTAATGAAAATATTCATATGGAAGAGAATGACGTCTAAAAGCTAAACTTTAAGATGAAAATTAAACTAATGACATTCAAAAACTAAAACAAACGGTTGATTACAATATTGTGATTTTCGCATAATCCTACATTGAGTTTGATCATCTCAACAGAAAAAAAAAAGAATCCACACAAGTGAGTTTGACACCACATCTTAACCTAAACCTTAAGAAATTAAGTATATGGATCATATCACTTATATGCTGCTCAAAATCTACTCTTGCATCCAAGGTGGAACTTTAGCTCACACTCAACACATCAACGTATCTCACAGACTTTCTGCATCTGACATCTGCCACTGAGATTCACCCATGCTTCATTCGCAAAGTCGAATCGAGTTATGATACCATCGTTGAACCTTATGGAGAGAGCCAACACTGGTGTTGATCTACTCATTGGACATAGAGCAGCCACATAAATGAGAATAATACATCTTCATCTAATGTTTTAATTACGACGAAATTCTAGCCCGTGCTTGGCACGGGTATCCATACTAGTTTTAGTTTATAACAAAATAAAATTCAAATTAGTCTTTGACATTTTCATATTGTGAACAAATTAATCACTGGTTCATTATAATAGAAACATTAATTTATCCACAATATAAGGGATTAATTTGACTTTTATTTTTGTTGGGGACTGAATCAAGCCATTGGAAAATTATGAAGATCAAAATGAATCTTCACTTTGAATTAGAACGTTCAGAAACATGCAAATTATGTTTCAATTAATTTTTATTAAATTAAACATTTTAATAATAGAAAATTTAAAAATCAATCATTCTATTAAAAAAAATGAGTGGGGGACTACGAATATTCATTAAGATCAAGCGATAAGGATGTCACGACAAGAGAAAATTGGAGGAATATGAATTAGGGCTACAAAATTAGAAAGGGTTAAATGTCGGGGGTTTAAATTGTTCAAAAATATCAAGTGAAAATCGTGCAATAGAAATACTAAGGGAATTAAAAGTAGAATTAAGCATATAATACGTTAAGTTATCCTATCATATCGAATCCATTTTATTATAAGTTATACTCACAAATATAGTTAAATTGATAATGACATTGGTTGGGGTTTAAAACCCTAAATTTATCACTTGTTTAAGAGGTGAATTTGTAACCGTTAAACTACATAACTAAAAAAAGAGAGATGCCTAGTCGGAATGAACCACCTTCGCACGTGTCCAATAGAAAATCACAATCTTAACATGTCACCAACTCTTGTGATTGAATCTTGAAAAATTTAACAGTGGAGGTGGATCTACATGCGAGATTTGATAACAAAAGTTGAAATGGAAACCAGATACCGCTTCCCCATTGGAATGCGGCATAGGCCACTAGGCAATGTTGATGTCCTTGCCAGAAAACAATGATCGATTTCCAGTACCTCGCAAAATCATAAGCTACATGGAAAAGTAAAAACATCAAATATTTGTCATATAAAGTCTTCTATAGAAGCTTATTGACTTTGATCACACATTTGAAATCAATGAAATGGTATTTAACAAACTGCTTCACAGTTCACATCACTGCTTCACTTTCACCTCTGCCTAGTAAACAAGCTTGTTCTGTTGTACGAAGCTAGTTATTTAACTTAAACAAATACACTTTTCACTTTTGTATCTGTTGTTATAATAATGCAGAACACTAAGATGATGGCTGTAAACAAGGTGATATGAAGGTCGAGGAATCATTAAAATTAACAAATCCTAACTCAAATTAAGAATTTTGGTGAAGAAGAGAATCATATGAGCGATTTTTTATATGGTGCGCATGGACGCATGGTAAATGCTTTACCATTTCCCTTGAATACAAGGCAACGTCGTCGCTATTAAGGGAAATGGTGGCTTCAATCTTATATATAGCCAATGTGTTTAAAACTTTAGAACGGTAAATGAAATCTGATTTTAACTCCTTATAAAAAAACTTACCTTCTTCTAAGAGTAACATTCTAAGAGTAACACCAAAAAATATCATCATATTGTTTATATTTATTTAGAAAGACCAGCCCATTTAATCAAAAAAAAAAAAAAAAAGAAAGACCAGCCCATTAAGTGTGATAGTTAAACACACTTTTAAAAAAATCTTACCCATGTCTTTTTGCCTTTTTTTTTTTCAAAAATATAAATACCCAGCATGATTCAACTTGGGACTAGTGTATGATCCCTGTTGGACGGCTTAATCTATTTCCAACCCTAAGATTAAACTTGCTTACCAAACCATCTCTTATGATCAATCTTAATAAGCCATAAACCAACTTCTTAACCTCACTGAACATAGATTTGATGATACAAAGTTTATCAAAACCCTAGAGTCAGCTCACAATATAATAATTTACAACAAATAACTGGGCATAAAGTAAAACGAATTTTGTAAGAATCATATACAATTGTTGGATAGTGTCAAAAATAATTTCAATAAACCATTCCAAAAGCAAAAGTGCAAACACCCTGTCACAATAAAAGAACATTTTCCTCCACAGCTCCATATTTACACTTGTCTCTTTCACGGGTATGAATGAAGAGAGCAGGGGACGTAAAAGGTAACTATTAAAAAGACTAGTAAATTCTTCTACGCCTCCCAGCATAAAGAAAGAAGTAAATTTTGTACTCATAAAACAGAAAGAAAAAATACTACCGAAATCATTCTATGATACCATCTTATCTGACATTCTTTTTTTAATCTCCTCAATGGCCAAGTTTCTTCTTTTGGATAAATCTCTAATTGCCTCTTCATATTTCTGTTCAATCATTTCTAACTCTACTCTCAACTCATCATCAGGTTCGGATAAGGAGGAAACACTAATGGGATAACTTGCGAAGCTCACCATACTGTTGCTCCCCGTGTGTAAAAACTTGCTCCTATGATCAGACGATGCCCCAATTTCAGATGCGAACGAGCTCTGACTACCTCCACCAAATCCCGGTTCAGCAGACATAAATGAAACCATAGACAGCTTATCATTGATGTCTGATGTTGCAGAAGCATATGACATCTCAGAACATAAATCCATATTGTCAACGTTCTCTTTCGCAGATGATCTTTCGAATGAGGTTGAGGGACCTGCATCTTCAGTAGAATGTTTTGAGCTTCCGTTGTTTTTAGCCAACTCTGAGTCTGCCTGTTGGCTAGCCCTAGTCCATTTATCATTTGCAGAAACCAAATGATCAATTACTACACAAGGTTTCCATTCAGGAACCAAATTCATCAACAACAAATCGATTAACTCAGCTATGAATTTTACATTCTGATCAGCAAGTTCAAGTTGCTCAACCATTTCCTTTGAAACTGAGACAGCAGTATCACTGTCAAGGTAGAAGATGAAATGGATATATTTTGCTTGTCCTGCATATAAATCGCAAAAAGTATAAACTTTCCACCAACAAATTTAGAAGTCATTGAAGGGTAGAAATGAACTATACTAACCCCTCTGATCAGCTATCCGCAGAACCAATGATACAGAATTCTCATCATTTAGACCACCTTTTAGAAAGAAGGTATTGCCTCCCTTCAACCTTCGTATCTCAACACTCGCAGAACTTGATGCATCAACAGTGGAATTATCAAGTACAGTGATCACCGGTATCTCGTTAGTGTCACCAATATCCATAGAAATGGCCCCAATACGTGCACTAGCAGGACCTTCAGACATCATACATCTGTTTTCAGAGGCTCCCAATTTGGGAAGAACAATATCTGGCAATGGAAGAGAAATGTTTTTTGTTGAACCATTCACTTGAACAAAGGGGTCCATCAGAAGCTCCTTTGCCGACAATCTTTCGGATGCTGGAACAATACATTTTTCAATAAATGATTTTATTTCTGGATCTATCACTTTAGAAAGAGCAGCAGGCTTTATACCCTGCAGAATGATATATTGTGAATGACCATGTAATCCAGTAATATCCTGCGGAAAAAAAGAACTTCATAAATACCACATACTTACAGATGAAACTTTCTTGTATATCTGCGCTGAGTTTCTGCATTCACTATAAGGATACTCGGCAGTAACCAACTCAAGCATGCACATACCAAATGAATATATGTCAGCTAATTCATTGTAATTTTCATCATACATTTCGGGTGCCATAAACTCCGGAGTTCCTACCAGGATATCATAGGTGTAAATATAAATGGTATAGAAATAAAACAGCAATGCGACAAAACAGCAATAAATACGGTTCTTATACAATTCCTGATGCTATGTGATGGTAAAAATCATATAAAAATTTATTAGTTATAACTATACAAAGGATTAACAGATATTAGCAGGAAAAAAAAGCACAAGGTAGAATAATATACCTATAACAGTCTTGGCATTAGCCTGTGTCAAGAAAGTCGCCAGCCCTAAATCTCCAATTTTAACTTCTCCTTGGTGACCGTTGATAAATATATTATCACATTTCAAGTCCCTATGTATAATCGGCGGGTTGTGACTATGAAGGTAGTTTAAACCCATTAGAATCTGTTTCGCCCATCCTCTGACAGCCTTTAAGTCAACCTTCTTGTGTTTTTTACGATACCTACATCATGCATCGCATCCACTAACAGACTGGTTGATCTCGCAAATAAGAAAGACACAGAGATTAACAATACATAAGAAAGAGATATTGGACTTACTGCTTGAGGCTACCCGAAGTAAACAACTCAGTAATCATATTAACTGTCCTGCGCTTGTCATCAATCCAAGAATTATAGAATCTTACTATGTTATTATGCCTCAGCGATTTTAAGAGATGCATTTCTGAGTATAGCCTATCTAAGTCACCTGGTGACTGTAACACCTCGTCAATCTGAACCTGTCCCCATGCCACTTCAATTCCATTAACTTCATCAAATGCCCTGTAACTGATTTATCACAAATTATGGAAAACATTTGCACATTGAAATTATATCAACTTGAACAATAAAATTATTTTTATTCTTAACAGCAAGATGCATTGTATTAATGGATACACAGTTTTGAAGGCTCCTTTGCCGATCACTTCTTTATACTGTTACAGATGCAAAGAACAAAATTAGCTTAGTGCATTGTAAACAGTGTTAATCAAATCATAGGCAATTGCATTACCTTAATGTAACGAGAAGTAGGATCAATTTCGAGAACATCGGGATCAGGTGGCTCTGAATGCCCTCCACCCTCTTCCGAGCTTTCCGTACAAGCCAAACTCATCTATATAAATCAAACTAGTTGAAACAAAATCATCAACACACAATGATTAAACTACATCAAAATTCTAAGAAATAGTAGTATTTATAATTGAGAGGATCAATGTACTAAATTTTATTCAACAACTATAATTTGAGCTTCAATTTTATTAATTTTTTTTCTGTTTTTACCTGAAAATCAAGCTCCTGTGAGCTCACGATGAAGAGAGAGAAAAATAAACCTTAATTGGAGCAAGAGAGATACATTATGAAATTATCGTCATCATCATCTTCTATAATATAAAACAGAAAAGATAGAATAGAAGGAGAAAAATAAAACAACCACACACTCTATTTATACGCATAAATAAATATCTTTTTCTCGTGTCATCTCCATCCACATCACATCGCCGCTACGCCCCTCCCACTTTCAAGTGTAATCTTTTTTTTTTTTTTTGGTTTTATGGGCTTATATCCGAACCAAATAAAAAAAGGCCCAATAATCCCAACTAAAATTTAACTAAACTAAACGACGACGTTTTACATGTGTTTTCATTTCGTGAACTCATGAACAAGAAAAGTGTGAATCTGTGATTTGATTGTGAGAGAGACGAATGGAATTCTTAGACGAAGACGCGAAACCGAAGTTCCTGTATCAGTCCGGTGCACCCGCGGCCACTGAATCACAGCCTTACCAGAAACCAACGAAATCGTTCATCGCTGTAACCGTTTCAATCTCTTCAATCTTCTTCGCTCTCGCTTTCTTCGTGTTCCAATCTGAACCGCTCAAATCGATTTTCATCTGGTTTGCATTCTCTCTCCTCCTTGGTCCTTTCGCTCCAATCTCCATCACCGGCGGCGATTCCCGTGTCGGCCGTGGTCATGCCGTCAATTTCCCCGATCAGGAAACCTCAACCGATGAGGATGATTCCAGGAAAAAATCTCAGCAGCGCAGATCCAAGCAACGCAGATCGGATGATGTCACCTCTGTAGTAGCTCCAGCGCCGGTGGTTTCGTTGAAGAATCGAAATGGAAATGGAAACGGTGTTGCATTGTCGGCGGCGGTGGTGGAGGAGGAGGAGAAGGAATGGAACGACGAGGACATTGAGATTCTGAAGAAACAGATGGTGAAAAATCCACCGGGGAAACCAGGACGGTGGGAGGCGATAGCGGAGGCATTCGGAGGGCGTCACAAGGTGGAAAGCGTGGTGAAGAAATCAAAGGAGTTGGGAGAGAAGAAGGTTGATGATTCGGATTCGTATGAGCAGTTTCTGAAGAAGAGAAAAGCGTTGGATAAGAGACTTGTTGAAGAAGGAGGAGATTTAGCGACGGGTGAGAAAGTTGAAAGTGTTTGGAGTTCAAACGAGGATATTGCTTTGTTGAATGCTTTGAAAGCATTTCCGAAAGATGTTGCTATGAGATGGGAGAAAGTTGCTGCTGCTGTTCCTGGGAAATCGAAAGCAGCTTGTATGAAAAGAATTGCAGAATTGAAGAAAGGGTTTCGGACTGCAAAATCTGGTTCTGAAGTTTAGATTCAAATATATTATCTTGGTATATGGATTGATACTTGTAACACATGAGGATTTTTATTTTTTGTATTCTACTTACCTGATAAATTGTTCTGATGAGTTATTCTTCGCTTGTTATTTTAGGATTAGGAAGCTCTTTCTCTCATCCAGTTAACATTCCAAATCTATCTGTGTAACTTCATTGAATAAATAGAATGAAAAGATGATGTATTCAGATTTTTGTTATAGTGAAAATAGATGTTTACTTAATCCATACAATGTCATTGCTTTGTCTATTAATCATAAACTGGCTGTGGTTGTACTTGTGTTGTGTACTACTATGCAGCAATGGTGTTTCTGAATGATGGCATGTCTGTCTGGTGTCTGACACTAATGCGACAAACAGACATGTTTACATTTAATTATGTCTTTTTTTCATATTATTGCGGTGTCAATTTGTTGGTGTCATGTGGTGTCCATGTTTGTGCATCATAGGATTTCATTCTTCTGCTATTTTGGGGAGAGACTTGGACCGATTTAACCTAGTTTACATTTCAAGAATGTTTCTTATGCCCCCCTCAGATTAGTCAAGAATGTTTCTTATGCCCCCCTCAGATTAGTCGGTCCTTGGGTTGGATAGAGTTAAAAAAAAAAATGTTTCTTATGGAGAGCCTTCCATTTCAAAACCCTATTCTGTGATCTCTATGCAGTTTTATTTTGTGAATTGTATCTCCATTGGTTGGCGAGAATGTGTGCAATTGGTTTTCAATTCCTATGGTGTGCCTACCATTTCGTTGGTAGCTTGTATACCTTTTCTAACTTGTAATCTAAGGGGGATTAAATTTCTGTTAACTTTTTTACTTCCCAATAGCCAGTGACTTTGGCTAGTAAGCACTAACCAAACCTCTAGTGGTTGTAAAGCCAACCTTGAGGCACACAAGGGTCAACTTGGTGTTCCCAAGCTCAATTTCCAGCAGTGTCAAAAAAGTGTTTGGTCCGGGCAGCCACACATTGCAACGGTGATCGAAAGCTTTGTGATGCAATGGATCTTGGATTAAAAGAAACTATAAGAGAAACTATTAGGAAGGATCTAGAAGGAAGGATCTAGAGATTAAGGAGTTGGAGAAAGACATGGTTTTTGATAGAACATTATGACGTCGTACCCCATTTAGTTGGATAAGACTTGGTTGTTGTTGTAATTCTTGTGTCTTGGTTTTGGTTACATTATTCTCTTGAAACTTTTCTTGTTGTGGTCTCATACTGAATAGTAGTGATAAAGGGGGTATTATACACTCCTATCAGGTACTTTAGGGCAAAGGGAATAATCACCATTTCGCTTTTGGATTGCTTATGGAGTTATGGTAATTGGTTCTTTTGGACTGTTACAGTATTTTTGGATTGCTTATGGAGTTATGGTAATTGGTTCTTTTGGGCAGTTATAGTATATTCGTCTCGCAGACTGCTAAGTTGCAGTAATTTGTAAACTCTCGGTTTGCTGTGTTACTTCCACACCAAGTGCCAGGTGGTATGCTGGTGCTTAAGGATGCATTGCTCTCGGCATTTGTTCAGAAATCTTTAAACCAACAGAAGTGTTTCATTTATGGATCTTGTCTTGCTTCTGGCAGCAGTAACTATTTTGAACATAGTTGGCCTGAAAAAAATCACAATTCATCTGTCTTATTGTGTACAGCTAACACTTGCAGCTTTTACTCATGAAATTTTCAGTTTCTCTTTTTCATGTAGCTAAGAACCTGTGACTATTTTAATCCAGTTCTTGAGCTATAGTATCTGGTCGCTGTGACATTTTAATCCATACCTTAAAAGAGGGTATTGCTATACTTTTTTTACAATGGACCCTTTGGACGGAAATGGATCTCGTCATGTTTTTTTCTCTCTTTTTGATGTTGAATCCTATCACAAAATCTAATATGTTGGGTGAAAGAGAGTATTTAAAGATGCGGAATATGGGGACTGAATGGTGAAGATTTAATCCACTATCCCTTGAATGAAATCACACGAGTCCTAAAATATGTTGCTGATACGTAAATAACATGCTTAATGGAATATTTTGCTGATATTGAGCTATAGGAAGAGCATGCAACAATAATATACAGAGTCTAAACTTTAAAATCTGTATAGAATATAGATACATTGAAATACCCTATAATCGCATTACATTCATCAGAATGAATGAAGTAACCTACAACCATAATACACAACTTACCCATAAAATCATCTCAATAATTTAAAAAATGAAAAACAAGTTTGACAAACCAAAAATAAAACTTAGATTCAATCTATTTGACTTTGTTACTCATATTATAATCTGTTGGTACCCAGATTGAAACAGAAGTCAAAGGTCTTGACTTCCAACACAAAGCCAACTTACAGTTCTCATATTGCACCCAATACCCTTTACCAAACAAGCTAACCAATAGCTTAGCCTGTGAAATATTGCATGTACTCATACCAACACGTCTATACCCCTTCAATGAATAAAAAAATCTTTCTTCCCACAATATTCTCTCCTCTTTTTCACAAGGAAACTGTCTTACACTGTCTAAGATTCTATTTCCCAATACCTCTTTCTCTATAAGGGCTAACTCCATCTTATGGCTACTCCACAGAGTACTTACAAGTGAATCAGAAACTGCAATATAGTGATGCAAAGCCTCACAGAAAAACTCCACAAAGGACATGGATTTGAGTCTAGAAAAATTAAACAGTTCTTCTTCGACTAAAACAACAAGCCTTGGTGATGATTTGGTTACGTGATCGAGAAAAGCTTTGATCAATGAGAAACTCCTGTTTGGCATCCACTGATGTATCATACAATTGACAATAAATGTTTCACCAAGTTCAATTTCTTTGAATTCTTCTTCACTCACCATCATTACTGTATCGAACGTGAACGGAAAATTGATTGAATCAGCGAACTCTTTGAGCCTTCTGCCTGTTTGTTGAACTGAGGCTTCACTTTGCTGATCCACTGTGATTGCTGTTACTCTAAGGGAAGTAGTCTTCTTTCTCATTGCAAAGTCAACCATCAACGGTGGCCATTGGATTCCCTCCATGATATCAAAATCAATGACATGAACATCTTCGACACCAGCTGTAGCTTCGAAAATCGCTTGATTGGCAGTAAAATGAGCAAATTTTACATAGGGAGAGAGTTCTTGAAGTATCTGAAACACACAGAATGTGCTTGTCTGTGTAGAAACATGTTCTGAATGGAACTTAGGAGCATTTGTAGTTTTATAATACAATCCTTGCGTAAAGAAAAGACACAACCTGTTCAATAAACTATCGCCTTTTCCTAAAGACGAGGCATTGTTTAGTTTTTCGATTATGTCAGAAGCAAGAGTCATGTTTTGTGATTCAGCAGCTTCAGCTCCTATCAGCAAAAGATCAACTAAACTTGTCTCTTCCATTAACTCTTCTTGAACTTCCTTCCAATAAGAATCTTCTTCCCTGGAAACAAACACATTTTCGCGGCCTTTTTCGGTAACTCCACCACACAATTCATTCTCTAGAGCCATTGCTTGTTCATGATTCATGATATTGAAGTCGAGGTTTGTATGTTGCTGCAGCAATTCTTGCATGGACTCTTCTTGATCGAAGATTTCGTCTAGGATTGTATTTGGAGATAAGAGATGTTGTGATTGGTCTTGATCAAACAATATTTCATCTAGGATTGTATTTGGAGACATGAGATCTTCTGCTTGGAGTGGTGGTAAATTTTCTAAGCTACATTCATGCAGCTGGTTCATGCAAGGAGGGGTGAATGAGTAATCAAATTGCTCATAATCCATCACATTCATGGTAGATAGTTATGAAGTAAAGGCTCACGCAGGTACTACTTGCTAGAATATTTATGTGAGTGCTCTTTATATAGAGAGAACCTAATCTTGATCCCGAATCTAAAATATTCAAATTATAAAATATAGGTTGACAAAATTGCTTCCATAAGCTTAAATGAAAGAAATGAATTTTAGTAGTACTAGTACTAGGAAAGTGGTTAAGATCTCTTTACATGAGCATTGCACCAAATAGTTGGAAACTAATATTAAGAGATGAACCATGGGAAAATATGATTAAATTAAATATTAAATACATGTATAAGTATGTGTTGTTGGGGACAGAGGTAGAGCGCCGTGAGCTACAACGAGTTAATGATCTAAGACTACAAAAAATTAGGACACCACATCTCCACTCAAATGCTTATAGCGTTGGGTATATATAAGTATCTCACTTATATGTTACTCGACATCCACTTTTTCATCAAATATGGAATTTCTAACTCACAGTTGACATACCAATAATCTCCTCCTGTAATATGAGTCTATTCATCTTGGTATGCTTCCAATTTTTTCATTAACATACATTTGCACCGTTGTTGACCACCACATTGTGAGAAAGACTTTCGATACAACGAGTTGGTCACCTTTAGTCAAACTGTTGGCTCTAAAACACCGAGAGATCATATTAAATAAGTTAAGAGCAACCACACAAATGAATTAAACATCACATATTCACAAAAAAATCTTAAAATATTAAGTATATGGGTATTCTCACTAACCAACATCTATTTGTCATCTAATAGTATTAGACTTTGCGCACACTGAGACACCAAACAAATGAATAATTATTAAACTCAACCACCAAACTATTCAATTACATATTTATTGTGATGGTCATTTTCAACACAAATAAATACACACGTTGGATGATGATCTTTTAGTTTAGGACTAATAATTTTCTAAAGAAGTAATTATAAAACATATTAATTTTGCTTAAGGGAAAACATATTAAATATTTTAGATACTAACTTCTTGTATAAGTTAAAATTTCCTTTTCACGTATCTACTCTTAATTTTCATAAATTTACTTTTATATATGAAAATGAAACTCTTTTGCAAAATAAAAGCTGATCAAGGTGAAAAGTACTCCCTCCATTCCTTTTTATTTGATGTTTTAGCTGATTACACACATATTAAGGAATCATTAAAGAATGAAAATAATTGTAGATTTGGACTACAATACCCTTATTTTATTTTTGCTGCTTGCTTTTTTCTTCTCAAAATTCCAAATCTTCTTAAATGAACGGTGGGAGTATACAATTCTAATTTCAATACATTTATTACTTACACTTCCAAAAAATGAACGTGGGAGTATACAATTTTTTCATCCAAAAAATAATGGTGGGAGTATACAATTGAAAAAGTATAAGGTGACACTTTTAAAAAGTGAACGGGTTGTTTTTTCCCACTTTTTTTTTCCCAGCAAAACATTTAGTATTTCCCACCTTATACTTTTGAGGTTTTTAATTTTCCCCCTCATTTTAGAATCTCATATTTCAAATCCCTTAAAATTGCTTATAAAAGTTGAACTTCATGATGATATTTCAGTTATGGATACAAATAATGACATAAACGTTCCCTTAGTTGCAATAGATTTGAATTTTCCTTTTTTCAATTATGAGGCAAATTCACCAAACTTGTTTAAATCAAATCCAATATCAGCAGGAAGATTTAGATCAATGTCCAGCACTATTTGCCTTTCACGTGGTTCTTCAACTCCCTCTTCAACTAAATCTTCAACTACCATCTCCACTGCTTGTTGGTGAAGTTTGGATTCAGCTGTGTCTGCAGTATCAAACTCATAATCAACTTTCCCTTCAAGTGAATCCTCAACTACCATCTTCAACAATTTTTCTCTCTCTTTCATATGTGCCTTTTCTAGTCGCTTCCATGGGGAGTATGAATAGTTTTAGCCAATGTTCTCTTTTTATAGTTGTGCATGTCATTGGGTTTTAGCCAATGTTTTCTTTTTAGCCGGTAGTTGTAAATAGTGTCATTGGTAGTTGAAATGAGACTTAGGGAGAGCACTACCTAGGTAAGGACAATTGGTAATTAGTACTCCAATTTTTGACAATTGTGATAAATTAAAAGTCATAACGTAATTAATTGTGACAAGGGTAAAATTGGACAAACAATACCAACAATTCTAAAACATCAAATATTTTGAAATAAAACTTAAGAGCTAAAACATCAAATAAAAAGGAATGGAGGGAGTAATTATTTTGAAAGAATTAATTTGGTAAAATTGGTTTCAAAGTGGTAAAGTTGATTTTTATTAAAAGTGGATTGAATATAAAATAATTAATATTTAAATCCATTTCATGTAAACATTGTTTGAACAATAAATTCAATGCTAAAATTAATTGAAGAAGTAAAAACTTCAAATGTTAACTTCGAATTAAGATAAATATATATAGGGTTATGATAGAAGACACCTTTTATGAAGGTGTCTTTTATCAAGTTACTCTATGAGCATTTGTTAAAAGACACCAACTACTTTTTATGAAGGTGACTTTTATCAAAGTTATAACTAAAAAGTGAAAATCACACCTTGAGGTGTGACTTGATAAAAGACACCACCAAAGGGTGGCTTGTAACATAACCCATATATATATATATATATATATTCTACTCGAAAACACACTACCACATGAAAATCAAGTACTACCTCCGTCCCAATTTAATTGACACAATTTTGTTTTTCACACATATTAAGAAAAATGTATAAATAAAGGGGAAAGTGGAATATATTGTATTGGGAATGCTAAAAATAGTATTATTTAGTGTTATATTGTATTGGGAATGATGAAAGTTGTATTGAAAATTGAAATGGGTCAGTTATTTTGGGACACTTTTTTTTAGAAAATGGGTCAGTTATTCCGGGACGGAGGGAGTATATACGTTTAACATCAATTTTCCAACAAAAACTAGGTGCCTACAGCACGTTAAAGCCGAAGGTATGAGTTAAAGAGTTAACCCGAAACTAGGAATTGGAATGATGTAGTGTGGGATGAAGATTGATTTAAATCCAAACAAGTTGTAATTTGTCTAAGGTACTAAGGTCACATCATGCATATTATATATAGCATTTGCATGCATCCGTCGACTAATGAAGAAATAATCCAATAGTAATCATATACTCCATTTGTCGTTAAATATAAGGTGCAACTTGTTTTATATTTTTTCAAAATCATTTTTGATGTTATAATTATGTTTATCTGTAGCTATTCTCAAATATTATTTTCTTTAAAAATTATTTATATTAAAAATGAAATATCTACTTTGATTAGTTATGAAGAAAATCATTTTTAATATATAGAAGGGAAAGAAAAATATAATTTATGGTTTTTATGCTTTTACAACCATATTAATCCCTAAAAAAACATATTAATGAAAATCTATTTTAACATACATAAAAATGATTTGAATTTTAAAAAAAATGAGAGAGAGTGAGAGAGGTCTAGTGAGAGAAAGTAAGGGTGGGAACGGGGCATTTAGGGACACAAATGAGAGAGAGGGTCCGACAAAGGTCAAACGGAGCGGCTTCTACAACCACCGTGACCAATCAACGAAGTCTTTCTTCTTCACAAATCTCCCAGAAGGTTTCAAGGTTTCAGCTTTGTACTCTGTCTTCCATAGATTCGGCAAAGTTGGGGAAGTTTATGTGCCATTGAGATGTGATCGCTTGGGTAAGAGGTTTGGATTTGTCAAGTTTCAAGAGGTTTCAGATGTGGAGGAGATGGAAAGTAGGCTGAGAGAGGTCTGGTTAGGGGATACAAGGTTGAAGGTGAATGCTGCAAGATTTGGTAGGGAGGAGAAGGCTACAGATGCGGTACCGGTGAGGAAGAAGGTGGTAGGTGGAAGTGGGAGGTTGGTATCGACGGAGATCCCGTTTGCGCAGGTGGTGCAGCAGGGTTTGAAAGGTGGAGCGGTGCCGGTGGTCTTGCGCAGGGTGGTAGTTCCACCTTCTGAAGATAGGTTGAAAGAGTTGGAATCCTGCTTTGTGGCTGTTTTAGCTTTTCCAAGAGAAGCTAAGCAAGTGCTCAACAGCTTGCTGCTGGGAGGTCTGAAACAGTTAGGGGTGTCTTCCATGGGACCCAATATGGTGCTTTTGAAAGCTGCTGATCCAGAATGTGTCGAGGAAGCTGAACGGAGAAATGACCCGTGGTGGAGGGGGCTGTTTTCGTCGGTAAAACGGTGGTCTCCTAACAGAGTGGCGCTAAAGAGGAGGGTGTGGCTTAAGGTTTATGGCTTGCCTTTGCATGTGTGGGATGAAAAATGCTTCAAACAATTGGGAGCCCTTTATGGTGATTTTGTGGATTTTGATGAGGATACAATCAATCTTAACAGATTGGATTTGGCTAGGATTTGTGTCAATGCTTCCAACATGGCTTTCATTAATGAAAAAATTAGAGTTGAGATTATGGGAGCTATGTTTGACGTATGGATTGTGGAGGAGGTGGAACAGAAGGTGGTGTCGAGGAGGCTGGAGGATTCTGGATGGGATGAAGGGTCATCTGTGTCCTCCAATGGTGGTAGAGGTGGTGGTGTTGTGCCTGAGTTCTTGGAGGAAGGTGATGAGGTTAGCCCTAGGGTTTTGGTAGCTGGTCAACTAAACTTGATAGATACAGACCCCAATTGTCAACATTTATTGTTGAGAAGACAATTGGGAAGTTCAGAGAGGATTTTTGATGTGGGTCCCCAAATGGGTGAACAATTGGAGAAACAATTGTCAAAAGAGCCTATGCTGGTTGATCACGTGGAGGGAGGGGAGAAAGATTGTGAGAATCAAAACCTGAATGTTGTAAAGGAGGTGTCACATCCTGCAAATCCTTCTTCCAATGAGGAACAAGTGGGCCAGGACCTTGTGGTTGGTTCCAAGGAAACAGCACACGCAGACCAGGAGCGTGAGAGTGATGGATTGATGGGAGTGGAGGTTGATGTGGGGTCCGCATGTGGGGAGGAGTCTGTTGGGCCTTTGCTGCATTTGGTTTCTAATGGGCCAAAGGTAGTCATTTCTGAGGACAACATTTGTGAGGGCGTGAAGGATAAGGAACAGGAGGTGGGAAAAGTAAACAGTCATATCCGTTTTGTTCAGGAGGAGTCAGACTTATCGGATTTTAGCGATTCTGTTGGGGATCGCAGGGAGGACGAAGAGAAGAAGGTTTTGCATAAGGCTAAAAGAAGACACAAGAAGAAGGCTGAAGGTGGGTCTATTCCACCTTTGGGCAATTTGAGTAGGGCGCTTATGGGAGACTTGGTGAAAGGTAGTAGAGGTACAAGGAAGAAAAATTCTAAGGAGAGTGTAATTAACAAAGGTGGACAATGGAAGGTGGCTGGAGATGGGAACGGGGCTAGGAAGGAGGAGGGAGTGGTGGAACATATTGCTAGAAATGATGGGCCGCCGTTTTCACCAACTTCGGGTATACGGTTGATTTTAGGTGACGAAGAAGAATCACAATTGCCGGAAACCCCCTTGATGGTGAAAAGAGTTGATCCTCTGAAGAAGGTCGAAGCGTCATCATTGTATGGTCTTCAAAATGGGTTAGGCTTCTCGTTTAAAACCCCGGATGGTGCTAATAAGGAGAAGATATAATCAATGGAGGTCCTAGATGTGGATAAGAGGGTAACAAGGGAGAGTAGATTAGTTATCCAATGATAATTACAACCTTCAATGTTAGAGGTTTGGGGGTGCAACAAAAAAGAATAAGATCAAAGAGTTAGTGCGGAATAATAAGGTGGAGTTTTTGGCTATACAAGAAACAAAGATGGAGGATATTTCGGCGAGTTTTTGTCACAAGCTTTGGGGAGGGGTGGATTGTGATTGGGCCTTTCTTCCTTCCGAAGGTAATAGTGGAGGTATTCTCTCTATTTGGAGTAATAATTTAAATACTACAAATTCTATTTTTGTTGGAGAAGGTTATGTTGGGGTGTGTTTAGATTGGGCGGTTTTGAAGCATAGATGCTTTGTGGTTAATGTTTACTCTAAATGTGACTTATCGGCAAAGAGGAGGTTATGGGATAGGCTTGTTGAGTTGAGGAGATCGATGGGAGAAGGTGCTTGGTGTATTCTAGGGGACTTTAATTCGGTGTGTAGAAGTGGTGAACGAAGAGGTGCGAATGAGGAAGTCAATCCTAGTCAACGGGAGGAGATTATTCTCTTTAATACTTTCTTGCGGGAGGTAGATTTGGAAGATTTGAATTTATTGGGAAGGCGCTTTACGTGGTTTCATCCAAATGGAAGAGCTATGAGCCGTATTGATAGGGTCCTCACTTCCGAAGAGTGGGCTAATTTGTGGGGTGACTCTTCCCTTTGGGTCCTCCCTAGAGATGTCTCCGATCATTGTCCGTTAATCCTTAAAGAAGCCGGTTAGGATTGAGGTCCGAGACCATTCCATTTTAACAATTATTGGTTGGAGAATAGTGATTTTAAAAGGGTGGTGGAGGAGGCTTGGGGAGGTCTTCATATACAAGGATGAATGAGTTTTATTTTGAAAGAAAAACTCAAGAGTTTAAAATTGATTATTAAAGATTGGCATCAAGGAGTGTATGGTGATATGGAGGCTAAGGTGACTAAGGCGGTGGAAGACATTTTAGAGTTGGATGTTAGAGGGGAGGATATGGGGTTGACCGATGTAGAGGTTGAATTGAGGAAAACGTTGTTTCGGGAGTTGTGGAATCTTTTAAGAGCTAAAGATCTATCTTTAGCCCAAAGAGCTAGGTCGAAATGGCTTAAGGAGGGAGATACTAATTCCAAGTACTTCCATAAGTGTGTTAATTTGAGGACACGTAGGAACTCTATTAAAGCCTTAAGGGAGGGCGAGGAGTGGGTGCAATCTCCGATGGAGGTTAAAAGAGTGGTGGTGGAGTATTTTGCCAACCAAGTAGGGGCGCATTCTTGGATGAGGCCGGAACTTGATGGGGTTCCTTTTGAGATGGTGAGTGACGTTGATAATGAGGGGTTGGTGGCTCCATTTACGCTTGAGGAAATTGAAGGGGTGGTGAAGGATAGTGATGGAGATAAAAGTCCGGGCCCGGATGATTTTAATTTTGCTTTTGTGAAACGGTTTTGGTATCTACTAAAAGGGGAGGTGAGAATTATGTTTGACCAATTTCACGGAAATGAAGTTATCCCTAAGGCGATGTTGGCTTATTTTGTGACTTTGATTCCAAAAATCAACTCTCCTTTGGAGGTAAAGGATTTTAGGCCAATTTCCCTCTTAGGATGTCTTTACAAGCTTTTGGCAAAGGTCTTGGCTAGGCGTTTGGCTAAGGTTATGAATCCGGTTATATCTTTAAATCAATCGGCTTTTCTTAAAGGAAGGAATTTGGTGGATGGTGTGGTGGTTATAAATGAGATTGCGGATTATGCTAGGAAATTCAAGAAGGATTGTTTGATTCTTAAAGTTGATTTTGAAAAAGCATATGACTCGGTGGATTGGGGTTTCTTCGTTTATATGATGAAGAGATTGGGGTTGTGCCAAAAGTGGATAGCTTGGATGAAGGCTTGTGTGTGTGGTGGAAGTATGTCGATCTTAGTCAATGGAAGCCCTACGGAAGAAATCAATATCCAAAGAGGCCTTAAACAAGGTGATCCTTTGGCTCCCTTCCTTTTCCTTTTAGTGGCGGAAGGCTTTAGTGGGTTGATGAGGAATGTCGTTCGTTTAAATATGTTCCAAGGGTTCAAGGTGAAAGAGGATGGAAATGAATATTCACATCTCCAATATGCCGATGATACTATTTGTGTGGGGAAAGCTACGGTGGAAAATCTTTGGACTCTTAAGGCGGTCTTAAGAGGGTTTGAAATGGCTTCCGGGTTAAAAGTTAATTACTATAAGAGTTGTTTAATGGGTATTAATGTAGATGCGGATTTTATGGAGATGGCGTGTAATTTCTTAAATTGTAGTCAAGGTAGTCTTCCGTTTCGTTATTTGGGTTTGTCGGTTGGAGGAAACCCGGGTAGAGTGTCAACTTGGGATCCCCTTTTGGAGCATCTTGCTAAGAAGTTGAACTCTTGGGGAAATAAGTACATAAGTCTTGGTGGGAGAGTTGTCCTTCTTAATTCCGTCTTGAACGCTATTCCAATATTTCATCTCTCATTCTTTAAAATGCCAGTTAAAGTGTGGAAGAAAATAGTTCGCATTCAAAGGGAGTTCCTTTGCGGTGGAGTTGAGGGTGGTAGGAAAATCAATTGGGTCAAGTGGAGTGTGGTATGCCAACCAAAGGAAAATGGAGGACTTGGGGTGAAGGATGTGCATCTTATGAACTTGAGCTTGCTAGCTAAGTGGCCTTGGAGGTTGTTGTATGGGGAGGAGAGCCTTTGGAAGAAAATGTTAGAAGAGAGGTACGGGAGGAGGGTGTTCGATAAGTTGGGAGGTGGAGAAGAGTTGTGTCCGATTAATGCATCTAAGTGGTGGAAGGATGTGGTTAACTTAGATAAGAGGGGGGAGGAAGATTGGCTTAATGAAGAGATTGAACGGCGAGTGGGGGATGGTGCTAGCACTCCTTTTTGGAAGGTTGCGTGGAGAGGGGAGGTTCCATTTATATATAAGTACAATAGACTTTTTTCCATTTCTACCCAACAAGAGGCGATGGTGGAGGATATGTGGGAGGTGAATGAGGATGGAGGGAGGTGGGCATTTAGGTGGAGACGCCGTTTGTTTGTGTGGGAAGAAAATCTTCTAACAAATTTGATGGGAGAGTTGGACGGTTTTATATGGAATAATGTGGGGGATAAGTGGAGGTGGAAATTGGGAGGGGAGGATGTTTTTACGGTAAAGTCTTTGTATACAAAGTTGGAAGAGGGAGAGAGAGTGAATGGTTTTATTACGGAGGGTGAGAAGTTGGTGTTTAGGAAGATTTGGAAGACCGAAGTTCCATCTAAGGTTGCAACTTTTGTGTGGAAAGCTCTTTTAGACCGAATCCCAACTAGAGTGAACTTGGAGATCCGCCGTTGTTTGCCTCCGGATATTGCCCGTAATTGCGTGTGGTGTGGATTGGTACCCGAATCCACAACGCATATTTTTCTTCATTGTGACATGGCTATGAATATTTGGCGAAAGCTCATGGATTGGTTAGATTTGAATTTTCTTATGCCACCAAATTTATTTATTCATTGGGAGTGTTGGAGTGGAGGTCACTTTCATAAGAAAATTAGGAAGGGTTTGATGATGATTTGGCAAGCGATAATTTGGGTTATGTGGAGGGCTAGGAATGATCGTATTTTTAATATGTCGGTTAAAAGGTGGGATGAGGTAGTTGATGATATTAAAGTGCTGACATAGAGGTGGTTGTTAGAGAGATTCAAGGTGTCGGCTTGTCTATTTTATGAATGGGAATGGAGTCCCCGGGACTGTTTGATGCGTTGAGTGTTGTGGGGTGTTGTCAGCAGGTTTGTGTTGTGGTGCAGGGGTGGCTGCCGTTGTTTTTCATGTGTTTTATAGTGGCTGGTTCTTTGTTGTTGGCTATATCGCTGCTGGCCTTTGTTTCTGTGTTGCTTGGGTTTGTGCTGCCTTTGGTTTTCTGTTAGCTGTCTGCTGTTCGGTATTGCAGGCTATTTTTTCGCTTTGATGGAGCTTGCGGTCAGCTGGGTGTTGGCAGGACAGTTTCCCTGCTGCTGTTGACAGGTCCTGAGGCTGTTTCGGCTGAAGGGAGTGTTGGTTTGTGGTTGTATTTGCGGTTGGTTGGTTGACAGTGTATCTGTGGTCTGTTGGGCGCGCAGCTGTGGCATCCTTTTGTGGGAGGTTTCTTTGGATGTCTGCCACTGGTTTTCAGTAAAGGTTCAACTAGTTTGGTTTGCTAGGGTGTTTTTATGGGTGTTGACGCAGGGGTATGCATGTGTTTCGTCAATTGTATATTCTTGCGTCATTACTCTTGGGGTTGATCCTTTGGTTTTTGGGTGGTTTTTTATAGGGGTTTTTGTTCGAGCCTGGTGATTGTATGGCAACCGATTTCCCCTTATTGTACTTTTTTTTCTCCACCCGAGCTTATTAGTGCTTCTCGCACGGGCTTGTCGGTTAATAATATTTTGCCGTTTCAAAAAAAAACATACATAAAACTTAACTTGATCCTCTAAAAAAAATATAACTTGAATGTTTCTTCAATCATGGTTTACGGTACTTTTTTAAAAATCTCTAAAAAATAAGTGTATTGTATTATTATTTTTGGGTTAAATATGTTTTTGGTCCATATAAATATGTCAACTTTTCGTTTTAGTTCCTCTAAAAAATTTCTTCAACTTATAGTCCCTCAAAAATTTTCCATCTTCACTTTTGGTCTCTTTTTAAAGTAAACTTGAATGTAGAATTCATATTTTTGAATAAAATTTTGCAGAAAAATTCATAATATTATAAGAATCTCTACAAAAAAAATTAGAATTTTTTAACAAAACATGAATTTAATATGAATTTTTATATCTTTGATGGTTAAAAATTCATATTTAATTTATGCTTTGTTAAAGAATTCAATTTTTTTTTGGGAGTTGTTTTTACAATATTCTACACATTTTTGCACAATTTCATTAAAAAAATACAAAAATTAACTTAAAAATAGGGAGCAAAAGTAATGATTGAAAATTTTATAGGGATTCAAAGTTGAAGGAAAATTTTAGAGGGACTTGAACGAAAAGTTGGTATATTTATAGGGACCAAAAACATATTTAACCTTTAATTTAATAAATAATTTTTGTATTCTAAAACATCTAAATGTATAAATAAAAACCAAAATTTTATGATTTTACTAAAATAGGTTTTACTAAATTTTTCTTATGCATCCATAAATGTTGGACCCTACTTAAAATTTGTCTTTTGGGAGTTGGGACTATCAGCTTTTGTACCTACTTAATTATTCACTCAATTGACTTTTATTAGCACTCATCACCCATGTCTTCTTCAATTCTTACCATAGATGTATTAGAGTAAGAAAATAATTGACATGTAATTATTATTAATTTTTTTTTAAAATTAGACAAACAAGTTTCTCAAAATAGAAATATGCAATTATGACGAGGAAGGAATATTACACAACTAGTGTGTTAACCCGTGCAATGCACGGGCAATAGGCTATTTTTTTTAGTCTCTAAACTATATTATATGTTTTTCAGAGTAAAAAAACAATGGTGTCCTTAAAAAAATGTTTCAAATATTATTTATTTAGATAAAATTTTGATATCATAGTTAATATAAGTTAAATAAAATAGTATATTAAGAGATTAAGGGTCCGTTTGGTTCGAGAGTTTTGGAGGGGAGGGGAGGGGAGGGGAGATGAGCAAATTTTATTGCACTGTCAAAATTATCCTTATATTAATTTAAAATCTCAATATTATACTTTTAACAACATTTATTATTATTATGTTATATTATCATTGGAAACAACTTTTACTATTATTAGGTTATAGGTTATATTACCTTGTAACAACTTTTATTCCATATTATTAACAATTTTTTCTTGTAACAAATTTTATTCCATATTATTAAAAATTCATTCTTTTTTATTGTGTTATTAATTAGGCATATGTATTTTTTTTTTACAATAATTAGGCATATGTATGTTAATTGTATGACGAATGACTTTGATCTGTCCTTTCTTCTACCAAAGAAAAAAAAAAAGGTTCAAGAACAGTTTCAAGATAGAAAAAATTCATTATTTTTAATGTGAATTTAATAGGCATAGTCAACTATATGAATGTCTTGTTACAACAAAAATTTACGGCTACATTTAACAAAAATAATTAATCACATGTTAATGTGATTTTATTAGGCACATGTCAACATATGATTCTCTTTCTATAAATAAAAAATTGTTGTGATTTTTTGTAGAATAAATGTTCTGATCCTGTAAAAAAAAATGATATTATGATTTTGTTTTTTTCCATCTATAATTACTTATGCTATTTTCTTTCAAAAAAAATTACTTATGATATTTGGTAGTAAATACATTTTACTACCTATTTTAGGTCAACTATAAGTTAGAATCCAAAATAACTTTTAAATAGTAACTCAATCCTTGACATTAAAAATGTAATTAATCAAATTATTTGTAGGTTAGGTGCAAAAGAAGATTTGCTTTTAGCTTTTGTAACCAAAAAACAAAGAAAAGATGATTTGCTCGACAAAAAAAGTACAAAAGAATATCCTGTGAAAACAAAATAAAGGAAGGATAATCAGTCCTTCGTAGGTTATGAAAAACTCCAAGGGAATACAATTAGTCTTTTTTTTTTTCTTCCTCAAAAAATCAATTAGTCTTTTTTTATGTTTTATACTTAGTTTTGAAAGTTATCAACATATTACTGTCGTAGACCAAATATAATACAATATCAAACATATAAGTTGGGGTACGTAAAAAGTAAAATTTATTTAAGTTTGTGTCTGTTTACATGAGTTGGACATGTAATTACATTATTTTCTTGATCCATAGTTGTCAGAACACCATCAAAAATGTATTCATCTTCAACCTCAACTTTAGCTAGCATTCCGATTATATCTTAAAAATTTATACAAACTTACGATATCAAAAATATTTTAGATCATATTATTGTGTTATAACACACCGACGCTTTATAAATGACGACAGTTTATCAGTATCATAATATAAAATATAAAAAACTCACATAGTTATTCATCAAAATCAAATGGATGGTCAATGGTTTCTTAGAGTTATTCGAATCGGTTGATTTCCATAGCCCGACAATTCTAGCAAAAAAAATCATTTACTTTTGTTGTTGTTAATTCGAATGAGAGAATCATAGTTGAGAGCCATTATCAAAGAAGGAATTAGATAAGAATGGTTAAGCGGAATGGTACAAAATGATTGAGTATGAAAAGTACTTAGAGCATGAAAACTTACTATTGTCATCTAAATGCCAACATAAAAGCAATTTTAATGTGAAATCAATATACTGCAGTCAACGCTATTATAATGGAGAAAAAATTCGTTTGAATAATTACATTTCGTCTGAATAATTACATGGAGAAAAAAATTCAATTCTATTATAATGTGTATTTATTAGGCATGTATATATGTCAAGGTTATATCAATTTCGAAATGGCTATCTATCTATGAGAAATACAATTATTAGGTGAATGGTTTCCTCCTACATCTAGTTTGATTTGAATGCCTTGCCAAAATACGACACGTGGCATTTGATTTTTTTAGTAAACTTTAGAATGCCAAGTGGATTCCTCATTTTTACCATTCTAAATTGTATGCATAGAGGATATGATGAGTACATAACACGTGGAGAAGAGCTTTTGGTCAGATTGTGTGTCCAATCAAAACTATGAAAAAAAAAAAAATTGATAATATGTAAAACTAAACAATTGGAGCTATATTCAAAAGCAAACAAAAGATGATGAATTTATCAACTAGAGTTTAGACCCATTCTACAACTCTATCTCTGGACTATTAACAAGTTTTAAATAGAAAGTTCCAAGAATAAATGAGGATCTTAAGTATATTCTTCTGCCCCCTAATACTTAACGATTAGTTTAGTGTTTTCCAATTGTCTTTTTCAATTATGTTTGATAAGTTAGTATTAGTACTTTGGCTTACGCATTACCAAAAAGTGGTTACAAACATCCATATGGATTGAGATTGACTTTGAGACACACAACACAACAACTTAAGTTTCGAATGTGAAAGTGACAGCAGAGACACTTCATACTATTGGAGTATTTAGATCAGTGGATCCCGTTATTTAAATACAGAGTTGAGTTTGCAAACCAATGAGCAGAGTTGTACTTATGAGACTAAATTTTTATAGAGCAATGCTATTTATCAAGAAAGATTTTATCAAGAAATTGTCCCGAAATTAATGTTAGCCAATAAAATCTCAGTCTGGCCGGAAATCATGGGGTGGTGGGTGTTATGTATTTTTTTTTTATGAAACTTTAATAAATAAGATTAAAATCTAAGGGTGATTATTCAGCCATGTCATTCTTAAATTCATCAAGAAAATCCATTCTTGATATCTAGCATTTTCCATTTTTATAACTAGTGTCCTAACATATCAAATGTCATTGCAACCTTTTATCAAATGTCACAAAATCTATTCATAAGATGATATATTTATTTTTAAACTTTGTTTTGTCTATCTCATCTTGAGACTTACTTCATTTAATCTCAAATATAAACAAAATTTCTTTTTTCAATTATTTAATGAATCTGAAAAAATAAGAGCAGAAGGAGTATATTTATTACAATATGTACAGAAAAAGTAAAGACAAAAAATGATTTTCACTTAACTTTGTACTTAAATATTCTAGAGATCGAATTTCTATTTTATATATATAAAAGATTATGAAATGTTCATGTAGTTAAGAGTTGAGTTTCAAGATTCCTCTTCTGGAGAAGTAACTCAGGTTTAGATGTATACATAGGGAAAGCCGTGTGCAATGAAAAATGAAAAATGCAATGAAAAATGGATCTAACAGTGATTAAAAAATTGTTTGTTAAAATGTAACCAGTTTTATATAAGCCAATCCCTCCCGATTATTTGGTACATAAGCCACCGCCAATGACATGTTGCTTGCGTGGAGATTCAGATCCATGTGGGAATATTCTCTTCCTTACCAATTAAAGTATGTTTAGATCTATAAATAGCAATCGATGACTGCATCATTAGCAATTTAACGTTACTGTCAGTTTGTTTAAATTTTTTTTTTGAATTAAATATCGTGTATTTGCAATAATAACGATAATTGACGATATATATATCAAGCCAATATTCATATGATTGAATTTGAATTCAAAATTTTTGGTTAAATAGAAGAGACCGAATTCTTGTCAAAAAAAAAAGAAGAGACCAAATCATTTCAGCTCGTAGTATTAGTAACTTGATCATTAATTAATTAATTAGCTCCCTCAAGTAGTATTTGTTAACTTCTTAAATTGAAGTTGGCATCTTTCTAATCTGTGTCCAGGAAAAATAATTATAACAAACAATACTGAATGTTTACATGATTGTTTCTTTTATTATTATCATTCTATCGTCTGTTACTTCTAGTCTTTTAGACTATATTGTATCGGCTTTTAAACATGCGATTTTTTTTTTTTTAATGTTAAACATGTAGATTGTAGAGGATGAATCTTTTGTATTTCTACATATATATACTTGATTATCAGATTATATTTGACTCATTTATACATAACCAGAATACCAGATGATACTTGAATTGTGCTGAACAAGTTTTACAAAACAGTAGGATGTGTTACTAAAGTGAATGATCCTACCCAAATTTAGAGATAACAATAAGCTTTCCTCTCACCACAAGAGAATAAATCCACAATAATTTAATTACAAATTTATTTAACAATTCTGTTTAAGAAAACATTATTTAATAGTTTTAAAATACAAAATATTGTATTCCTCCTTCAAAGAGATTCGATGTCTACCGCTAAAATGCAAAAAATTGTTTGTGATTCATGTATATTTTTCATTAATCAAATTTGATGCATTGAATGTGATCAACAATTTGCTACTACAACTTTAGTGTGGGACCTTTTTTTCTTCTTTGTATAGCTTTGTAGCACTCTTTAAATAGATTATGGTGGTGTATACGTCAATGATGGTGGTGGCATTTCTTGAAGAAGATGAGAACAAGTCACATCATTAATGTCTTTTATTTAGTACTAACAACAAATTAACACAAGGAAGTTTCAGTTGTTGGCCGCTCTACTGGTCCCCAAAGAAAGCTCTCTGTCAATCATCTTTCATAATAAGTTGGCTAAGAAATCAGCGGTTGTACTTCCAAAAAGTTTAGTCTTGTATTTAGTAGTTGTCAATGTGAACCTTCCTAACTATTGGTCTTAGTACATTCTTAATTTCCATGGGTTTTTTTTTTTAACAAGAAAAAATACACTGAAAAATAAGTACAATAGTACTCCAACTCAAATATATAAAACAAAACATTGAGAAAAATGATACACAAACAAGTGATTAAAGAAAAGAACAATGAAACTCGGCTAGTCTAACTAACATTAATTGCTGACAACCTTGTTCAACGAATTACTCTCTCTAGTCACACTATTATAAGCAAATATTCATTTTTTAAATTTATTGAATAATTGATGCATTTTGTTTATAATATCAACCAAATACATAAGTTATTCAATAAACTGAAGTAAAAAAAATATTTACTAGTAATAATATGACTAAAGAAGTATTTACCTAACAAGAATAATTATGTTTGAAAACACAATTAGTTGGTCTTAAAACATGCAATGAACTTCGAAACTATGACTTGGAGCTTCACTATCACCACACGGTGAGAAGAAACTCACAATATGAATATTGACTGATAAGTTGACTAGTGACATTGTTTAAATAATTGAACTAACAATAAGAACCAAAGTAGATAAATCATAATATTGAACATTTGGCAACACTAGATCGCGCGACCCGTGCTATCGCACGGGTCAATATTGAGCACAATATATTAGCAATTTAGGAGTGCAACTTCACATGAAAGTAAATTAAAACAACATGAAATATATAATAATTTAAACTTTTTTGCAAGATCACATAGAACATTTCAGAACACTTCTTTGTAAATTATATTAGATATAATATTTGTATTTTCGTCTTCCTTATCAGTTAACAATATCTCTAACCTTTTTCTTGAAGTAACTATGGACTTTTGATCCGTGGATATTAAAAATCATTCTAAAATATCTTTCAAGGGAAAATATCGACAAACTTTTAATTTTTTTTATGTGATTAGCATTTCTATTTTTTATTTTTTTACTCATACATACCTCAATTTCATATTTATATGGATGGATAGATGATATTACAGTGGCCCGAACAAAATAGGATATATTCTCATTGGTACCATATTAAGGGAAGTACACTACAGAACAATATGAGATAATATAATGTTACATGCATTTTACAATTTACACAGTCCTCAATTGATACACAATTAACCGACAGATTAAAAGCCACCCACTATTGTCCTGTAAGCTGTAGCCTAATATATGCAAATAGTACATCCTGAACCACTTTGAGTCTCAACAATTAAAAACTTCTTAAATTGAATTTATTCAATCAGCCAAACTTATAAGCAAATAATATGGAAGTTAATAAAATGATTAGTATTCAACAAAGTATAAAAATCATATATTGCAAGGTATAGTGATAGCACTACCATATATTCTTACCTCTTTTAGACATACTGATCAAAGCTTAGTATTAGACAAAGTATAATAGATAACTTCTGAGGTCTTGGTAAAAATGGGGAAGCTTGCATTTATAGGGTAGTAAGGACCTATTATGACAGAAAATCACCATTACATAGATGATTGTGTCATCCACTCGGAAGAAAAAGGGACAATAAAACCTGTTTGGAATAGATGTACTTCATAATGACTAATCTGTCAAGCCAGCTGAATAACAACATCAGCTATAACACTTAACACAGAACCGCACCTGCTAACTGCCACTGCTGCGGCCACAAACCGCATCACAGGACAGGCCACCACCAGCACCACAACAGCAAAACTGCAGCCATGACAGGACCCAAAAAAACCAGTCCCTTCAGCATCAAGACACCAGCAGGCCACATTCACACACAACAGGAAGCCCAAACCCCACCGCTGCACTCCAAAAACAGCACTCCACGCATTAAAAATGTGATTTGGATCGATTAGTGGCATTTCACGAATCTCTTGAGAATATTAATATTCATAAGCAAAAAAGTTTATCTTGGAAAATAAAACAATAAAGATATGAATTAGACAAAGACCATTAGAAATTTCCACAAAAATGTCCATGAAGAGTCCCAAACGTTGAATAAAGTCTCCTAAGCAAATCCTCAACCTGCCGGATAGAATGAAAAAAAACAGTATTTTTCTCATTAGACAATAGTCAATACTCATAAACATCAATGAAAGACAATAACCTATGAAAAACCATAAGGATTCAACACAAAAAAGAATGACATGAACCATTGCAAATCAGAGTATTACGAAATCCCATCTAACTTATAAAAAATGTATATAACATAAATTCGGCAATGATCTTCGAAATCAAATCCGTAACTTATATATCCAACACTATAAGTGATGTCTCAAGAGGTTACCTCTTGCCATAGACGAAGTGACTCATGATAAAAGCTTTGTCATGTTCTTCAAGAAGACGACAATGTTGCAGGAGAAATGCAATGAAGCCAATTCAACTCGGACACAACCCATTCGACCACGACATCGAATTCTCCACCAACAACAACCTTGAGATCGACGAATTAATTGGAATTTTTCATAACGATCATGCAATTAAAGAAGGAAATTTGAGGCAAGTGTGATGGGACTCAAAATGAAATTCAATAAACATAAATGATCCAACATCAGAAAAAGTGACTCCAAGGGTTGAGGGTTGGATATCTTGATGACAAAATATCAAATATATCCAATTTAAACTTTTATTCTATTTATTTGTTTCATTCATTGGTTTCCTCATAAAAGAGGTCATTTTGATCCAACACTATCAACTTTCAAGTTACTTTCAAGGTTCCTTTAATTTATAGAATCAATATAATTACATTTAATATTGAGAAGCTATGAAACCATTGCAAGAAGGGGGGAAAAAAGACAGAAATTATACCAATTTAAACTCTTAACTTTATTTACTTGACATGTAACATCATCATGTTGTGGGCTCCTCAATTCCTTCTTTCATAGCCTTCAAATTTGATTACATTCCTTCATAAAGAACAACTGAAATAAGCAATTTGAATATAGTAAACATGCTTAAAAGTTAAAGAGGGAAAGAAGAGTAATGTTATAATCTACTCTAGTCATTTTTGCAAATAAAAAGTCATGACCAATAACTTCAACAAATATAATATAACAGGAAGAAATAAGTAGACAAAATTACACTAATAAGCATAGTGATCAAGTGACATCTGAGTCAATCAAATTACCAGAACCAATTTGGACTTCATGAAAACAGTCATTAATACACCTTGACTTTAATTCATTTAATAGTCATACTGACCAACCTTATCAACTCAACTTCAAACATGCACCATATAGGAAATGCTTCAAATCACATTACATCGGCATAACTAAAACAACAGGTTTTTAATTAAGCATACCTCATCACAAGCAATTCCAAGAATCATCCATCATACTAATCTGGAACCAATATCTCGCAGCAGGGAACTCCCAGAAAAGATAGAATCTGCATCACACCTCAAATTGCAATGATCACCAAGCTTAATGAACTTAGGGTGATCAATTTTAAAAATCCAACATCAATATCTTAACACATAGTAAGTTGTCTTCAAATCCATACATCCAACTGAGTAAGAGTAAACAATTCTAAGTTAAGGTAAGAGTAAAAACAATCATAAAATTTAGGACATGTTAGGAAAAAGAAAAGCAACGGTATATAAAGATTCTGATCATAAAATTTGTAGTTACCTTTCAGAACCAGCCAGATCTACCAAACTTAACCTTGCAAACCTACAGTCAGTCATAGAATCTTTCTCCTATCGGCTTTCAATAATGCAAGTGAAAACACTGTGAGTTGCAGCCACCTTTCTATTTGCAGTGATCACACACCTCTTTAATCCTCATAAATAAATAGTCAAGAACTCTTGGCGTTATCCCACTATATACATCCAGACACCCTTGTGTTTCTTTGATCTCACCCATCATGGTATATGTTTTTCAGCTACCTGTCTGCAAAAATCAGTCGCAACTTCAGCAAAAAAACACCAATACACAACAACTGGTAGCAAGAGAGAAGTCAATGTTGCTCATCATTATTGCGTAGAGGCATCCTAAATTAGTTTGCTCTCATTTTCTATATAAAAACAAATAATCAAATTTATCGAAATACTCATGAATCAAAAAAAGAACAACATCAAACCTGGTGGTGATGCTAATGTTGATGAGAATTCACAGTAGCATTTTATCGAACACATTTTGTGCACCCTACGAAATCACCAAAATCAAAACAAAAAACCATAAATTCAAAAACAGATTTCAAACAAAGAACTGACATATTAATATTCAATGATAATCATGGTAACCACTCACTTGTGAGCTGAAATTGGAAATTGAAGCAGTATGGGAGAGCGAGTTTAGGTTTGTGAGTAGAAAATTGAAAATGGATTGAGAGAAGAGGAAGAAGAAGCCGCGTATGGGAGAGAGAGGGAGAGAGAGTTTGGACTTGTGAAGAGAAAAATGAAATTGGGATTGAGAGAAGAGGAAGAAGCTGATGTTTCTATTCTGTTCTCAAAGTCAAACCGACCTTGTGCTCTAATTGGTCCATTTTCTCTGTGTCACGTGAAGGGTAGGATTGAACCCACAGATTTTGAGTGTCTCAAGAAGGGTAGGATTGTCATTTGGCTTTTTTAAATGATGCATTTTGGAGCCCAGCAAGGGCATTCAGGTAAAATTGGCAGACCAGAAGGCTAGGGTTCTGCTAGGGTTTGGTTGCAGATTGTATTGCATTTGTATTATTAAGATTATAATATTAACTCAAAGACGGATAGACTTTGACAATTCTAATCATCTCAGCGTGTGTTTGATTTTCCGTTTACAACACAAAAAAGCATGTTTGCACGATTTCTAATGCATTTTTGCCATGATTTTCAGAAGCTCCAAATACCAGCTTATATGTTATCGTGGTTTTTTTGCCGTGATTTCTATCAAACTCCGATTTGCAAAGCATTTGTTTGGTTTGGCGTTTGCAATTTAATTCTTACACCCTGCTGCCACTTTAACGTGACTATTAGGAAGCCGGATATTCTTGCTTCGTGCTGGGCTACGGCCTACGGGAATGTTGGGTGGGATGTCCATCACCATTCCAAACATAGCCTCATTCTATATGGAGATCGCGGATAGAAAAAGGTATCCTATAAGATAGAAATTAAAATGTTAAAGATAGAAATATTTTCTTGGAACTTGTGCATTCATTGTTGTAAAAGTTAAACAACTTATATTTTCAATACAAAATTGATTTATTATTTCCTTTTTTAGTTCCTTAACTTGTGCCCTAAGGGCACAAGTTAACATGACCCATTTTTCAATGATACAATATGCGGCTGTACCATGCCTCATGCCTGACAGATCAGACCCCATCATTAGATCAAAAACTCAACAGTCATATAATTAATCATCATATTTACATATATTTTCAAAACAATGCATATTCTTCAATTGGACCGATTTATCAAGGAAAATAACTATATGTGTGTTTTTACTGATTTAATATCAGTATGAACACCACTCGCAGAAGCGTAATTATAATGTATTATATATTATATCTGTGGCTTACTATCTCGCGTAACCAACAAGTTTTTCATCTCCCTGTAACCATGGAACTCTTCCAATGCATCACTAGTTGTTTTCCTAGTTGCTATAGATGCCTCTTGGTTCTGATTGTGCTCTTGAATGTCGTTTTTCCGGGTTTCACAGCGTTCTTTTTTGGGTTTCTGAATGGATATCTCCAAAGGTTTAGTTGTGAAATTGACTCTCAAGGTGGGAATTGCTGTTCGTCGCAATCCTTCGCAGAGTACTGAGGGGTGTTCTGAAGTGTTAAAATCTTGATGGAGAGGTGGTGCTTTCTTCAACATATGTACAAGCACACCGACAGCGGCATCATTGGACTTTCTGATGGGAAAGAATCCTCCAGCTTCAAGTGCCTCAGCCACGTGACCATGATCTAAAGATTCCGCTCTGTTTATGCACAAGAAATCATATTAAAAGAGCAAATCTTATGTCATATATAACTTTAAAAAATAGCAAAAATAACCAGATTACACATTTTCTTTAAAATCGGACTCATCATGGAGAAATTTAACATGAATTTGTAATGAACACAAGTACCTAGTGAAGTGGCGAACTGAGGCTAAAACCCAATTGGATACTCCTATCTTGATGGATAACAGTAATAACAAGAACCTAATATGTTTTGACTAAGTGGATTAAGATCAGATAAATGAATGATCATTGGCGAAACGTACTTTCATCTTTATGTTGGATAAACTGTTTCACTCAAAACATCACCTTGATGCATAACAATTCAACATTCAAATTAAGGTGGAGAAGATGTTTACCAGTCTCACAAATTTTATGTGTTTCTTCTATCTGGTTAAAACACAATAAAATACAAAAGTGCAGGCGGACACAGTAGATTCCCTAATTTGAATCTTGATCCAATCTAATAAACCAAAACTTGAATTTAGCATAGCTAGCCACTCTTTTTTTGTCAACTTTGTATAGATAGTCACTTTTCTTTCGCCATTCGATTTATGATTTGAATCTGGAATTTATTTTGAGATTCGTATATGATATGATATATCAGCAAACATTTTTGACATGTCACTTATTTTTACTTAATATGACATTTTTTTTTCTATCATGTATCTCATGATTCATAATAATATTTGATTCACAATTCAAAAAATTAGGTTTTCTAATTCACAATGTGAATCTCAATTTGATAACTAGGCTCTATTTGGTGTTCTCCTCCTGATTATGTTAAAGAAATTTCAAATTCAAATATGCAAGGAGATTGGACAGCACTGCAGCACTTTTGACCTTTCCACATTCTCTTATGTAGTTATGTATTCTCTTTTTCATTTTTGGAGAAGTCTGCATTTTCCTGCTTTTCTCTCTAAATCTTGTTTCTTCTCGAAAAATAAAATATAATTACTAAGTACACTAATTGGGTAAAAAGTAATCAAGGACCAAAAACCTTCTACCCTAATGACTACTTTACTATCAACTGGGGAAATTTGTTATCCTTGTTTTTGAAACCAACATGCGCTCTCTCCCCCAAAAAAAAGATCTGAAGTCATTTTATATAATTTTGGCGTATATTAATGTTAGAAAATAAGATGGTATCTCAGAATATCTTTGACAGAATGTTAAAATAGCTTGGTTTATCTCCTAAGATCATTTTCTATGATTAGAGTATCTTATATTATCTCCTAAGATTAGTTTCCATATTACTTGGTTATTATCATGATTTATTTCATCTATTTGCAATTAAAAAAAAATTATCATGACTTATTTCCCTACAAGATTAGTTTCCATCTGTGATTTCTTTATGCCTTGTGTCAAGCCAAATGATTATCTTTGACTCGCTGCCAGTTCCCGTTGTTCGTTGGTCATTTGTCCAAGTGACTCTTATCCTAGCAAGCTTTCTGCCTTGTCTCAATTTGGTCTCTAATAGCAGACTCTATGGTCATTGGTCTCAGCACACAAATGAACTATCCCACTTAAGCTGGTTGTTTCAACAGTCCCTTCATCCAATGATAGTGAAGGTTGAGTCACCGACACAAGTCACAAAAAACTTTATGACACATTCCACACATAAGTTGACTGTTTAAATCTACGTGCAGCATCTGGCTCATTATCATTGCCGTTTCTTTTGGATGCAGTTCGTACTTCGTGAAAGACGACTGTGATTCTGGCACTAGTTGGTTTGGTTTGAGCTTCACTGCTTCGGTAGTCAAAGGGTATATTTATAACAAACTTAAAGCTTAGTAAACTTTAGCTTAAGGAAGAGTATTGGAATATAAGATAAAATCTCATAATATCCTAGTATATCTTTTAGGCTCAGTTTTTAATATATATTTTAGAGTATGGATCAGATTCAAAATAGATCAATGCAGATTAAATATGGTAATTTCTGTGTTGAGTTAGAGCGTCTATTATACACCATCAGAGAAGAAAAGGACAGAACTGGCACACTCCTTAGCTCAAATTATGCCACAACACCAATTGCTCAAAGAAGCGGAAAAATAAGGGTGGTGTCGTAGACCCAAAATTTAAGTAGTAATGAGCCGATTAAGGAGTGCATACCAAATTCTATGAAGAAAAAGAAAAGAATATGCAATTTGTAAAGCTTTCTCCATAATATAGGCAACGCCAGATATTTATGCATATAAATAAACAGATGCGTTTACAAATTCTTAAAATATGGGTTGGGCCGCCTAACTCAACCTTAGAAAACCGGCTCGTAAAGTGATTGTTGTCCAAGTTTTATAAGCACTACATAGGTCATATCTCTAGGCAATGTGGGATTAAATCAACCCCTTCATACACAACACAATGAAGGTGTTGGAGGCTGCAATGAAGGCAACCCAAATGCCGCAATTAGGCGGCTAGGGGTGGACAGCAATGAAGGAGGATTTTCCAACACAAATTCATGCCCATATGTCAATCTCTAAGCGAGAAAAGAAGAGTGATAAACACACTATTCTTGTATACAAGATTGGCGGGAAGAAAAACAAAAAGCATAATGCCAGCAAATTTCAGTAGCAAGTACCTGCTTCCTGGATCCTTCATATCATCGCAATCCACATCAAATGGACAACTACAATCAGTATCATCAAAATCGTCCTGGTAATACCTTTTGGAAATCGAAACACGTGGTGAGCTGTTGGCAGAAATCCTGACTCTAGAATATTTTTGGGGATCATCTTTTCTTAGAGTAAACACCTGCAGAAAGAAGAAGGCACCATTAACAAATCAAACATGTTTGGACTAGATGAAAAGCTTAGGATGTTTAGTACAATACAGAATGTTTAGATGCCGAAGAACAAGAATTGTAGATTGAAGGCGATGGAAAGGGATCATAACAGTCATAACAACTTACATCCTTTTTCTGAATTGAAGACATCTCAGCTAGATTAGGAGGCAAACTTTCATGTGGAAAAAGCCGTGAACTTGTATTAGACACTGATATGTGTGATTTTGAATATATAGGCAAAGAAGAATTAGTAATGGAAGTAGTTGAAGCTTTACGGTCATCAAAATTCGAACTATGTCGCCTTGGCGGTGGAGATTCATGACATGGGAATCCTGCATAAGGAAGTGATGGGAACCTCCTCAATGGAGATGCCAATGGACTTCCAACATAGTCAGAAATTACTTGCGGGGACATAGAAGGTAATGGATCACAGCTCAAATCTGAGGCCGAGGGACAATACATCACCGTAAGGCAGAGGCTACCAGAAGAAGTATCCACAGGAGTAAACTTATATTTCATCATTTCAGACTCTTCTTTTCGGGTGAAGGGCTCAACAAAAGAAGACACTCGGTGAGCAAGGGTAAAGGGACGAATCTTTGCAGACGAATTAAGATCTCTGAAAATTCTATACGCAGGTAAGAGTCGAACAGTGGCATACAAAGACCTCAAAAGTAAAGTTGATTTCTTATACAAGTTTTGCAAGAAAAAATTGCTTGACCTCCTAGTTCCAGAATCAGAATCCTTTATCTTCCTATTCTTATACTGCACAAACCATCTCTCTATAATCCTTTCACTCTTTGCCTCAACCCCCAATTCTTCCCCATGACAGCAAAGTGGATATCTTTCTTTCAATGAAGAACTTCGAAGAATTACCCTTTTTGGGGTCATGGGGTCCCAATCTAGAGACTTATTTACCAAAACCACATCAATGATAATGGAATCAAGATTGTTAATATTCTCCAACGCAGCAGGACACTCCCGGAGTGCTAAATTAAACCATTTATCCCTCGGCCTCACACTCGATGAGGATGAAGAAGACGAACAAGGCGATGAATCTGATTTATAAGCACCAAACGAATTATGCGAGGACGCATAAAGTGTCCTTGATTCAAGTATTATATGAAGGCTTTTCGCGAAAAACTCGGTGATTATTTGTTCTATCTTTGCAGCTTCTGATTGTGCACTCCCATGATGAGACGATACCATTGTTTTTATGTATGATCAACACTCAACAGCACTCAACAACTATCAAAACCTTAATAGAAACAAAAACAAAAACAAAAAAGGTTCAATTTTTATTGCTTAGCTTGGAAGTGGAACCCAGATAAGACAGTGTTTAACAACAACATCGTACTTCAAAATTCAAATGCACACAAAGCAAACAACTTTATTACTAGGTTGTTAAAAGAAGAATAAGGCAATAAAAAAAAAAACACGACAAAAACAACAACATCGTAATCAACATTGATGTTAACAAAAAGGATGTTTGATTAATTGTGGAATTGAAAACATTCAATATAGAAGTTTCTGTGTGTGTGATTGTGAGAGAAAGAGTGAAAAAATTTACCTTTTCGAATGGATGACGATGGGTTTTTACTCTTGCTATTTTGATTGTGAGAATTTGAAGGAAAGGAAAATGCAGAGAAAAGAGAAGTTGGAACGAGTAGAGGAAGGAGAGAGTGGAAAGGTAGGGTCAGCTTAGATACGATTTAATAATTAATAAATTTGTTTATATGAATTTTTTTTTGTCAAAAAAAGAAATTGTTTATATGAATTTTTCTTATGGGTATTGAGGTGGGCCTAAAGCCTAAAAAAAGTTAAAAGTTCCTAGAAAATTGCTTTTTTGATTTCAATAAATTCCTAAAAACACATGGAAACTCCATAATAGCGGTAGTTAACCACAGTTCAATCTTTCCGATATCAGTTAATTACTGCTGGCTCCCAGTTGCAGTTAAGTACAACTGGTTAGCTCCCAACTGCAGTTAACTACAAATGGCTCATCTGCACTTAAGTTTGGTTCCTGATAGAACATCAATTGTGATTTTGCGCGTTTCGGTCGAAAAAATAAAAATAATCGAGACTTATTCGTAATGCTACGAAATTTTGCACATCCTCTATAGGTATTTTTATAGAGGTTCATGTAAAGTTTCGTAGCATTCCGACTAAGTCTCGATTTATTTTGATTTTTCGACCGAACCATGCAAAATCGCAATTTTTTTTCAAGTACGAGTCCGGAAAAATGACCTAGAGGTTGAATTTTTTCACAATTTTTTGCACTCATGTTTAGGGGGGAAATAAAAAAGAACATCTCCAACAAAAAATTTGAATTTCTTGACAAGGGACAAATTAAATATCAATTTTTAACGAACTTAAAACTCAAGACACCAAAACATCAAAACATAAATCTAGAAATTGAATTTGGTGCTGATTTTTTTCTTCAGAATACTCTATAAAAACACACATAGAGGATCTGCAAATTTATGTAGTATTTCGACTAAGCCTCAATTTATTTTGAATTTTTTACCGAAGCGCTTAAAATCGCAATACTTTTCCAACTGCGCGTCCGGAAAAGGTATACAGAGGTTGAATTTTTTAATTATTTTTTGCATACATGTTAAGGACATAATAAAAACATTTTCCACAAAAAATTAGAATTTTCCGACAACAGATGGATTATATATGAATTTTTAATGCGTCAAAAACTCAAGAAACCAAAACATTAAAACATCGACCTAGAAATTGAATTTTGAATTGATTTTTTACAGACAACTCTACTAAAATACATATAGAGGGTCTGTAAAGTTTCGTAGAATTCCGAATAAGCTTCGTTTTATTTTGATTTTTTGACCAAAACGTGTAAAATCACAATTAATTTTCTTCCAGAAACTCTTGTTCAAAAAAAAAAAAATTCTTCCAGAAACTGCACCTAACTCTAAGTGCAACAAAGCCAGTTGTAGTTAACTACAACTGAGAGTCAGCGGTAGTTAACTACCACTGAGGGAAATTTCGTAACTTCCATGTATTTTTAGGAATTTTTAGATGTTAGAAAAGCAATTTTCAAGTTCCTACTACGTGATGTGAAATATTGATATGATCCCCTTATCTTAATTTCTAGGGTGTGTATGTATGTTTCATCAAATATTATAAGCCCCTTATCGATTTTCAATACATTAACTAGTATTTAGACCCGTGCGATGCACGGGAAGTTAGATATGACATTGATTAATAAATAAAGTAATCGTAAATGAAACAATAATAGTTGTAAGTGAGCATGAATTAACGTGTCCAAAATAAAACCAATAAAAACTTGAAGTAATTTAGAATTCTCGTTATCACATCGAATAGACAAATAAAAATAAGGTGTCAAACAATCTTGAGGTTCTTGCTTAATTTTGACAACTTTCTGCAATTTAGTGGTGGACGACCGAGTTTGACAATCAACGTCAATATATGTTGCATCTGAGTCGGCGTTTCTCTTTCTCAAAGACTTGGATAGATGAGTATCTTTAGGAATAGAATTAGCTACATCACCAAGAAGCTACATGAATAATAAGCATTCATAGAAATAGTTAATTTAATAAGTTTTATGAATACTATTAAAGTAGATATAAAGAATATTTAACTACCTTAATCTTATCATCAGTTTGGGGAGTAATAGGACCTATGATATCAACATCATCATCTTCCTTACCATACGGAGGAGCAGCATGACACTCAATATAATACTTTTTCTTAAACTCATCAATGATTTCATTGTCATCGGACATCTTTTTGACTGCATAGGTATAAAACCTTTGTTCAACATTTTTTTGATTGATCTCCAGTTTGAAAAACATTTCCTTATCACGTAAGGTGTCAAACTCGGTTGGATAATCATTTGTGGTCTTTCCCTGTTTTTGATTTGGATTAGTAAACAATTTTTTTTGAAAGGGATTAGTAAACAATTAAAACCAATGTTTATTGTTTTAATAATATAACATAAAAAACACAAAAGACAATATACTTAAGTTCATTATCAATACCATTTGTTCTTTTGCAGTCTTTCCAAAGTGCTGTGAAATAACTCCATCAAACAACACAAAGGTAGTTGACCCACTATCATCCATAACATGAATGTGCACCATAAACCTAAAATGAAAAGTGAATATACATGAAAGATTCAATAACCTTATAAGGAATCACTAACCAAAAAAATCAGTGACCAAAAGAATAAAAGTGGTGATGATGCAACTTGTCGTTTATATAATCATGTACATAGTAAGTTATTAGAAAGAAAAAAAAATTGAAATTAGATTTGCTAATTATATAAGTAACCGAATAGAAAGAATAATTGAGTTTAGCTTAAAAAACATGAGTGAAACATAAGAAAAATTAATATCGAAAACGTTACCTTTTTGTAGCATCGACTAATGTATCACATTTTTCACAAAAGTGTTTTGTACAAACAGGTTCAACCTTCTTGAAACACTTATCACATGAAACGTAGCACCACTTCTTATTGGTGTCTATGTCAATAATTTTAGCCAAGACAACACATGCACCCACCTGCATAGTTATTAAATTTATTTTAAGAATAATAATTAGAAAATTAAAACACAAAGATATGGA